>NC_091646.1:98479919-98801994 GCF_027580195.1 Bos mutus
TGTCATTTTAAAAATGTGTAATGTACTGTCAAATCTAAAAATATAAAAGTGGGTGTGGGTTAACTTTTTAAAAAATCTCCAGTCATACAAACAAATTTTACTCCCCATCACTTGCAGGGCTGGAGGGGTTGCCATATTTAAACGTGTGACCTGTTTTAAGTATTTGGGTCAAAGAGAAGCCAGGCACCAGTGTGTAAAGTGGCACAGACAGAAGAGTGAAAGTGGAATAGAATACAGCTCAAAGTGATGGAAAACTAAAAAGAAAAAAAAAATTCTTTGGTTCATTGGTAATATTCCATTCAGACAGTATGTATTTTCTGACCATTGTTTACTCTTCCATCTTCAAATCCAGGATTCATGACTAGTCAGCACAAGCTAGTGTTTAATACTCGATATGGAAGAGCATGTGCTTGAATTCGTGCCCATCTATTGCCAAGTGGCTGCATGACCTTGAATACTGAGCCTCTCTAAGCTTTGAGTTCCCATCTCTACAGAGGCGTCAGTAGAAGTACCCACTTTATAGGATTGTTGTGAGAATCAAATATGCTAATCTATTTAAATTATTTAGTAAGGGGCACACAGGAAGTACTCAAATTATTTATATACACAATTACCATTCCCTTGTAAAACTATTTACCTTCTCTCACCATCTCGTATGGAATATGAATTAACATGAGGACGAAACTAAAAAAGAGCATGAAAAAAATTAGCTCATTGTCTAGCAATTTGTAGATACCCTATATAGTGAAACAACCCTTCCTCTTTTTTGCTTTCCATAGTTTGGCTGAATGCCATGTGAGATATAAAAAAGACACCTACTATTTACTCGATTCTCTACTGGGCACTAAAGAAACACATCTTTTTATTTATTCATTGGGCTTCCCAAGTGGCACTAGTGGTAAAGAATCTGCCTGCCAGTGCAGGAGACACAAGAGACACAGGTTTGATCCCTGAGTCAGGAAGATCCCCTGGAGTAGGAAATGGTAACCTACTCCAGAATTCATTCATTAGTTTGTCCAATCTAAAATGTGTTGAGCACCAATTAGGTATCAGGAAGTGTATGGGCATGTGTCATTAAGACTATAGAGGGGACTTCCATGGTCGTCCAGTGGTTAAGACCCTACTTCCATGGCAGTAGATATGGGTTCGATCCCTGGTCAGGGAACTAAGATCCCTGCATGCTATGCACTGCAACACAAAATAAAGGACCATAAAGATTTACAGTAAGGAGAAAACTTTTGAATCTCCACTCAAACACTTAATGTTACTCTGAGCAATATAATGGGTAGGACCCAACCACCCTAAGCCTTGCTTTTATGAATTCTAAATGCTGATGGTACTAATAGTGATTATTAGATTCAAAACCTGTTCTGAACTATAGAAGTTTGTTCAGACATTAGTCAAAATCATGAGTTATTGGGGGAAGCCCATTCTCATTCCTCACAGTGAAGCTTCGATACTCAAGTCTTTGCATAAAGTGATAGGTCTGTGGTGGGTAAAAATGTCACCATCACACAGATCTAAGTGGATCAAAAATACTGCTTTATGGGCTGGATGAAGCACATGCTGGAATCAAGATTGCAGGGAGAAATATCAATAACCTCAAATATGCAGATGACACCACCCTTATGGCAGAAAGCGAAGAAGAACTAAAGAGCCTCTTGATGAAAGTGAAGGAAGAGAGTGAAAAAGTTGGCTTAAAACTCAACATTCAGAAAACAAAGATCATGGCGTCCAGTCCCATCTGCTACTGCTGCTGCTAAGTCACTTCAGTCGTGTCTGACTCCATGCGACCTCATAGACGGCAGTCCACCAGGCTCCCCTGTCCCTAGGATTGTCTAGGCAAGAACACAGTTGCATCACTTCTTGGCAAATAGATGGGGAAACAGTGGAAACAGTGATATACTTTATTTTTTTTTGGGGGGGGGGCTTGAAAATCACTGCAGATGGTGACTGCAGCCATGAAATTAAAAGATGCTTGTTCCTTGGAAGAAAAGTTATGACCAACCTAGACAGCATATTAAAAAGCAGAGACGTTACTTTGCCAACAAACGTCCGTCTAGTCAAGGCTATGGTTTTTCCAGTAGTCATGTATGGATGGACGTGAGAGTTGGACTGTGAAGAAAGCTGAGTGCTGAAGAATTGATGCTTTTGAACTGTGGTGTTGGAGAAGACTCTTGAGAGTCCCTTGGACTGCACGGAGATCCAACCAGTCCATCCTAAAGAAAATCAGTCCTGAATAGTCATTGAAAGGACTGATGCTGGATCAGAAACTCTAATACTTTGGCCACCTGATGTGAAGAACTGACTCATTTGAAAAGTCCCTGATGCTGGGAAAGATTGAAGGCAAGAGGAGAAGGGGATGACAGAGAATGAGATGGTTGGATGGCATCACTGACTCAATGGACATGAGTTTGGGTAAACTCCAGGAGTTGGTGATGTACAGGGAGGCCTGGTGTGCTGCAGTCCATGGAGTCGCAAAGAGTCAGACACGACTGAGTGAAGTGAACTGAACTGAACTGAATTTTTCTATAACTGAATTAAATTTCTACTCATGCCCTATTTTATCTTAATTTTGCAGTCTTCTTAATGTTTTCCTCAGAAAGTCTCAATAACATTCAGTGATTTTTCAGGTTTACCCATCACATTCAGAATTCCTTGGGATCTCTTTCCTTTCTAGGATGGCAGTACTCCAGGGGTATTACTTAGTCTTATGTCAGAGCCAGCTTCTGGTCCTGAGTCAAGGACACAGAGAGACATCACATCCAGTTTGGTCCTTTGGATGGATGACTTTTCATGGGGCATCTGGTGATGTGGACCAAGATCCACGTCCCTTCCCTTCTCTTCCCTTCTTCATTCTTCATTCCTGGCCCATTGTGCATTCCTGGCCTTAGGAACCCTCTGTCCTGGTGACCACTCCCGTGCAGGACTGCCAGGTTGCTCCTCCTAACTTCTGTGATCTTCTCAAGCCCCGTTGGACATTAGCTGCTCATCATACGCCTTTTGAGATGCTCAGGTCTTAATGAGGCCACCTACATGCCCTGGCCTTTTGCTCAGGCCATCCTGAAAAAGAGCTCTAGTGCCCTTCTCCACTCACAGACTTCCATTCTTAAAGGGAATGTTATCATCTTCCTCTTCTCTACAAATGAATTTGAAAGGGTGTAGGAGGGGCATCAGAGGACTTCAGAGCCCTCTCTATGCAACTTCCTGCACTCACTTACCTGTAACTCTCTCAACTGCACCCTCTTCGTCTCAGCTGGGTAGATGACGAGGTCTGGTGAAGACTTCCGGTTTTTGTTTTTTTTTTCCGTGTCCCCTGGCATGTGGGATCTTAGTTCCCTGACCAGGGATCAAATGTGCCCCCTGCATTGGAAGCACAGAGGCCTACCACTGGACCACCAGGGAAGTCCCTGGTGAAAGCTTCTTTTAACCGGTGTTCATTTATATCTGTTGTTGAGGCCTAGTGCTCAGATATTCAGTTGTGTCCAACTCTTTTCAACTCCATGGACTGTAGCTTGCCAAGCTCCTCTGTCCATGGGATTTTCCAGGCAAGAGTACTGGAGTGGGTTGTCATTTCCTTCTCCAGGGGATCTTCCCAACCCAGGGACTGAATGTCTCCTGCATTGGTAGATGGATTCTTTGCCACTAGCACCACCTAGGAAGCCTGTCATGGTTTACTTATACTAAAAAAAAAAAAAAGTACCTCTCATATTAGTATCAAGAGTTTTCTTTATTCAAAAGCTCTGTATCTCTATAACCTTAAGGCAATGACGATCTAGTACCAACCTTACCTACCAAGGATGATACTTAAACTGTATGTATAGTCTCATGAGATAATCTGTGTGTGGGAGGGTATGTATGTAGTTCCGATCATAGGACCGTGTTAGAGGATCATGTTAGAGAGATGGTGATCCTGAATTGACACAGTGAATCCTTCACATGTGCATTGCAGTCACAGGCAACTAGTAAAACCATTTTGCCTCAGGTTTTCCATCTCTGAAAGGGAAAGAAAATATCTAATTCAGCATCCAGTTGTGAGGATTAAATGCAGAATACAGCATTATGCACATAGCCCATCTTAACAAATATGAGTTCCCTTCCTCCCATTTGCCTAATAAGAAGAAGCCCTCCTCCTTCATCAATCATTCCCTCATTTGGGACTGAACTGCCTTTGACTAACTGTCCTTCAGTGCTTCATTTTTATATTCAGGCATTGTACAACTTACAAAATATTTCACCCCAAATCTTCTTGAATCTGTTTTGTACATGCCTGTTAAGGCATATTTTTGTGAAAATTAATGTGTTTTATCTTAAGATAAAATTTCAAGCTAAAGTGAAAAATGAACTCTCGTTTTCAGGCAGAATTGTCCTTATGAGAAGTAGGTCAAGAAACATTGAACACAGAATACATTTATCTCTGAAAACAGCTCTTCAGTTCTGGCTTGTTTAAGGATGGCCTAGAATCCATGCTTAGTATTCTCTTGTGTCTCCAGCTTCAGTACACTTTTGAATTAGCATTTTGGCATAAATCATTTCCTTGGAATTGCTCTTATGTTTACCCTCCTCTTCTGTATTCCATTGTTAGATGAGAAGACAATGATATTGCATAAATCAACGTACAGATTAGTCCCCAAACCAAGTCAATGTATGTCATACCTGCTTAGAGCCACTGGGACTGGCTTTTGACTTTCCTTACTTCCTTATACTCTTTTATTTTTTAATCATAAACAAAACATTAATGGAATGACTAAAAGCAGATTGGTTTGTGGAACACCTACATGGATGTTTCATCTTTGTACCCCTTCTCCAATCTGTCCAAGGTATTCTGAGCACTTTCCTCTTACAGAATATTTAGATTAGTTGAAAGACAAAGGCAGATACACAGAGACAGGTACACCACTGTCCCCTAGCAGTAGGCTTACAGGAATTGAATCTAATCTGTTCCTTTTAATCCACCACCCACCTGAATTACAAGGTTCTAAGCCTTTTGATCCCATCTACACATTTAAAGATTTGATTGGGTTTGGTTTGGGTATTTGTTTGTTTAGGCTAAAAGTGAAGATACTCTGGCAGCTTGTCAAAACTTGTTTTCTGCTTATTTTCCAAGGAGCTTTTGTATTCTGTTAGACTGTGCTTGTGGGGTGTGTGTGTGTCTGTGTGTGTGTTGGGGTGTGTGTGTCTGTGTGTGTGTGTATGAAAGAATAGGGAGAAAAGGCAGAAGGCAGATCCTTCGCTGATAACCCTCACAAGTACCTGCTGATTTCTTACCAAGGTAACTGGAACACTGGACATATTGAGGCTTTTCATAGTCACTCTGAAAGGACTGGTCATAGTACACATCTGATTTGCTTGATTGCACAAACCTACAATGATTCAGTGAGACTTTTTTTTGAGGATTTTAAGAAATAGATCAGATGGTGCTTACCGTGAAAGCTCAATAAAGCTTTTTGTTTATCTTATTTTATTCAAGTGGGAATTGGGGAGTTCTAAAATGTCCCCACATTTGTCACTTCAGTTTTTCTGGCAGCCTTTTGTCATGATCACATTTTCCCTGTTCATTTGTAATGACTCCCGCAAATGCTTTAATGATTCTAAAGGGAGCTGTGAGCTGTGCAGAAAAATAACAAGCTTCTAAATAAAGAATCTATAATCATGTTTATAGTTTCTAATTAATACAGTTGAACAATTTTTGTTGACCACTGTACATTGACTTCCCAGGGTCTGTTGTGCAGTAAATTCATGGATATTCAATACAACAATTATAGAATCATGTATGCATATGTGCTGTGTAGTGGTGCTGGGTACTCAGGATGTTGGCCTGAGTCCTGAATGAGTCCTTAACTCCACCCAAATCATGTGGTTTAGAGTTAGGTAGGGCAAGGAATTGAATCATTAATATAAACTTTAGATCGTTCATAGTCTGAGTAGGACCTGTACTCCTACAGGTGAATGCTGACTAAAAAATATAGTCACAACCTGAAAATAGAGACTTATTTTATTTGGTAGGGATGTCAGCATCTCAGTAGCTCTGAGAAAACTGCTGCAATGAGGAGGGAGGAGGAGTCAGGCTATATACAAGCTTGTAACAAAGTGGGGCAGGCAGTATGAACAGCAAAGATTATTGTTACTGCTGCTGCTAAGTCACTTCAGTCGTGTCCGACTCCTAGTGACCCAATGGACTGCAGCCTACAGGCTCCTCTGTCCATGGAATTTGCCAGGCAAGAGTACTGGAGTGGGTTACCATTGCCTTCTCTGAAAGATTATTGTTAAGTAAGGAAAATCTTTCACTTTCATCAAGAAGCTTTTTAGTTCCTCTTCACTTTCTGCCATAAGGGTGGTGTCATCTGCATATCTGAGGTTATTGATATTTCTCCCAGCAATCTTGATTTCAGCTTGTGCTTCTTCCAGCCCATCGTTTCTCACGACTCTGCATATAAGTTAAATAAGCAGGGTGACAATATACAGCCTTGACGTACTCCTTTCCCTATTTGGAAACAGTTTATTGTTCCATGTCCAGTTCTAACTGTTGCTTCCTGACCTGCATATAGGTTTCTCAAGAGGCAGGTCAGGTGGTCTGGTATTCCCATCTCTTTCAGAATTTTCCACAGTTTATTGTGATCCACAGAGTCAAAGGCTTTGGCATAGTCAATAAAACAGAAATAGATGTTTTTCTGGAACTCTCTTGCTTTCTCCATGATCCAGTGGATGTTGGCAATTTGATCTCTGGTTCCTCTGCCAAGAGGAGAGTGAAAAGGTTGGCTTAAAGCTCAACAGTCAGAAAACTAAGATCATGGCATCTGGTCCCATCACTTCATGGGAAATAGGTGGGGAAACAGTGTCAGACTTAAATTTTTTGGGCTCCAAAATCACTGCAGATGGTGACTGCTGCCATGAAATTAAAAGACACTTACTCCTTGGAAGGAAAGTTATGACCAACCTAGATAGCATATTGAAAAGCAGAGACATTACTTTGCCAACAAAGGTCTGTCTAGTCAAGGCTATGGTTTTTCCAGTGGTCATGTATGGATGTGAGAGTTGGACTGTGAAGAAAGCTGAGCGCCAAAAAATTGATGTTTTGAACTGTGGTGTTGGAGAAGACTCTTTGAGAGTCCCTTGGACTGCAAGGAGATCCAACCAGTCCATTCTAAAGGAGATCAGTCCTGGGTGTTCTTTGAAAGGAATGATGCTAAAGCTGAAACTCCAGTACTTTGGCCACCTCATGCGAAGAGTTGACTCCTTGGAAAAGACTCTGATGCTAGGAGGGATTGGGGGCAGGAGGAGTAGGGGACGACAGTGGATGAGATGGCTGGATGGCATCACTGACTCGACGGACGTGAGTCTGAGTGAATTCCGGGAGTTGGTGATGGACAGAGAGGCCTGGCGTGCTGCGATTCATGGTGTGGCAAAGAGTCAGACTTGACTGAATGACTGAACTGAACTGAACTGAAGGAAAATCAGATATCCAGTTAAGGAATTTAGCATTCTTGTATGTAGGAGAAGATGCAAGAGTCTGGGATTACTAAACTCATTCCTTCATATGCATCTCGGCTATCTGGGGCCAGCATCCTGCCTATTTACAGATATCACTCTCTTTCTTGAGTTCCTGTAGGGCCTTTAGGCTCACACTGGAGGGCTGTAATTGCTGTGACGTCCTTAAGCTTCTTGTGTAGGGAGTGGCACTGCTTGTCAGCAGGGCTTAGGAATTCATGTGTGCTGCTGGCCCGCATGGCTCAGAAATTCACATTGAGGGGCTAGAATCACAGATAGCTGTGATATTCTTTTTGATTGATATGGCAGGAGATATTCCATTTCACATGAAGAAAGAACCAAAAACACAAACAACACAAAAACTACAGCACATCAAAGCTCAAAGGATTAGAACAAGTTGAATCCATTTAGCATCCATTTAACCATTATTTATTTTCAGGAACCCAGTACCTTTCCCCTTTGAGTTTCTTAAATGATAAATCAGTAATACTTATTAATACTAATTAACTTTGTTTACTTCTTTAGCTCTTGATGACTTGCATTTTTGTGTTGAGATTCCATTATCCCTTCCAGATAATTCTAACCCATCCGCCAATCCAGAAATGATAAAAAGAGAAAAGGACTTATCATGAAATCTAGTCATGCCACTCTACAAAAAGTTTTCCAAATTAGAATGGCTGAAATGATCTGCTTTTCTTTTGTTGCATTTTAGGAGTATCAGTGAAAGTTGAAATGATTTAGTAAAGTGGAAAGGAAGTTTGAACAGGAATTATATATTGAAAATGTGACAAAAGAGATAGGCCCAATCATCTTTGGCTGCAGGAAAAAGAATATACCTCATAATTTTGCATTTTTTTAGTCAAAGTCTCCCAGAGTACCTGAAAGCCCAACTCAAGTTTCATTTTCTATTTTCATGTAGCACAGATTGTTACAATTGAAATGATTCTCTTTCTCCATGAAAATGGACCTTTTTGAATGGTAGATGAATTTAGTTTTATAGTGTGAAAGGCATAGAGATATAATGAAAAGAACTACTTGTAATCAGAGAAATATACACATACCAAACATATAATCTAACATTTATTTTTACCCTTAATTTTCTATCTGTATAATGAGATGGGTAGATTAGGGGGAGAATACCTATATCATGCAGACAGCTACAAATATAAAGTACTTATCACATACAAAGTTTGATATTATGCCTTCCATCAAAAATTGAGTACTTATGTGTAAACATTGATAAATGGTTCCAAGATTAGCCTATAAAACATTTTGTGTGTCATCTTAAGGTAATGCTAATATCTTTGTAACTTGCTATCATTTTAATTTATAATAGTAATAATACTCTAGAAATTGCTACATTGATAGTTGTCATTAATTATGACTTATTTCTAGTATTTCTATTTGACTCTTATAGTTTTCATCACTGTGATGAAATTTCCCATCTGTTCCTTCAAGTTGTCCACTTTTTCCTTTAAAATATAGATAAATCTATCAGTCAGAGGTTTTTTCCCTGTTATATTCAATTAGAATTATTTTTGGGTTCTCGTCAGAGAGTTTCAATGTCCAGGTTACCTCTGAGTCTGTTGTATGTTGATATATGCTTTTTCTTTTATATGTTGATATATGCCTTATCTGTTATATATTGATATGCTTTATCTTTTTACAGTGACTGTATTTTACTTGCCTTTTTGCTTGTCTGTCTTTGTGTTTGTATGAATGCTAGCCTTTGTGTGGAGAAGGCAATGGCACCCCACTCCAGTACTCTTGCCTGGAAAGTCCCATGGACGGAGGAGCCTGGTAGGCTGCAGTCCATGGGGTCGCTGAGTCAGACATGACTGAGCAAGCACTTTCACTTTTCACTTTCATGCATTGGAGAAGGAAATGGCAACCCACTCCAGTGTTCTTGCCCGGAGAATCCCAGGGATGGGGGAGCCTGATGGGCTGCTGTCTATGGGGTCGCACAGAGTCGGACACGGCTGATGTGACTTAGCAGCAGCAGCAGCAGCCTTTGTGTACGGATAAACAACAGAGGATGAAGTAAATATACTTAATTCTGGAAATGAGCACAGCTCTTTTGCTGTCACACTGTTAAGATGAGGGTTTGAGTCAGTGGAGTTAATATTAAGCTGGTTTTAGGTTTTGTGGTTGTTGTAGCAATGTGTAAAGTACTGCTGTTGCTGCTGCTGCTAAGTCACTTCAGTCATGTCCGACTCTGTGCAACCCCATAGACGGCAGCCCATCAGGCTTCCTCGTCCCTGGGATTCTCCAGGCAAGAAGACTGGAGTGGGTTGCCATTTCCTTCTCCAATGCATGAAAATAAAAAGTGAAAGTGAAGTCGCTCAGTCGTGTCCAACTCTTAGTGACCCCATGGACTGCAGCCTTCCAGGCTCCTCCGTCCATGGATTTTCCAGGCAAGAGTACTGGAGTGGGATGCCTTCTCCAGTGTTAAGTACTACAGACTTCCAATTCCTCCAGTGAGTGTCTTCTGCTGCTTTGTGCTTATATGGTGTCTGGAGTGCTGAAGGGGTTTCTCAGTATTCCTGTTCCATCCTCAGCTTTCAGTTGATCTTTTATACCTGTCCCTCCCCCAGTGGTAAGAGATTATTGCTTTATTTTCATGCAGGATCCTGTTCCCAAGAAGATTCTCTTCTTCTTTCAGGAATACGTCCTTTTTTGCCTGTCCTCTCCGCCTCAAGAAGCAGATCACTGCCTAGACCCAGGGATAGTAGAGTTTCCTGCATTTCCTTCAGTGGCTTAAGTCTTTTGCTTCCTGGAATAGAAGGGTCTGGGAAGATGGGTTTCACTTTCTGCCTGTGTATCACAGAGGTAGGGGCTTCCCTAGTGGCTCAGTGGTAAAGGGTCCACCTGCAATGCAGGAGATGCGGGTTTGATCCCTGGGTCAGGAAGAACTCCTGGAGAAGGAAATGGCGGTCCACTCCAGTATTCTTGACTGGGCAATCTCATGGACAGAGGAGCCTTGTGGGCTACAGTCCAGGGAGTCCCGAAAGGGTTGAACACAACTTAGCAGACCAAACAACAACATCACAGAGAGAGACTTTCTCAATAGAGGACTGTGGAAAAGAACTCCAGAGTGAATGCAGACTCCTTCAGTCTGCTAGCCCTAAGATTCTAAAATGTCATGCCAGGCCACTGACCTTTAAGAACTCTTCACAATTTTAGTTGTTTTCTTTTAGCTGCTCCTATGTAGGCTACCCCTTCCTCTGGTGCTCTGTCCATGAGGAAATAGCTCATATGTCCGGTGCCTCCTTGGAGAGGATTGTCACCTTTAATAGTTGAGCTCATCTTGCTGTTTTGTAGCTGCAGCTTTCTAATGTGGCTTGAAAAAGTATGCTTTTGTAAACTATCCAGCCATTTCTCATTGGATACAACAACATTCTCCTATAGCATTATACATCTGCAGCTGAGGTTGACTTTGATTATGATGTAAAATCCCCCCAATTTTTTTTTACTCTCTCGGAAATATCCACCTTTAACATGTTAATGATTATAGCCATTCTTATTTTAAATGGAAACACTGAATGTACTTACATATTTCTATTTGAGAAAGGCTGATTCAGAAAAGTTGTACTTCAACAATTAGCATTAAATAAATGTTTATTGAGGACCTTTTGTCTGTGAATCACCTACTGACAAATGTGGGGATAAAAAGTTGAAAAAACAACAACACTGTCTTCTGTCTTTCAAAACTTTTTAGTTGAGTGAAGATATGTCAAGGCATTGATACTCGTGTACATGTTATTTATCTCTTATCTCTGTTCCTTCTTTCATTGATGAAAATCATGCTAAGTAGAGTAACATATAATGAGGAACTACCTGTGAACTGTTAGGTAATTCAGTTTAGATCACAAAAGATGGTTAAAAAGCATTTGAGAGATTCAGAATCTGTTTGTGAAACCTAATTTTTGACGTCAAAGCTAAGATTTGGCACATTTCCAAAGTTGTATTTGAAGAGGTAGATCCTGGTCTCTTGGCTTTTTGACGTGTGTGTAATGTGGGGCGTGTGTGTGTGTGTGTGTTGCTGTGCAATGATGGTGAGGAGAGAGCCATAGGAGGGAGAAAAGGATGAGGAGAGGAGTGTGCTACTGCTTGATAGCTCTTTCTCAAGGGTAGGGTCACCAGGAAATTCTAACTGAATTTCAGTTTTCAAGGTTGAAACATGAAGGGTACCACATTATATTTCTTTAAAGTAAATTAGATAAGTCACAGTTTTGTGAATGATGGAGAGAAAATGAATCCCCAAGGGCTGGGGATGTAAGTTCGGAATAGCTTTAGGGAGACTGAAATGTTTTCTTCTTTTGGTAATTTGCCACAAAATGGGAGGGGGCGCGATTCTCTTCTGCTGCTTCTTGTTTGTAATTTTCCTATTTAACTTTACATATCTATAGTCACACACTTCATATCCCATCACATTGCTTCAATGATGCTCAAGCCAGAGTTTGAACACCTCAAAGTGGGTAGATTGAAACATCCATCCCAAATTTAAGTAGGGAACCAAGGTAGCAGCAATGGCAGTGAAACGTCTAGCTGAGCCATGGTCCAGACCAAAGAAAACAAAGATAAGCACTGTCAGAGAGCACACGTTTTCCTGTTACTTCTAGATTTCTTCTGGTTGGCCTAGTAATTCGCGGACAGATTAACAGGAGAAAAGCCACATTTAATTACGTGTGGATGGGAGCTCCATAAGAATATGAGGCCCAAAGGACAGTCAGGCAATTGAGACTTATTGTTCTATTCTGAGCTAAGAAAAAGGAGTGGGGACCTGGGACTTCAAAGGGAAGGAAAGCCTTTCTCATGGAGATGGAAAAGCAGCTGTTTGGTAAACAAATGTTTGCTGGCTCTGCAGAGAAAAGGAGACAGTGAGAGAAATTCGAACAAGCACTTTGCTAGGTTCCTCCCTGTCCACCACATCTAGTTCATGTTATGCTATAGTTATCTATGATGACAGAATAGATCCTCTGTCTAAATACTTTTACACAATTGAGGGAAGGTGGAAGGTTCTTCCTGAGTCTTTTGGGCCTTGATTGCTTTTAGCTTAAAACAATCTGAATGCCCAAGTGACACATTTGGGGTGGCAGATTTTACTCCCCTTGAACACAAAAGATCAAAAAAGAAGCTGCTAGATGGGAGAAAATAAAAGTAGGCATTCATTAGTTTTCTTTCTTATTGAGTTTATAATAATGGTACTTATTTCCATTCATATTAGTTGCTGGGGAACTTTTAACATTCTCTGCACTGACAAAAACTTCTTTCTTAATCCTTTTCATCTCCTCATAATGATGCATATGAGGTTGTTGGAGGCTTGCAAAGTGATGAGCTGTAACCTAAAATTAACCAAGAAAATAAAGAAAGTTAAGATTTCATGCATACATTTATATTTGTCATCTGGGGAAAACCATTAGAATGCTGAAATATGAAATTTCAAATACCCTCCTTTATTATGTTAGAATACAAAATCATTGGAGAATTTGCAGTTTTTAATAATAGAAACACTAATCAAAATGATGATATATTCATACTTTGAAAATTAACCATCCTTGGCATTTTGCCCTTTAACTTTTGTTGTCTAACAAAGTCAGAGAGAGACTTTCTTGAAAGACACGTATCTTGATTAGTGCCATTTCATTGGGCATGTAATTTTGTAAATGCAGTGACTTTATTTAATGTCTTTATTTTATTGATGATACTCAATCAAAAAGATTTCTGCAATCAGTGGATGCTATAAAACAAGCACTTTAAAAGAAAATCATACTTTCGGTTGTGGTCCACCAACTTCTTTTTCTATTTTGGAAAACTTGTGTTCCTTCTCATTTGTTATTTTCATATACAGCTTACCTAATTTAGTATTCATTTTATTCTTTACCACAGTTCACAGACACAGCACTGTTTAAGTCTAAGCAAGAAAATCTACAAGGCTTACAACTTCTTCCCTGCTAATGATTTTTTTTCTCATTAAGTTTGAGTCTAATGAAACTAAACAGAAAGTTCTGGTTGGATTCCTTGGTCACCTTCATCTGTGTTTGTGAATTCTTATAATTAGCATGAATTGAAAGTTCTTTTTGTCACTGATAGTAACCCAGAGACAATTCCAACTTGGATTTAAATGGCCCCATGCAGAAAAGGATATCTGAACAAAACAAAATAGCCTCACATGTTTATGGCAGGTAAATAACCAACTCAGAGCTAGAAGTGGCATGAGCTTTGGTTCATTTTTTCCCTTCATAGTTTCAGGTTGAGATTCTTTTTCCTGAGTTTGCAGATAGCATCACATCCTTATAAAAGGAAAGAGGGCATCTTCTCATTTGAATGTGGGGCAAAAAATTATGTCAAGTAAAATTGATTTTGCTGTACAGCAGCAAACTCTTTATTACTTGAGTGTTGTATTAATTAGGACACTTGATTACAAGTCAAATATACCAAATTTGAACTAGCTGTATCAAGTGTGGAATTGATTCTAAAGGATACATTTATTCTAAGGATTAAAAGGTTTCTTAAGGAAGGTAAGGACAAACTGTAGTTGTGCCTCAAAAAAATGCTGGAAGCAGGCAATCAAATGCTTTCACGATTCTGTCACATCTCCTTCTCTCTGCACCATCTCTTACAGTGCATACTGACTTCCATTTTCCTCACATGACAGAACACGATTGTCCACATCCCCTTTCATTTATGTCTCATAGTCAAAGCAGTCAGGGAGAGCCTGACTCAACTCTAAGTTCAAAGTCTAAATTATTCTTCAGATATCTTTCAAGATAGATACATCCATTTATATGTATAGACATAGACATTCGCATATGTCTATGAATTCAGTTCACATTTAAAACTTTCAATGTAGGCTATGCTGTAGCAGTGCAGATATTCTCGTCTGTTACTGGAAGGAATGTGATTTTATACAGTGTTTTTAAGAAGTAATTTGAAAATATGTACCAAGAATTATAGACATGATTATTCACCTAGATCCATTAACCGACTTTATGAAAGTCTTTGCTAAGTCAAAGTACCATATTCAAGTAGAGGATTTGTTCATATAGACATTAACTATGGTTTAATTTAAATAGCAAGATTTGTGAAACCATTTTTCAGGGTTTCCAAAAACAGGCAGAATGGTCATTTTCACAGGACCATATAATGCATCTAGCTATTTAAATTATGTTTTAACGACACTGGGAAACTCCAATTATAATTTTAAAGGAGGAAAACTTTGTAGTGATCATTTCACAGGTATATACTCATCTCCAAATTCACAAAGTTGTATACATTAAATATGTATAGTATTTTTTATATCATTCATACCGTTATATCTCAATAAAATAATTTAAAGATATAAATATAATCACAGCATATGAAACAGAAAGGGAAAAGAAATAATGGTCTAATAAACATTGAATTGGTATAGAATATCTCAGTCTTAAGTTAGAACTTAGTATTATTAACTAATGCAAAACAGTGTTTAATAAATGTTGAATGATACTTAGTTTTAATGTTCTATAATCTGGACCTTTCTTTAAAGGGCATAATAGTGAGTTTAATTATATGAGTCAAAGTGAAAATAAAATTTTCTAATGGAATAAAAAAATTAAGCAGGATATATAATTATATATTCAATTCAGTTAACAATTACTTAAGGAAAAGGGCAAAAGAAAAATACTTCAGTCATAGAGCTTTTAACACCTTTTTTTCTCCAGTTTCTAAAATTTGGATAATAAACTTTAGTTTATAAATTAATTGACCTTGATAATTGCATTAAACATCAAGGTCAATAATGTCTGACCTTCATTCTCTCTTTTCTAGCCCCAGCCTCTTTATTCAACTTTATTCTAAAGTATCATTTTAAATCTAGCAACAAGGTCCTACCATATAGCACAAGGAATTATATACAATGTCCTATAATAAACCATAATGGAGAAGAATATGAAAAAGAATATATGCATGTATACATATACCCGTGGGCTTCCCTGGTAGCTCAGCTGGTAAAGAATCTGCCTGCATTGCAGGAGACCTGGTTCAATTGCTGGGTCAGAAAGATCCCCTGAAGAAGGGATAGGCTACCCACTCCATTATTCTCAGGCTTCCCTGGTGATTCAGACGGTAAAGAATCTGCCTGCAATGCAGGAGACCTGGGTTCAACCCCTGGGTTGGGAAGTTCCCCTGGAGAAGGGCATGGCAACCCACTCCATTATTCTTGCCTGGAGAATTCCCATGGACAGAGGAGCCTGTGGGCTACAGTCCATGGGGTCACAAAGAGTCAGACATGATAGAGCAACTAAGCGCAGCACAGCTCATACAGATACGTGTGTAACTGAATCTCTTTGTTGTACACTCGAAACTAACATAACTTTGTAAATCAACTATATATTAATTAAAGTATCATATTCTATTCTGTGTTATTTTTTTAATTTTGATTCCTCAGTTAAGTTACTCAGACAACGAAAGCACTTCGTTCAGACCGCTTATCATATTTGAAGACCTTCTTTGATCTTCAAATTTTATCTCCTGATCTATGAATACTTGTACAAACTTAGTGTTCAAGTTAACATACACCTTTTCTCTTTTCAAATTACTTAGCAATCAATAGTTCTTCTGTTAGCCATTATCAGTTCTTGCTCTTGATCTTTGCTGAGAGTTTGTTATTTTCAGATGGTTTTGTACTGTGCTTTGAAGGTACTGGTTTCCAAGCTGTGAACTACTGTGTCTCTGCAGTGAGGAGTGATTTGTTCTTATATGACATAGTGCCTTTTTATATGCTGTGAAGATGATCATTTAATTGATTCCCTCATTGACATGGGCTGCTTTAACTAAAGGGAAGTGTGCATCAAAGATATACAGCAAATTAAGGCATAAATATCTGAAACAGTCAGTTAACCAACAAATCTCGCTGAGTCTCAATTACCGTAGTGCCTTATGTCAATACTTATCATCTCAAGATACCACAAAAGAAGCTGAACTCTTCTCAGAAAGGACTTTACAAGAAAGTGAATTGTAAGAAAACTGCATCTATGTATACTTGAGTATAAGAAGCTAAAAAAAAAGTCTCTAAACCTAGATGATTAAAGAGTAATATCTAAGGAAATATGGAGACAGCCTTAGGCTGGTTAAGGGGTGCAACTCAACCCTTATAACTGTACTTCTTTTCAACCCAGTTACTATGTGTAGATACATAAAAAGAATGACCTATTAAAGAGAGAAAAAGAATAGGACATTTCTTAAATAAGAAGTGAAAAAAACCACAGTCTGAGGAATAGTAATATAAATTGACCTATTACTGCTAATGCATGTATTCTTGGGAAAAAAAGGGAAAACATGGATCATTAATAGGCGTAAGAGTCAGAATACTGTCTTTATGTTTCATTGAACACTTTTCAAACCACAGAGACTTCTGGGACTCTCCTGAAGACTGCAGACACCTATTTGTATGCACTTATAAAATTTTTGCTTTCATTTTTAAGAATTTATACCATAGTCCTATGAAAACCTTTGGTTCTCAGGATAAGAACAGCAAAATTGATTATTTATTTTGGTTCAGACACTTTCTATGCCCTTTTAAGGTAATGGCTCATTTAATCCTCACAGAAACACTGTGAGAAAGCTATTATTTTTATAGCTATTTTACAGGTGAGGAAACTAAAGAGAGAAGTTACATATATATATATGTGTGTGTGTGTGTGCGTGTGTGTGTGTGTGTGTGTGTCACAGAAATCCAGCTAGTGGAAGCAAGGCTGGACTTTGAATCCAGGCTGTATGGCTCCAGAACACATATGCTGAATAAAGATGCTGTTACGTCCTAGAAAACACAGTAGCTTAAAAAATCAGGTAATAGCATTTTAGATTGAAAGAAGCACAGAGATTATCTTTCCCAAACTCCTATTTTTTAAAAAAGAATTGATAATTGAATTCCAGGTAACTACACAATTAACTGGGTGTTCTTTGGAAAGAATGATGCTAAAGCTGAAACTCCAGTGCTTTGGCCACCTCACGCGAAGAGTTGACTCATTGGAAAAAACTCTGATGCTGGGAGGGATTGGGGACAGGAGGAAAAGGGGACGACAGAGGATGAGATGGCTGGATGGCATCACTGACTCGATGGATGTGAGTCTGAGTGAACTCCGGGAGTTGGTGATGAACAGGGAGGCCTGGCATGCTGCGATTCATGAAGTCACAAAGAGTCGGACACGACTGAGTGACTGAACTGCACTGAACTGAAACAATTAACTGAACTCAACAGAGCTAGTTAGTGTTCGAGTCAGAGGTTCAAGTGAGAATATTCACCCAAAGCTCATTATAATGCAGCATTAGCATCATTATTATCATATTTATGGGCAAGGAAACTGAGGCACACTCCTAAGAAGTACCTGAGTTATAGTCAAACTGAGATAGTCTGGTTTACAGTTAAAACCACTATATTGTTGTAACACAGGAATGCCATTCCTTTATAATCTGCTTGGTAAATACTTAGTATAATAAAAGTAATCATAAAAATTGGGAAATTATGATGTAATTAGTCTTATAAACTTTGGATATTATGGTTGGTTCTACTTTATAGTCATTTAAATGTTCTCTAATCTTAAAGTAATGCTTGTAGTTTGTTGCAGTTCTTGCAAATCTAAACATAAGAATGGAAAAATCACCTATCCACAAACTGTTCAAGGTTCACACACTCATAGGAGAAAACCTTTTGCCAGTTGGACTTATGTCTTTTGTAATGACTAGGATTTAGTATTTGTAATCATAAAATGAAGAAAATAATTAAAGAAGACTCATTTTTGACTCAGAAAATTCCTTGAAAACCTCAAACTCTTCTATTGTTTTGTGAAATGTTATCTTTGTAAGAATCCAACTCGTTACTGCAGTTTCTAAATCTTTTCTAATTTTGAGTTATATTTTCCTCTACAAGTTCAACACAATTGCACCTAAGTGCAAAGGAGGGCATTAGTTTGGAAACTTTTTAGCAATTATTTAATTAACATGCTAACCTAAATCCACATCTACTTAAATTATTTAAGTCAAGACATAGATCAAACTTAGCCATTGCCATTGTGCAGTGTGGAAAGTGTTCTCAGTGTGGTCCTGTCACAAATCTTAGAAAAGAAAGTTTAAATCCAATAGCATAATAAACTTAAAAAAAAAGAGAGAAATCTTTCATTAGAAATCTTAGAAGAAGCTGTCTGTAAGCACTTGTCATCAGTGTTAGCAACCTTGGGCTGAATAACAATTGATTGTGGGACTGTACTTTCTGTGCTCTGCTCCTTGGATCATCCATTAGCATTGGCACCTGATTAACTCTCCAAACTGTCTTTTCTTTTGATTAGATCCCAGAACTTCTTTTGTATTCTCAGTATTAATTTTCTGAAATCAGTCCTAAAAGGCAGACTCTAATGCTCTTTCACAGACTGCAGAATTTTCCCTGTTTATGCTAGAAAAATCATTGGCCTTTACCATATTTATACTTTTTGGCTTGATCTCTCACAAACATTGGCTTAAGACTTCCATATTTGGTGAAGAGGGAATGAACGATTACTCTTTATTTCTGTTTTTTGTGCTTTCAGAATTTGGCACAAGTTATAAATGAACAATCTCCTACTGACTGTTGTTGTTACAGTAACCCACTGGATTTCCTTAGGACATACTCTCCCCATAAATCATCTTCTAGATGGATTTCAGTCTATGCTAATACTTGGCCATGTATAAGAAAAACATGCTTGCATTAATGTTTAAATTGTGACTGATATGATAAGGAGAAAGACCAAGAGGAGCAAAGATAATATATTCTAAATAGAAGACTTTGGAGGGGGGGGGCTTTCCTGTGGCTCAGCAGTAAAGAATATGCCTGCAATGCAGGAGACAAGGGTTCAATCCCTTGGCTGGGAAGATCCCCTGAAAAAGGAAATGGCAACCCACTCCTGTATTCGAGCTTGGGAAATCCCATGGACAGTGGAACCTGGTGGGCTGCAGTCCATGGGGTCACAAAAGAGTTGGCCAGGACTAGTGACTAAACCAACCAACCAACAAAAGACTTTTAGAAAATAATTTGATACTTGATTTGAAGCCCCTATATCAGTTTATATTAAATTTAGATTTAAACAGTGAATACAAATGTCTTAAATGAGAATACTGTATATATGGTCTGCTATTATGTATTTTATTCTATAGGACATGTTTACCTGCTATATCTAGTATATTCCTCTGTAAGACAGAAAAAAATCTAAATCTCTGTAACTTATAAGAATAGACGTTTATATCTTAGTCCCGTGTCTCCTTCAATCGTTGTATTGAATTCAGGTCAATTCCACATATGTTTCTCTCCTTTTGGGAACATAGTCTACATGAGGAATGATCTTCCACCAGCTAAGAAAATAATTGCCAAGAGGAGTGAAAATGCACCATGATTCTTTAGTCCCTAGCACAGAACTGATACACTGTCAGATATACTTGTGTTTCATTGGTCAAGTCAAATCACATGACAAAGTGGGTGAGTTAGGAAGTATAATCCTCCTAGGTTGATTTATGCCAAACAAGGAAAGGTAAAAATGAATCATGAAGAAATTATCTGATTGCCTACGTGCTCACAAACTTTCAATGAAAATAGTTAGGAATAATAATTCTATTCACTTATTTTATACTACATCTTTGCTTAAGACTGCACTTACTGTTCTACAGCAGCAATCCCCAACCTTTTTGGCACCAGGGACAAGTTTCATGAAAGACAATTTGTCCACAGACCAAGAAGGGGTGGGGATGGTTTCAGGATGATTCAAGCACATTACATCAATTGTACTATTTATTTCTAATCTAATGCTATTGCTGACCTGACAGGAGGTACCAGTCCAAGGCTCAGAGGTTGGGAACCCCCGCTAGGATACTTCATCAAAATGGAGAGTTTGTAACTATGGTTATTTACTTTTTACAGACTAGAAAACTGAGGCTTTGTGTTGCTTTGTTGTCGTTTAGTCTCTAAGTCATGTCCAACTCTTTTGCAAACCCATGGACTGTGTTCCGCCAGGCTCCTTTGTCCATGGGATTCTCCAGGCCAGAATACTAGAGTGGATTGTCATTTCCTTCTCCAGGGAATCTTCCCAACCCAGGGATGGAATCCACGTTTCCTGCTGGGTAGGCACATTATTTACTACTGAACCACCTGCTTAAAAGATGCCTGAGGCCAAGTTAATACAGGATCAAATCAAGTAACTTAGGCCCAATATCCATATGGATTAGTTTGCATTACTCAAAAACCTGACTCAAACAAGTACTCATGCAGGTGGTTCATTTGCACAATAATCCCTGGTAGCTCAAGAGAGAGATAGGCATACATAGTGAGTCAGGAAATGAAGAACAGATAATCTAAGAACTACTGTGGGCCAATGAATAGGAGCCTGAGAGAACATGGCCAACAATTGTTCTACTGGGATTTTATCCATAGATTTCTGTCCCTCATTTGCTGAGGATTACACTTGGAGGAATTAGATCTCTGTCACTTCTGGGCTGCCCCGCAGACAGGCTTACCAAATGCTCCTAGGATTAGGAAAAGCCCTAATGCAAAGATACAGAGAGATGTGAATTCTTGAGGTGGAAAGTCTTCAGCATCCACAGAATCTGTTCACATTCACAGGTAAATTCGGGGCTGGGCCAAGGAAATAAAGCATGAGACATGAGCTATATCTACTCTACCATTTTCTTAACCTTTACAGTGCAAGTTTAGCAAATGTAACTTGTGATTTAAATATCCCTTTGTAATACACTCAAAAAAGAACCCTGGGTCTGTTTATAAAGCATCTCATTGACACAGACATTTGGAAATGACCATTGTGTGCATTTGGCTGATTGCTTTTCTGTTTCAAAAAGAACTGTTTTACAATCCATTAAGATACGTAAAAATAAACCACAGAATAATGTATTTTTTAAATTTTCTAATAGATACATTGAGCACTTTAAAACTGACTAGGCTGCAGTATGAAAGCAGGCTTCTAGCTAGTGGTTCTGCCACAGTATCCAAGTATTTCATTCCACCTCTAAATTACATAAGAAACCTTGATCTATTTTGATTTATTCTGCCATAATTAGTCCATGATTATTATTTTTAATAAAATAAATGATCTTTTTCATGACATACTGCTGTGTATTTCAAGTTTGCATACTAATTAATAGTAACTTCCTTTTATGCATAAAAAGTCTACACACACATGTTAGTGATCAAACAAGATGAGATATTTGAAATCACTTTGTAAATAATAATGCACCACAAAGATATTCATTATTCCCATTATGGCTAAACACATTTCACTCTTTGGGTCATGAGAGGGTGTAATTTATACTAATATAATTTTATATTCTTTCTTATCTTTCAAATCAAGGAGACTATAATTACTGCACATTTATAAATACTTTTCTAGGTAGGAGTCATACTGTTAATATGACTCCTACCTAGAAATTGTGTGTATTTTGCAAGGTAATGCAATTTATACAGACAGCCCACAAGAAGTCATGGTATCAGTTCAGGTCAGCTCAGTCACTCAGTCGTGTCTGACTCTTTGCAACCCCATGAATCGCAGCACGCCAGGCCTCCCTGTCCATCACCAACTCCCAGAGTTCACTCAGACTATGTCCATCGAGTCAGTGATGCCATCCAGCCATCTCATCCTCTGGCGTCCCCTTCTCCTCCTGCCCCCAATCCCTCCCAGCATCAGAGTCTTTTCCAATGAGTCAACTCTTCGCATGAGGTGGCCAAAGTATTGGACCTTCAGCTTCAGCATCAGTCCTTCCAAAGAACACCCAGGGCTGATCTGCTTTAGAATGGACTGGTTGGATCTCCTTGCAGTCCAAGGGACTCTCAAGAGTCTTCTTCAACACCACAGTTCAAAAGAATCAATTCTTTGGCGCTCAGCTTTCTTCATAGTCCAACTCTCACATCCATACATGACCACTGGAAAAACCATAGCCTTGACTAGACGGACCTTTGTTGGCAAAGTAATGTCTCTGCTTTTGAAAATGTGTAACCAGCAATAAAGTTGTAAATATTTTCTCTCTTGATTTTTCTTTAAATTTTCACTTTTAATATGCACCATAGGTCTGTCGCATTTCATCTTCACAATTCTGTACCAGGGTTTTCATTCTCATGATACAGATGATGTGATGAGGCACAGACAGGATAAGTAACTTGCCTACGGTCATACAGCTAGTGAGAAGTGGAGCTGGAGTTTGAAGCCAGGCTATTTGATGCTGGAACAAACATGTTTAAGCACTGACCCTTACTGTAGCTGAGACATATTCTTGATGTCAGAATGGAATTTGTAGCATCTACCACATGGCACTCTCCTAACTCATGCTAACTAACTCTCCTAACTAACTTTTTGTATACTCTTGTAGTTTCAGTTTTCTCTTTGTTACAATAACAATAGCTTCATTGTTATTAGGCCCATTTCATGGTAAATTCTATAACCATGATCAAAAATAGTTTTGCAATTTTTGCATTGAGTTTTCAATATGTATGGTATTATTGGTTATTTTATGAATATGCAGTGGTATGATTATGTAAGGTTCCGACCATAACTCTAGGTTGCTAATATAGCATAAATTCTATGATTAAGTGCCAGGAGATGGGAGGGAACTTTCATGCAGTATAAGCTGACGCAGCTGCTCAAATTATTATCTGAACCCATCAACTCCCTACCATAAGAAGTAGTTGACCTACATGAGAAAGAAGTAACATTTTCAGGGGAGGTAAAGGGTCAGGCAGGTCATCTGTAGCATCTTACATTGTGTTAGAAGCCACAACAGTCAAGAGGAAGTAAAGAGCAATTTCATTATATTCCAGAATGTAATTCACCTAGAAAAATCAAAGTAAATTTTTTGCAATAAATATTCTCTGTTTTTCATTCCACATAGTGATGAAAATAAGTGCTTCAGTCCAAATACCAAATTGTGAGAGAAGATATTGAAACATGATTTTATACTTAGTGGGTGCTCAATGGATATTTTTGGAAATGAAGACAGAAAGTGTATAATTAACAGAGCAGTTTGAGCAGTATGGCAAAGTGGCAAGAAAAATAAAACATTAGCCTGGGACTCATTAGAGTAGAATTTAATTATGGAATAGTTAATCATTTGGTTTGTTCAACCAGTTCTTATTAAGAACCTATTTCTGCTTGAAGATACCATGTTGAGTGCCAGGAGTTAAAAAGACATAATGATGCTCCATTCTAAGTGTGGTCACGTATAGAGGGTGATGGGTGGTGTGTAAGATGCTATATAGAAGAGAGTAAACTATTTATGATACTAATAATACAGTTTGAAAAATACTAGAGTACGTATATATCAGAAGAATTGATTGATGACTTCTGCCAAGGGGATAAGGGTGATTATGAAAGTTCTTCACATTTGAATTTGACCTGAAGAGTGAGAGTTCTCAGATCACATTCCAAGGACTGCATGTACAAGGGACTATAGTGAGAAAGTGTGTGGCTTATTCACAGAGACATTTGGCATGTGTGGCTAGGGTAGACCTGGTAGGTATGTGTGCAGATGGGTAAAGGGTGTGTGTGTGTGAATGCCAACAGGCACGATAAATATTAAGTTTAGAAAGGCATTTGGCGTCAGATTGTGAAGGCCCTTGTATCTGGCTTTTAACCTCAGGACAAGCATTTTTCAAACTTGCATATTAACTCACGAGTTACTTATTTCGTTACTAGATGGATGATGGTGCCATTAATTGGCAGGAGGAGTTGGATGTGTGAATTTATTTGGGAAGATGAATGATATTGTTAAAGTTCCTGCAGGACATCTAGATAGAGGTATAAACAGGAGTCAGCTATGTCAGTGTGACGATCAGGACATTAATCAAAATGAAAAATATAGCTTTAGGTATCATCAGTATCAATATATAGTGGTGGTTGGGGAGGGAGAGAGGAAGTCACTTTGCTTAGGAAGAATAAGCATAGTAGAACAAGACAAGAGACAAAAGATAGATAGGATCCTGGGAGAATGCCAACACTGCCAGGGTGAATGGTGAACAGGTCACTTGAACAGATTAGCAGACAGCCCTTGTGTTGGAAAGTGAACCAGGAATCAATGATATTTCAGAAGCTCAGAAAGCTTGTGCACTCTTTCTAGTAATATCATTCACTAGAGGGATGGATAGGGAAGCCTGGTGTGCTGTGGTCCATGGGGTGGCAAAGAGTTAGACACGACTGAGCAACTGAACTGATAGGTATTTCAGTTATTACCTTCCAGTTGCCTTGTAACTCCTACATTTTATTTTCAACTCGGATTTCTCTCTTGTACTTTAGGTTCCAGTATGTGATTACCTACCACCTATATCCTTCTTGTCCCAAAACACTCCAAACTCATTATTTCCCAGTTCTTCTCATACTCTCATTATATATACAGACCCAGGGCTCTTCCTGAGCACTCTAGACTCCAATTTGAGTAATTTAACATCATTGGCTCTACCTCTCCCAAATTTCCTACCTCCACCTCTAATTAATAATTAGTTCTTATCAGTCATACCTATGAGTTCCCTGTTTGCCTAGTGGTTAGGATTCTGCGGTTTTCACTGTCATGGTCTGGCTTGATCCTTGGTTGGGGAACTGAGATTCCACAAGCTGCATGGTGTGGCCAAAAAGAAAAAAAAAAGTAGTGATCTTATCACTAATACCTATTAATTACATCTTTCCTGTATTTACCTCTCTCCAGTCCCACCGTTGGAGAAGGCAATGGCAATCCACTCCAATACTCTTGCCTGGAAAATCCCATGGACAGAGGAGCCTGGTAGGCTGCAGTCCATGGGGTCGTTAAGAGTCAGACACAACTGAGCGACTTCACCTCACTTTTCACTTTCATGCATTGGAGAAGGAAATGGCAACCCACTCCAGTGTTCTTGCCTGGAGAACCCCAGGGATGGGGGAGCCCGGTGGGCTGCCGTCTATGGGGCCGCACAGAGTTGGACACGACTGAAGCGACTTAGCTGCAGTAGCAGTCCCACTGTAAGTCATCAGTACAGACCATCATCACTTCTCACATTGATTTTAGTTATAGCAAGCTAAATTGGTTTCCTTGATTCCAGTTGTTGTTGTTGTTCAGTCGGTCAGTCATGTCTGACTCTTTGTGACCCCATGGATTGCAGCACGCCAGGCTCCTCTGTCCTTCACTGTCTCCTGGAGTTTGCTTACATTCCCGTCCACTGAGTCAGTGATGATTCCAGTAACCTCTCCTAATATATTGCTCATACTGTGAAATCCATTTCTAAAAGCAAACCTATATTGCCATTGCCCTACTTCAATTCTGGTTCGGTTTCTAACTGCCTTCTAGCTAAAGTTTAAAGCTCTTTATAATTAGGCTGTTTGTTTATCTTTTTTTTTAGACTCATCTCTGCCACTTTTGTCCTCCTCCTCTTTCTCTAGTTCCACAAAAGGACCACACACTCTCTCTCACATACAAATAGCTGCACCTGCTCTTTTTATTGTCTTAAGTTCTTTTCCACCTTGTATGCTTCTATAATATTTTTCTTTTTTTTTTTTTTTTTGCTTCTGTACACTTGCTTGGGCTTCCCTGGAAGCTCAATAGGTAAAGGATACACCTGCAATGCAGGAGACGTAGGTTCAGTCCCTGGGTCAGGAAGATCCCCTGGAGAAGGAAATGGCAACCCATGCTGATATTCTTGCCTGGTAAATCCCATGGACAGAGGAGCCTGGTGGGATACGCCCATGGGGTTGCAAGAGTCAGACTTAGTGACTAAACCACCATACTCTTGATTAACATTCAGAACTCAGCTGAGATGTCACTTCATCAAGGAGGCACTGGATTTGTCAAGTTAGTTCCCTTCCTAGAGGCTTATGACAAAGCCCTATATTTTCTGTAGTTGGGAACTTATCGGTGTATCTACTATCTCTTCATTTTAGGGTATGTTTCTCTCACTATGCTGTAAGACCAAAAGGGTAGGAACTTAATTCCTTTACACAGTGGAATTTCTACCACTAGCAGGTGTCTATGTATGTGTCACTTCAGTGGATAATCTTAAAGAGGAAAGGCTGTAATAGTTTCCTCTTGCTGCTATAAAAATGACCACAAATGTATCCACTTAAAACAACACAAATTTATAATTGAATAGTTCTTCAGAACTTCAGGTCAGAAGTTTGCAATTGGCCTCGTTGGGCTAACACAAAGGGTCAGCAGAGCTGTGTGCCTTCTGGCAGCTCCTGGGGAGAATCTGTGTCCTTGACTTTTCCATTTTCTAGAGGCCGTTCATGTTCTTTAGCTCATGACCCTCTTCCTCCATCTTCAAAACCAGCAACACTGGGCCAAGTCTCTCTGCCATCTCTCTGATTTGCCCTCTTGGGCCTCTCTCTCCCCCTCTTAAGGACACTTGTCATTATGCTGGGCCCACCCAGATAACCCAAGATAATCTTGCTGTCCAATATGAGCTGGTTAGCACATCTAATTCCATCTGCAACCATAATTCTCTTTTAAAATAATTTATACTTAGCCTATTTTAAAACAATTAAATTTTAACAAAACTTATTCACAGATTCTAGGGATTAAGATGTGGACATCTTTGGAGGACCATAATTCTCTCTGCAAGTTAACAGAATCAGTATCTGTGCAGAAGAAAAATGAGGAGAGTTCTGAAAAGTAAATTTGGTCTCCAGTATCTTGAAAATACCTTTATTGAGCTCTACTATGTCACACTTTCAATGCTTACCACTTGGGAAGACAGCTATAACCTAGATAATCACTGTCTTAGAAATTAGAAAGGATATAAGCAGTGTTATTAGGAAAATCTTTTATAGGATGATGAACAGTGGAAACTGTATTACGCTGACTGTCCAGCGAGTGAAAAATAAGAAAACATTTTTGACACTGTTTTTTCTCTTCTTTGTACAGTAATTTAATTATTTTAGACCACCTCGTTATAAAATGACCATGAATGTCACCTTCGGCCCAATGTTCTATAGTCCTGTGATCAAAAGCTATTACTCAGATTTAATGGAAGCATTTTTCATGCCAATTTCCAGTCTACTCTCCTCCACTTTGCATTGCCATTTTGTAGCATTAATAACATGGTAAACCAATTTTCTAAATATGTCCTGAGTTTGGAGTCTTCCTTCATAATGTTCCACAGTATCACATAATCCTATCTAATGTTTACCATTAATCTTCTGCATTTCTCATTTCCTTTTTCCTCATTTTTGGTGGAAGCAGAGAATGGACTGACTCTGATAGCTCTTCCATATTGCTTAATAGTCCTCTCTTTAAGGTGAAATAAACTCATGTCCCTTCATTTTTCTTCCCTATGTGCATTTCTAAATTGTTTTCAACTTTAATGTTTCCTTCTCCTCCTAAACTTCTATTTTCTGGGTAACTTAAGAGATGAGACTCTTCAGTTAACATTAACTAGCACCCAAGAAAGTATCCGTAACACTTAAAAGAAAATGTTTTCCTAGCAAAGATTGTGATTAACTGCCCTGTGAAATAAGGATAATTTCTGATATTCTTATAACTGGGTGGGTTTTTCCCCCCAATTTTTTAAATGATTTGACTCATGTTGTCTTATGTGGTAGCATATAAGGGATCGTGTCATGGAGACTACCCGTAATCTTACTCCCAGCTCTCTTTGTAATTTCATCCAATTCTGCTCCCTTCTTCCCATTTTAGAGTGCAGGAAAATTGCATATACTGGAGAGCGTGTGCTTTTGGTTTCCTATCTCCCTGCCTTTGCCCTTGGTATCTTCTCAATAAGATTCATCTTTCCCTTTGCACCTTTTCTTCTTTCCTTATTTTTGCTCATCTTTCTAGATTAAACATAGCCATCACCTTCCAGAAAATGTCTTCCCTAATATCCATGTAGCTACATATCCCTTTCTTTGTACTCCTGAAGTACCCTTTGAATGTAGGTACCCTTAATTATGCAAAATGTTAAATATTTACCCATCATATATCATTTTCTTCTATGCTGTGAACTTTGATAAAAAAGGAATCTTGTTTATTTTCTTGATAATTAGTACAGTGACCAGCATATACTAAGCATTTTGTATATAATATTTTATATAAATAAATGAATTCATGACATCTTAACAACAGTTCCATGAGTGAAAAAAAGCAATAAATGTCCTCAATTCACAAATAAAGGCCACCAAACTAATACGTTCTGCAATGGAAATTGAGACCTAGTGCCTTAATTTTATGTTCTCTCAGTTTGCCCAGTATCATTTTTGTGCAGTAACTCACTCTTGTGAATTGCTAAGATCACAATTTAATTATCCCACTTTTATAGGGGATTGAGGGTCTCAGGGATATCAAAGTTAATAACAGGGTGAAAGCCCTTTACACTAATTGTAAAAAAATATGAAAGAACATATTTATTGAATAAAAAGATTTTATTAGAAAGGGTTAATTGATTCTGAGATGAAATATAGTTTTTGTGTATGGCAGAAAGCTAATTTTATATGGGTTTTCCCCACAGAGAGAATAAAATAAAATGTTGGTCACTTTTTGCAATATAGAAACTAGTAGTTCTTCATTCTTTGATATCTCCACAGAACAGTTTTCATATAAATTTTTCTAAGAGGGATTTTTCTTCCTTGCATCTCATATTGTTATACTCAGGCATATTTGTGTTAGTAGAAGAAAATCACTCATAAACAAACCCTAGAGGAAATAAAATAAAATATATGTTTCTTGAAATGATTAAATAGGAGTATATAGTCACTTTCTGATAAAAGAATTTTCACTTGATTCTTTTCTCCTCTTTCTTGATGATTTCATGTTAACATCTCCTACTATGGACTGTGTATCTACAGCAACATACTCGTATCAAAATAGTCTCTATAAGCCCTGTAACGATTTATGTATGTAGGTTTATATGTGTCAACTTTAACTATGAATGTATAGGTGATCATGCTTAAAGTGGTCAAATTTTAAGTAATATGATAAATTATAGTAGAAATAGATTTAACTGTGCTGTGCTGTGCTTAATCACACAGTCGTGTCCAACTCTTTGCGACCCTCTAGACTATAGCCCACCAGGCTCTTCTGTCCATGGAGATTCTCCAGATAAGAATATTGGAGTGGGTTGCCATGCCCTCTTTCAGGGGATCTTCCCAAACCACGGATCAAACCCAGGTCTCCCACATTGCAGGCAGATTCTTTACCATCTGGGCCACCAAGGAAGCCCAAGAATACTGGAGTGGGTGGCCTATCCCTTCTCCAGAGGATCTTCCCGACCTAGGTGTTGAACCGGGGTCTCCTGTGTTGCACGCGGATTCTTTACCAGCTGAGCTATCAAGGAAGCCCCAGATTTAACTATATACAAATGTAAAATTTTAGCATAATAAGAATGAAACAAGAATTGAAAAAAAGACCACTTGAGAACATATATTTGTTCATTGACTAAGCGCAAGTAGCTTAATTTACAATAGTGATTTTTAACTTGGATTTCATGGAATCTTTGGCAGGGAGGTCAGTTAACCTCATGAACCTGTATGTAGATATGTGTGTATAGGCATTTTTTTCTGTAGAAAAGGATTATTATTTTTTTTATCAGATGATCAAATGGAATCCATGACTTGAAATGTTTAAAAACTACTAATATATGACCTCATTCTAATTAATTTTATTTATCAAGTGCTCGATAGATACATGAGCAGAGAATATAAACAAGTATTTTGGAAAGAGTAGAAACATATAGAATAAATAAATGTATAAATTGTGTTCTGTTTAGTTAGTAATCAAGCAGATTCAAATTACAGCAAGCATCAACTATCTCTTTGTATCTAATAAAACCACATTTGTCCAAAAATACAAGCAAAAAAATCTGCTATCAACAGTGTAAACTCACTCTTTCTGATACCACTAAAAATTGGTATGACCATTGGGAAAGCAATATGACATTATTTAGTAAAAGCCATAAATTTTCCATAATGTTGACTCAGTAATTTCTTCTAAGACTGTTATACAGCAGAAGTTGGAAAAGAATTCATGAAGATGTTCATTATGATGGAATCTCTAATAGCAAACAAAAGGAAAAGGTAGCCCATATGATGTTTATGGTAAAATAAGTAAAAAAATAAAATGAAGAATATTATTGTGGCTAAGTAAAATTCATGTTTGGGGAGGGTTGTAATGTGCAGGCACGTAACTTTTGGTGATCCTTGTATGTTAAAATATTTTTGTCATACTAATATATGACAAAAATTGAAACAACAAATATTAATTAGCAGATATAAGAACATTATTATATAAAATATTAACAAACAAATCATACGGTATCATTAAATGGTTCAATTTTCACTTCTAGATAAACACTTGTAGACATGCAGGTTATTCACTCTGAAATTCTGGGATGTCATTCACATAGGTTACAACATACATGGAACACCCTGGGTTGTTCAAAATAAGGCTCTAAATTCATGACTATTTTTTATTTGTGTTAATATATTCACCTTTTATGACTCTAATCACCTTGTAGTAGTCCATATTATCTATACAGTCATAATGGTCACTGTGAAAAGACATGGACTTTGATTCAAATAATCTATAGCAGTTCATCTCTGTCACTTATCAGTTTTATTCCTTCTGAGCTTGTAGTTTTAATGTATAAAATGGTAAATTGCATATGGACTGATTGAAATAGTATATGTAAAACAGCTTTGTAAACAATAAGATAGTAATGTTATATCTTATAATAATGATAAAATTAGTATTATTACTATTTGTCATTTTAAAGAAAATAAATGTTACTATACAAAAAGAAAACATTAGCAGGTAACTCATGGAAGGCATATTTTTCTTGCATTAAAAGCAAAAGAGGTACAAGAGTACATTTAGTGAAGATGTTTATATGATGAAGCTCACATTTAGTGCTTTTTACACAGCAAATGCATATTTTGCACATAATGTCAAGGTTTCCCTTCTGCCTTCAAGGCCTATCTAAAAATTGTTCTTTGTACATATAATCAAAAACAATAAAAATATTGCTTTACTACCCACTTTTCATTTAAAAGCATCTGGAACAAATCTCTTCAAACACCCTCATATTCAGCTTTTGGTGAAGATGTTTGGGTATGTTTTAAAAACCTCTGGATGAATGCTTTCAAATGACTCATTCATTCTCCCATGTCTGACAGGATATATATGAACATGTAGGAAAAATAAGTGGAATTTCAAATAAGGTTATTAAGTTTTGTGAATATATGTGTATGCCATTGAGAAATAGACCTGTACAGACCTGTCTTTCTTTATAGCAAGTCCGTGAAAAAGGTTAAATCTTGACCATCTGAAATTCTGTTTATTTATTTATTATTATTATTATTATTATAAAGAGTATATTAGATTTATGGCAGTAATATTCAAAAGAGGCTAGATTAGGTTTAAAAGCTATTAGTACCTAGTTTTATTTATTCACACTTGTCAACAAAGGAAAGATTTCTATGTTATAGCTATCATGTATCCTCTACTGTGTGAATAATGTTGATATTTGACCATACACAGTAGCTTGTGGGAGTAACACAAATAAGGAGGGAGTATTTTGCGATGCTAAATAACATTTTCTCATCTAGGAAAATGGTTTTAGGTTTATTATTTTTCCACTATTCTCTTTTATATTGCTTAAGAATATCTACTTATGGATTAATAATACTCTTTAAAGATAAACAGACATTCTTAATGCATAGATACGTGTGTCATAGGAAAGTGATTGTTTACTGTATATCATCTGTTTTCAGAAGCAGTGGAGATTGACTACTGAAAAATAATATGAGAGCAAATGAGGTTGTTTCCTGAGGGCATTTTAATAAGGGTTCTTTTGACCCATGTAAATAAAATATGAAATGTCTCAATTTTAAGTCTCTCTCACATACACTCATTTATTCAACATTGACTAATATGATTGCATTTACAGTAATTTCAAGATAAGCTTCAGCATCAAAAAAGCATTTTAATAAATCACAATTGATGATTTTCCTGTCCATTGGACTTAATACTAACTTCCGGCTTTGGAAAAAAGAGATAATTTTTAGAAGCTTGAATTCTGCGAAGCTCTTTCTTAATAATTTTCCACCCTAATCTCTTGGTGTAAGAAGTCCTTGGGGATTTTCCTTTGAGTATATTTGTATACATAATCCATGAAGAGTATCATTAGCATTTTGATTTGAAATTTCCTGACTTTTAGATGAAGAGAAGTGCTAGAAATTTTGTAGTTTTACGATCCCCCTTCCTCTAATGTATTCACATATTGATCAAATATTTTCTGAGCTCTTAATTTGTGCAGACAGTATGCTAGGTTCTGGGGTACAGAGATAAGCAAGACATGATCCTGATCATCAGGAAACCTCTCCTATAATGGGAAAAGGCTATGTTAGGGGCCTGTGTTAGAGTATGCAGGTATTACAAAGGAGGGAAAAATAATTTCCTCATGGACTGGAAATGGGGAAAACAGTACTCTTGCCTGGAGAATCCCATGGATGGAGGAGCCTGGTGGGCTGCAGTCCATGGGGTCGCTAAGAGTCTGGCAGGACTAAGCGACTTCCCTTCCACTTTTCACTTTCATGCATTGGAGAAGGAAATGGCAACCCACTCCAGTGTTCTTGCCTGGAGAACCCCAGGGACGGCAGAGCCTGGTGGGCTGCCATCTCTGGGGTCACACAGAGTCGGACACGACTGAAGTGACTTAGCAGCAACAGACAATTATTTATTTTGATTCTATTGGAGTATCTACTCATTATAGTTGTTTTGTTGGTGTTTAGTCACTAAGTTGTGTCCAACTCTTTTGTGACCCCATGAACTGTAGCCCGCCAGGCTCCTCTGTCCATGGGATTTCCCAGGCAAGGATACTGGAGTGGGTTGCCATTTCCTTCTGCAAGGGATCTTCCAGACTGAGGGGTCGAACCCACATCTCCTGCATTGGCAATTAGATTCTTAACCATTGAGTCACCAGGGAAGCACCACTATTAATAAATAGTCTCTTTTTTAATGCTTTTATATAGTATTTGAATGAGTATGGACTTGACTCTATCAATTATTTTTCAGATTTCATTTTAGTTTGGATGCTCAGTAGCAACATCACTCATGTTCAATTTCATTATCAGTGAATTTACTACTAAGTATAAAATAACACTAATGTATATTAACAGAAAGTTTTTTGGTTGTAAAATATGAGAGATATCCAAAGTTGCTTCTTAACGCTCTCCCTTTGTCTTTCTTCTATCTTTTTACATTGTAGATGAAAGAGAAGATGTTCAAAAGAAAACATTCACAAAATGGATAAATGCACAATTTTCTAAGGTAAGGATATTTTGTTGCTCCTCTATTGAAACATGATGCTGATTTTTCAAAATGAACTCTGTATCTGTGCGATTTAAATGTCCATATTGTTTTTCTCATAGTCTTTGTTTTAACTGTGCAAATCTGGGAATATTGTACTGACTTTTAATTAAGGAAGAAGCAACAGAATATGTGGTAAAGAGAAATTATTTAATTTGATAAAACATATCTTTGATTCTTCTTCATAATATTAGTTTCTTTAACAACATAAGTAACCAGAGGATTTTGTCAGCAATCTTCATCAAGTAGCTGGTATATGTCATACACTAGAAGAAGAGAGGAGAAATCTTTATTGTTCTGAAAACAATCATTTTATTGGTCCTTCTTGATCTTTACAAACTACAAGAAAAATGAATAGGCTATTTGGCCCCAAATGATAAGTTTCTTCTCTTTATATGTAGACATCAATCCATACTCCTAATATTTATTTATTTTGCAAATGTAACTAACTCGTGATCAATAGCACAATTCTAGATAATTTTTACATGAACACAGAGTAAAATATTCTTACCTTGAAAGCTACCATTAAGAGTGAAATATAAGGGGTTTGCTGTGGGTTTCAAGGCTAGAAAGACTTGATTTATATTTAATAATTGTGGATTGGGCAAATCAGTCAAATGTTTTATAAGTCGGTTTCCTCATCCTTCTATTGTGTGTGTGTGTGCGCGCGTACCTGTATAATCCGTCAAATACAGATAATGGAAGTATAAAACTAATAAAATGTGGATCCTATATGCAAGGCTTTAAGAGAAGTAAAATGGCAATAATGGTTATTTTGTGTGTTATTGTGATGATTAAAAGAGGTACACTGTGTGAGAATTTCTAGCACAATGCCTGACACCCTTAATATATATAAATTACTCTTTTCTTGAGCCTGTCTCACTTTGTGAAAATCTTGGCAGTAGATCCAAAAAATCTACTAGAAGATACAGTCTAAAAAGTGTCCCCTTTACTACTTCAAAAGTTTTTAGAGTATCATCCATTCTTTGTGGTATTTGACAGCAGAATTGCACCAGGTACTCTTTAGCATATTGGCAAGAAGTAAAGCTACTGAATTTTAACTAATCAACTTTCATTTATATTTACTTGCTGAGGTAATTAATAAGTTGCTATTACAGAACTTTAATAAACATAGGAATGAAATATGTTTTAAAAATCTCAACTTTTTTAAAGTTAAGTGGCATGCAAATAATATAAAAAGAGCAAATTATAATAATACAAATGAAAAATAAACTCAGAAATATTTAGGATAGGAACTCATAATTCTGAGACTATTTATCAGATAGCTGTGTATGGTTTAATTGCTATATCTAGTGGCCTCATTGAAATTTTCTTAATTTCAGAACTTTGTAGCAGACAATAGATAAAAGCTTTCAAACAAATCTATCAACAAATCAAGCATATAGAGATTTTTTCATAATAATTATGTATGTAATAATAATAATGTATTCTGAATGTTTGAATTAAACTAGTTATTTTAATAAGGGTTGTAAACATGATAGACATTGTTAATTCTCATTCCCACAAATCTAAATAGATCATCAGTCTCTATACACATTTCTAAGTGTTGTTTACCATAATGCATGTGCTAATAAACAAACGTAGTTTGATATCTTATATTCCGTGAAAAATTGTGAGCACTGTCTTAGGCACTCCCTACCCTAAGGAGCCCTCATATTTTAAAAGCTGTGGAATAATCACACACATGAATGTGTTTACTATTTTTTTTACAAATAGTCTGCCCCCAAATTCGACTCCCACTTATTTCATTTATTTTATAAGTGTTCTCCCTGAACGTATTAAAGTTGGATCAGGAGAGTCACCATTCTTTTAAATGCCTGAGCTTCATATTTGGGCATATCCTAGGTATCAGGATTATAAATAAATATATTTATAAAGATAGAGGGAAACTATTTAGAGATAAAATTTATATGAGTATATATGTGTATGTGTGTGTGTGTGTGTGTGTTGATTTTTCATTTAGAGATCTGAAAGATATTTTCCATGTTACCTGGTTTCTTTCTTGCCATGACTTCAGGTTGGATGACTAAATTTTATCTAGATGCTTTTGAAGATAATGAGAAGAGAAAGCTAATTGATTCAGTTTAAGCTACTCGGTGGTACCAAAAGATAAACATAGCTGTGAGATATGTCATTTGACATATATTTATTTCACTGCTACCTGGAATTGAGCAGAAGTCTAGGCCTGTGGGAGGCACCAAATTAGTTTAAAGTTGAATTTTCTGATCTCATGGAACATACATATTTGGGAGATGTTGGATAATTGCTAAATGGAGTAGCACTAAGTAGTCTCTAGGTAGTCAGAGAAAGCAATACTGAGTTAGAGTGAATCCAGAAACCTTGAGGAAGCAAACTCTACTGATTGAGAGACTCTAAAGTAAGGAACATCAGAGAGCGAGGCAAGAATGTGTGTTTTCTTTATAACCCCATTTATCATTACTAGTGCACCAAATATGTATAATAAATACATTTGGTGAGTAGTACAAATAATTAAATATATACTAAATTTAAGAGAATTAGACATTCTGAATGAAAAGAAAACTTGAGGAAGGCTTTAAAAAGAGAGAAAAAGCAGTGAAACATTATCATCTGTCTGTGTGGTAAATTGGACAGAGAGAAACACATACAACAAAAATAAAGATGAATATGATGAGGTAAAAGGGTTATCAGTTAGGCATGTATACACATATACACCTTTGTATAGTATCTGTAAAGTATAGGGAGACAGCAAAGTAGTTTCTGGTTATTTTATAAGGCTACATAAGGGATAGTTTAAGGGGAAAATGTGATTAAATATAACCTTATCATTTTGTGTCATTTGAAGCTTAACGTATCTTTGTAGTAAATCCAATTGATTTTTTAACTTTTCCAGTACCATTTTAAAATAGACCCTATCTCTTTTTCTAAATAAGTCTTCTATTAACCTTCAATTCCCAAAAATTTTACTAGAATGTGATTTATCACATCTATTCTATAAAGATAAACAATATTTATCACCACATAAACACAAAGCCATTGCTAAGTAAGATTAATTCAAGGTAAATGTTTTCTTCTTGTAATTTATAGCTATTTTATAATCCTAAAAAATGTTTAGTATTTACTGTACCACAAATATAATTCACATTATAAACATCTTGCACATTGACACAAGTTCTTTCAAAAAATCATTTAAGGAAAGTACACTTTTGTAATCATGACCACCAATAATTTTGTCATAAAACTCCCTTGATGTTTGCATTAGAGGAAAAAGCAATTTGTGGGGTAAAATATTTACTACTAGATCAATTGAAAGATTTAAACCATCTATCAGTGAGTTATATGATGAGTTTGATCCAATGCTGGATTTAGCGATTAACTTTTTTCCATCTTCTAACTTCACTTTCTGTAATTTTTCCAAAAGTAGTAGATAACTTTGTACTAGACTTATATGAAGTAAAACTGTGTAATTGATTTTGTCTGTGAACTTCTCAAAGGTTTATGATACGATGATGTCTTCATTGCCACATATGTCTTCATTGCCACAAAGTATGTGCGTGTCTGCTTAGTCACTAGTCATGTCCAACTTTTGAAACCCCATGGACTGTAGCCTGTCAGGCTCCTCTGTCCATAGGATTTCCCAGGCAAGAACACTGGAATGGATTGCCATTTCCTTCACCAGGAGATCTTCCCAACCCAGGGATCGAACTCATGTCTTCTGCATGGCAGGAGGATTCTTTACTCCTGAGCCACAAGGGAAAGCCCATGCAATGTACATGCCCATGCCAAAAATACCTGATACACCCTCTCATGATAACAATAACATGAGGTACAATCAACTGAGGCAACATATTTTCCCAAGAATTCACCATAATTTACCATCTTGCCAGAATAATGAACATGATATAATATAAATTCACACTAAAATTGTGAGTCAGTAAACAAGACTTCTTTACACAGCTCTGTACCATGGAGCCTTAGGAGAAATCACTATATCCACACTTGAAGACATTTCAGAAAGGTACATCTAAAATTCAAATTCTTTCAGTCTTGTTTTCCTTATATGTCTAGTTCTACTTTATGAGAAAACATATATTAAAAATGTTATAAATAGAAAACAAAATATTACCAATTTTTCTATCATGTAATATATTTTCTGAATTGAATGAATAGCATATTTAGGCACTTCTTTGGATGCCTGCTCATTTCTTTCCTGAAGTTGGTTTTGGCTACTCTCTTTGGATGGAACAGAGAGAATAGAGCGTATATTTATATTTCATCATCTTGCCACACTCTCTATGCAAATCCATGCCCTCAGTATGCACACACACACACACACACATATACAAACACACAAACATGCAGGCACACACAGTAAGCATATTATATATTTAAAATTAGTTGAACACTTTCATTATATAAAAGGAGGATACTGAGACAGGGGAAAAACATTGTTTCAGTGCAAGAGATAACGATTTGTATATACCTTTCCACTATGTCAGTTCTAAACGTATATGTATTAAAAAGTTTATCAGTTCAGTTCAGTTCAGTCGCTCAGTCGTGTCTGACTCTTTGCAACCCCATGAATCTCAGCACGCCAGGCCTCCCTGTCCATCACCAACTCCCGGAGTTCACTCAGACTCACGTCCATCGAGTCAGTGATGCCATCCAGCCATCTCATCCTCTGTCGTCCCCTTCTTCTCCTGCCCCAATCCCTCCCAGCATCAGAGTCTTTTTCCAATGAGTCAACTCTTTGCATGAGGTGGCCAAAGTACTGGAGTTTCAGCTTTAGCATCATTCCTTCCAAAGAAATCCCAGGGCTGATCTCCTTTAGAATGGACTGGTTGGATCTCCTTGCAGTCCAAGGGACTCTCAAGAGTCTTCTCCAATACCACAGTTCAAAAGCATCGATTCTTTGGCTCTCAGCCTTCTTCGCAGTTCAATTCTCACATCCGTACATGACCACAGGAAAAACCATAGCCTTGACTAGACGAACCTTTGTTGGCAAAGTAATATCTCTGCTTTTGAATATGCTATCTAGGTTGGTCATAACTTTCCTTCCAAAGAATAAGCGTCTTCTAATTTCATGGCTGCAGTCACCATCTGCAGTGATTTTGGAGCCCCCCAAAAAATAAAGTCTGACACTATTTCAACTGTTTCCCCATCTATTTCCATGAAGTGATGGGACCGGATGCCATGATCTTCGTTTTCTGAATGTTGAGCTTTAAGCCAACTTTTTTAATCTCCACTTTCACTTTCATCAAGAGGCTTTTTAGTTCCTCTTCACTTTCTGCCATAAGGGTGGTGTCATCTGCATATCTAAGGTTATTGATATTTCTCCCAGCAATCTTGACTCCAGCTTGTGTTTCTTCCAGTCCAGCGTTTCTCATGATGTACTCTGCATATAAGTTAAATAAGCAGGGTAACAATTTACAGCCTTGACGTACTCCTTTTCCTATTTGGAACCAGTCTGTTGTTCCATGTCCCGTTCTAACTGTTGCTTCCTGACCTGCATATAGGTTTCTCAAGAGGCAGATAAGATGGTCTGGTATTCCCATCTCTTTCAGAATTTTCCACAGTTTATTGTGATCCACACAGTCAAAGGCTTTGGCATAGTCAATAAAGCAGAAATAGATGTTTTTCTGGAACTCTCTTGCTTTTTCCATGATCCAGCGGATGTTGGCAATTTGATCTCTGGTTCCTCTGCCTTTTCTAAAACCAGCTTGAACATCAGGAAGTTAACGATTCACATATTGCTGAAGCCTGGCTTGGAGAATTTTGAGCATTACTTTACTAGCGTGTGAGATGAGTGCAATTGTGTGGTAGTTTGAGCATTCTTTGGCATTGCCTTTCTTTGTGATTGGAATGAAAACTGACCTTTTCCAGTCCTCTGGCCACTGCTGAGTTTTCCAAATTTGCTGGCATATTGAGTGCAGCACTTTCACAGCATCATCTTTCAGGATTTGAAAGAGCTCACCATCACCTCCACTTGCTTTGTTTGTAGAGATTAAGGCCCACTTGAGTTCACATTCCTGAATGTCTGGCTCTAGGTCAGTGGTCACACCATCATGATTATCTGGGTCGTGAAGATCTTTTTTGTACAGTTCTTCTGTGTATTCTTGCCATCTCTTCTTAATATCTTCTGCTTCTGTTAGTTCCGTACCATTTCTGTCCTTTGTCGAGCCCATCTTTGCATGAAATGTTCCCTTGGTATCTCTAATTTTCTTGAAGAGATCTCTAGTCTTTCCCATTCTGTTGTTTTCCTCTATTTCTTTGCATTGATCGCTGAAGAAGGCTTTCTTATCTTGCTATTCTTTGGAACTCTGCGTTCAGATGTTTATATCTTTCCTTTGCTCCTTTGCTTTTCACTTCTCTTCTTTTCACAGCTATTTGTAAGGCCTCCCCAGACAGCCATTTTGCTTTTTTGCATTTCTTTTCCATGGGGATGGTTTTGATCCCTGTCTCCTGTACAATGTCACGAACCTCATTCCGTAGTTCATTAGGCACTCTATCTATCAGATCTAGGCCCTTAAATCTATTTCTCACTTCCACCGTATAATCATAAGGGATTTGATTTAGATCATACCTGTATGGTCTAGTGATTTTCCCTACTTTCTTCAATTTAAGTCTGAATTTGGCAATAAGGAGTTCATGATCTGAGCCACAGTCAGCTCCTGGTCTTGTTTTTGCTGAGTGTATAGAGCTTCTCCATCTTTGGCTGCAAATAATATAATCAGTCTGATTTCGGTGTTGACCATCTGGTGATGTCCATGTGTAGAGTCTTCTCTTGTGTTGTTGGAAGAGGGTGTTTGTTATGATCAGTGCATTTTCTTGGCAAAACTCTATATATCCACAATACAAGAGGGGCTTCCCTGGTGGCTCAGTCGGTAAAGAATCTGCCGGCAATGCAGGAGACCTGGGTTCGATCCCTCAGTTGGGAAGATCCCCAGGAGAAGGAAATAGCAACCCATTTCAGTACTCTTCCCTGGAAAATCCCATGGACAGAGGAGCCTGGTAGGCTATAGTCCAAGGGGTCACAAGAGTAGGACATGACTTGACGTGACTTATTAGGACTAAACTACCACCGTGTACAAGGGGCCTCACTATCAGAAGTAATAAAGCAGAGCTGCTGTGTCATGGAAGGTTCACCATAAATATGAACAGGCACAAACCAGTATGTTCCTGGCTTTCTGTTTCTCCCTCTAGTTGGTATCAGGAAGAATTAGGTCACTAGGGAGATTGAATGGCAGTGAACTAAGTCTCTGGATCATGATAATAAGCCCATATAAGGCATTGGTAGCACTTGAATTATTTGATATGATTGTTTTGGAGAGATGAATATTGGTACGGAAGACTATAGAAATCCTCATTTCAGAAATAGTGAAGAATAGGAACTTTTTGGTTCCAACATATCCTTATGTTAATAATGCTCTTGAGAAATGCTTTCATGGTTAGTTGCTGTACTGACCTCATGAGATAAATATTCAGGATGAGCTAATGAGATTTAGGTGGCTTACTCAGGGTAAAGGAAAGGGATGAAGCTGGAAGCCAGGAAACTGGACTTTAAACCCCATGATATTTCCATATTTGTTACTATTATGACAACTACTCCATCTACAAAATGCTGCATTTTTCTTGGGACACGTCATACAATTGATAGGTTTTATGAGAAGTAGAAAAGGATTTTGAGTTCATTGAAAATTTGAGAAGAGATTTAATGCTTGCAATACCAACAGAAACTTTAACCTACATTTGGATGTTTAATAACCCCAAAACTCAATCACTGTTGAGGAAGACTTTTAATTGATTCTTTCCAAGTGATTTCTAATACATTAAATTTTAAACCTTTTACATGTTATATTTTAATGAGTGACATAATCTAATTTTTAATATCATCAGTAAATTGTGGATATTGTTACATATTAATATTGATTTTTATTTCCATTAGACATTAGCAAATTTTTATGTGTAAGAGATAATTTAAATATTGATTTAAAATAATTTGGTGAGAAATGTAAGGTATTGCTTTACTGGCATGTGGGCTCCGTGACATCTACACAAAGTGTTAAGATGACTTCAAGAAGGATATGTCTAGTGTTTGCAATAGAGATGATTATGCTAATGGTCTAATCCATTGAGAACCATTCCCTTGAATGTTTTCCCGAATCTAATCTTTGCAAAGTACCCAAGTAACAAAGGATATCATTCAGTTAATGAAAGGAAAATTAGATTGTGATCATTCTCACTGTTTTCGATGAAAAACATATAATTTATTGTTTACGTTGCACATCTTGGCAATGGCACCCCACTCCAGTACTCTTGCCTGGAAAATCCCATGGACGGAGGAGCCTGGTAGGCTGCAGTCCATGGGTTCGCTAAGAGTCGGACACGACTGAGCAACTTCACTTTCACTTTTCTCTTTCATGCACTGGAGAAGGAAATGGCAACCCACTCCAGTATTCTTGCCTGGAGAGTCCCAGGGACGGCGGAGCCTGGTGGACTGCCATCTATGGGGTCGCACAGAGTTGGACACGATTGAAGCGACTTAGCATAGCATAGCATTCTTTACCAATCCACTGTTATTGAGCTCTTAATAATTCTAGCTAGTTTTAGAAGGTATAGATGTTTTGCTCTATGTTCTGAAATATCTTATGAAAGAAATGAAGTTGTTGATTGCAATACCTACCTAGTATGGAATGGTTTCAGTGGCAAGCATATTTAGATGGCAAATGTAAATATTTACCAATTAGCATGACTGTTGCTGGCAAAAAACAATTCTCTGTAGCTGATAGGCAAATGCATTAGTTATCCGATTTATTCTATCTTAGGGCCCTACATAACTTTCTAGTAAAACAACATATATTGACTTTAGAGATTTATTTTCATTTAGGAAAGAATAGTTGGCACTCTGGTACTGTCCCACTGGAACTATATGGTTGCTAAAATAACCTTTCAGCATTCAACAAATACCTATTGATTGCCAGCTCTATAGCTGGCATAGTACTGTACACTGAAAAAGGCACAGTTCAACATGATTTTTCTTCTCCAGATTATCATCTGAAGGAAGCAGTAATTATATAACATAAAATTATATTTGACCTTTAATATAATAGAAATGCTATGAGAACGTAGATGGAAAAAATGACTAATTGCTTACAGAGGAGGAAAACCTTTTGAAAAGAGGTGACATTTAATCTGAGATTGTCCATGCAAAGACAATTTATAGAAAGGTGAAGGCAACAAGAATTGCATGCAGAAGTATGGAACACTTAAAGAAGTTTGGCCTGTCATATGACAGGTGGCCAAGGAGATCTGTGTGAGTGGAGAGTGGAAGTTGTGAGAGAGAGCAAGATGCCATTCCTGAATAATTGTATTTTTGTTGGGGCCAGTTGGGCCAAGAATGGGCCAAATATCAGTTTGATCATGTTAACATTCAACTTCTGGTTGAAAATGTGAAGTTCTACAACAGAAGACAGTTATGGAACAATTAGACTGCCCTCCCTACTTAGCACCACTAATTCTTCCTGCAAAATTAAATCTGAAGCCTAGAGTTTACACTTAGGGAATAGACATCTGGATCTAAAATGAAAATGTAAATGGGTTACCTTTTTTTGTAGAGTTGTTTGATATCACACACATTCATCATCACGCTGCATCACAGTCACTTTCAGGGCTTGTTGAAACATAGATCACTACAACCCGCAGCCAGAGTTTCTGATTCTGTGGATCTAGGAGGGCCCAAGAACTTTGATTTTTAAGAATCAAAGTGAATCAAGAACACCAGGTAGAAAGTGTCCTTGTTATTTAAATTACCTGCAGTTATTATGTCAGACTGTGAAGACATATTTTTAATAGCATGTCTGTGAATTAAGTTCCTATCCTTCATAAAGAACCATTTGTATTGAAGGAAACATGCTTTCACAGTAATACACTGTTTTGAGTCAGTCAGCTTATCAATAATGTTGCTATTGGTTAGAAATGCTGGGGGCACTCACCTGGTCCCTTAGTACCTTTCAGAGCCCCCACAGATACTTCTTGAGTGGGGACAATGTAGTGACTGTATTGGCTCTCGTGATTCTTTATTATTATTTCAAGAAGCATCTCAACAACAACCATCAGGGAACTTTGAAGAAAAAAAAAAAAAAAAAGCTTTGGTTTATTGCTCTAAACATGGAGGGTACAAGGCATGCCTGGGACCACCCAGTGAGGTCACAGGTAGAGAGAGAGAAAAGTTGGGATTCTGTCTTTATTAGGGTCAAGGGTGGGATACCTAGGTTTTTGTGGGTTCGCTGTTGGTGAATTTAAAACGTAAGAGTAGGAATTAAATGCTGGAAGAGAAAAGCAAACTATCTAACTAACTGATAACTATCAGTTATCTAACTCAATTTCTCAGTTATCTATTATACAGAGTGAAGTAAGCCAGAAGGAAAAACACCAATACAGTATACTAACGCATATATATGGAATTTAGAAAGATGGTAACGATAACCCTGTATACGAGACAGCAAAAGAGACACTGATGTATAGAACAGTCTTATGGACTCTGTGGGAGAGGGAGAGGGTGGGAAGATTTGGGAGAATGGCATTGAAACAAAAAATAAATAAATAAATAAAAGAGGTAACTTGCATGGGTGAGGCAGCCTGACTCTATCTAGTTATGTAGCTGGTAATGTGCTTATTCCAAATGGATGTCTTTGGAGTGGATGCCTTGGCAATCAAAAGCTTAATATCAAGCACTTACATTATCATCGGAAAAACTAATTGTCAGGTGTTCACACTACAGACACATAGTCTATACTCACTGATTGTTTATTGAGATCTATTGTATATCAGGTACTCTAGGTTTTTGAACAGGCAGTGAAGAGACATGCTGATGCTACAGGGACCACACTGGAAATAACTGCTATAGAACATCAGCAATTTAATCAGGTCCATAGTAGACAATGTTTAAGGAAACGTCATCTAGGATTTTGGAGAAGGCAGTGGCAACCCACTCCAGTGTTCTTGCCTGGAGAATCCAGGGACAGGGGAGCCTGGTGGGCTACCGTCTATGGGGTCACACAGAGTCGGACACGACTGAAGCGACTTAGCAGCTGCAGCAGCATCTAGGATTTTGCTGAACCCTCAATGGGGAATGACCTTTCTCCAGCTGAGAATCACTATCCTTGATTGAAGTTGAGATCTATCCAGAGGGATCTTTACTCAGTAACAGAATTGGACTGGTGTTAAAAGACTCACAAACCTACCAAACAGATATTTTTTATATATAAAGATAAATACATATATATAAAATGTTGTGTTGGCCAAAAAATTCCTTTGGGTTTTCCATAACATTGTATAGGAAAACCTGAAGAAATTTTTCGCCAACCCAACCAATATATATATATATGTATGGGTGTGTGTATATATATATATATATATATATATATATATATATATATAACATGTATATAGGCTTATAATAGTCTTCTTATGTTACAGGTCTCAATTAATATATATCTGATTGGCATATATATCTGAGAAAGGTAGATAGAGTATTTTTAAAAACTCTATCCTATAAGCAGATTTGTTGTCATTTAGTTGCTCCATTTTGTCCAACTCTTTGCGACTTTCCTGGTGGCTCAGATGGTAAAGCATCTGCCTACAATGCGGGAGATGTGGGTTTGATCCCTGGGTTGGGAAGATCCCCTGGAGAAGGAAATGGCAACCCACTCCAGTACTCTTGCCTGGAAAATCCAATGGACAGAGAATCCTGGTAGGCTACAGTTTTTGGGGTCACAAAGAGTCAGATATGACTGAGCAATTTCACTTTCACTTTGCAACCTCATGGACTGCAGCACGCCAGGCTTCCCTGTCCTTCACTATCTCCCAGAGTTTGCTCAAGCTCATGTCCACTGAATCAGTGTTGCCATCCAACAACCTCATCTTCTGTTGCCCCCTTCTCTTGCTGCCCTCAATCTTTCCTAGCATCAGGGTCTTTTACAGATGAGTCAGCTCTTTGCATCAGGTGGCCAAAGTATTGGAGCTTCAGCTTCAGCATCAGTCCTTCCAATGAATATTCAGGGTCGATTTCCTTTAGGATTGACTGGTTTGATAGGTGATAAAGAAAGTAATTAATATAGTTGAGCTCTATGTTCTGGGGAAAAAAAATAGCCCATCCAGGCATTACTGTCAACTGCTTCTCCTAGTTTTCTTTCACTGCAATTATTTCATGGGCAATGATATGTTTTTCTTACTAATAGAAAGTTTCCAATGCATATACCATGTCCTTCAATTTCTCTTTTGTTCATTACTTTGCTTCTGCAGGAGAGATTTATTTTAGTGGTATTCTGAGACTCTTTCTTGGTGCTCCATTAAGGGTTATGTTTTGGACTTGACCTGGGTTCCTTTAGCCTCCTAGAATTCTCTCTCCAATTATGATCTTGGTAGCCAGAACACAGAGAGTTAAAACCAAATCTAACATGAATACATTGAAACAAGTTCAGCAATAAAAATCTGTCTTGCAGTGCAGCTAGAGGCAGATTTGTAAAGTTCATGTACAATAAAAGGCAGAGTATGGTTTTTAAAAAGTCCTTTGCCTAATCTTACTCTAATTTAAACTAATTTCACTATCTCAATTCTATGTACAAAGAGAATTAACAATAAAAATAGATAATAGTTGATCAGTAAATAAGTCATCACTTTCAGTCTTGTCCAGGATTGTAGCCCACTGACAGATGGACACAAGCAGACCCCTTAATTAGAAATGTGAGTGAAACCACCCCCATGGTTTAATATTAGCTGTCATTTAATGAGAACAAATGAGAATTATGGATGGATTTGCTAAATATTTTCTTCTTTCATTTAGCTTACCTGGCACCCAGAAACCCAATCTTTTCAAAATGTGTGTTGACCAAAATGTTTGTTCAGGTTTATCCATAACATCTTATGGAAAAACATGAATAAACTTTGTGGTCAATCAGGTATATGGTCAATGGATGGTGCTTTTTGTAAGAACTGGTCCTATTATTAAAATTACCTGCAAATATTATGTTAGGTAATAAATATTTTGAATATTATAGCCATACATTAAGCTCATATTCTTCATAAATAATCATTTATATTTAAGAAAACATGTTTTTATATAAATACACATAAAGTCTACATTCATTAATTTATTATTTATTGAGCACCTGTGACATGTCAGGTGTTCTAGGTTTCTGAGCATAGCATGAAAAAGAAAAATTCTCTTTAATTATAGGGCTCTGTGAACCAGATGAGCTAAACTAAACAAGCAAACATTTAGCAAAGTATTTGACATTTTTTGTATTTATTTGTCAACTTATTTTCTCTCTCTGCACCTGGAATATAGAATTTTGGATAGTGGTTGGTACTCAAAAGGAAAATAAAGCAGGATGAGGAAAGGATAATAATAGGGTGGGTGGCTATTTTCTATAGTGGATCCTGAGAAAACCTCTCTGAAGAGACATATACAAAACCTGAAGGCAGGAAGAGAATCATTCAGATGTCATGCAGAGGAAAGTTCCAGACAGAAGGAAGAACAGGTACAAAAGTCCTTGTGTGTGTTCAAGGGACAGAAGGGTAGCTGAAATAGAGTGACTGGGGGGAAGAGTGTTGTGAGCCACAGCTGAATTGGTGTTAGGAGGCCAAATCAGGTAGGGTCTAATTGACCATTGTAAAGGCATTGGCTTCTACATTATGGTAGATTAGGAGGCCGAGAATCTTAAGCAGTGACTAGAGCAATGTGGGACTTCCCTGGTGGCTCAGTGGTAAAGAATCCACGTGCAATGCAGGAGACTTGAGTTCAATCCCTGGGTCAGGAAGACCCCCTGGAGAAAAAAAATGGCAACCCATTCCATTATTCATGCCTGGGAAATCCCATGGACAGAGAAGCCTGGTAGGCTAGAGTCCATGGGGTCCCAAAGAGTTGGACATGATTTAGCCACTAAACAACATCAACAACAGAAGCAATGTGAGTTACACTCTAGACATGAGAGGTGAGCTAGAGGCTAGTGTAATAATTCAGTTTCGGTGTGGAGCTAGGACTTAGTTGTTAGCCTTGGACCTGAGGAGAAATGGCCATAGTTTGTATACATTTTGAAAGTAGAAATAACAGGGTTTGCTGATGGACTAGATACCTAGATTGAGAGAGTAGAGAAAAACAATTTTAAACTAAACATAAGGAATAACAGGATGGCTGTTTACTGGGATTAAAAAAAAAAAAAAAAAGACTGTTGAAGGACAGGATTTAGTCAAAAAAAAAAAGTACAGTTAAATTTCTTATGAGAAATCTTGGAAAATAATTTTAATTTGGATATGTTTTCATGGAAAGAGTATTTATTTTCAGCTTCTGAAATTTACCTCAAGGTTACAAGGAAAGAAGGAAGGAAGTGAGGGATAGAGGAGTGAAGAGAAGAAAGAAAGGAGAGTGGGAAACGGAGAGAGAAAGAAAAAGAAAGAGGGGAGGGAGGGAAGGAGGAAGGAAAGAAGGAAGTTATCTCAATTAAAAAACAACAAACGAGAGAAAATACAAAGTAGCACTATCATTTTGTGAATGAATGTGTATGTAATCTAGTACAATTGCACGAGAGTTAACCTGATCTTTGCTTCTCCTATGATCTAGAATGGATGGCCATACATCAGCAGAGACAGCCTTGATTTACCTAGAGTTTCCTTCTTCATAGCAATTACTATATAGAACCACTGATGACTGCATTATAATTATTATTTACATATATTTTGCATCTGTTAACTTCTTGAAGGTCTGAACCTTGACTCAGTCATCACTATGTACTCAACCTAGAACATACTCCCTGGTATATAGTGATGTCAATACATGATTATTGAGTGGATGGAATGAATGGCAATAGAGAAGGAAGAAAGGGAGAAGGAATTTGAGAACAAAGTCAGTCATACCAGTAATGATCTCTGTCCTTTCTTCTCTGAATACTCCCTTTCATCTTCTTTCATATCCTCAAGCATCACCTCTACCCAGGACCTAAAATTGGGCATGACACTTTGGAAGCACTGAGCAAATGATTTTTGAGTATGCAAACTTCCATACTTAAATTTATAAAACTGAGCTTAAGATCCACATTTCCAAGTGCTTCCTGAACCTTTCCACTAAGGCATGGCAAAATCCTGATATGAGTCCTAAATGATATAAATGGGGTTGACCTGGTTGGATAGATGGAGACAACAAAGTTTGGTTAATGATTGGAAAAGGAGAATGAGGAATGCATTGATGAGTATCAGGTAGTTTTTCAGGACACTAGGCTGATACAGGTACTACAGATTGGGAGAAGAAATGAGAGAAAAAGGAAAAGAGAGATACTTTGGAGGGTTATTGATCACTTTGATTTTCGATATTGAAATATTTGGTTTAATGTGGTCATGAGGACAAGTACGAGATTCAGAATCCTGAATCCAGAATTCCCAGTTCACCACTTAGTGTGTATAAACTTGAGTAAATTATTAAACCTTTCAAAGCTTCAACTTCCCCGTCAGGTATTTATTTAAAAGAGTAAAAGATGTTCTGCATGCAAAGCACATGGAATTATACCTGGCGTAGGGTAAATATTCAATTATTGGTGGTGATTGTCATTTATATTCTTGTGAGGGCAAGAACAGTTGAATCCCTCTGAGAAGAATGCATGAGGCTGTCATTTGTCTGACAGGCTTTTATTTTGCTGAGTTGGGTATGAGAGCCAATGGATTTTGGTTATGTAATGTGCTTAATGGGGTATGGGATTTGAAGGGATTTTACAAGACATGTGTTGGGTAAAAAATAATCAGGTTTGAAAGTACAGCTTAAACTTTGTTAGAATTGGTGACTAGAGAAATAAATGAGACACCTCACATGGCCATGAGTGAAGTACTGGGTAACAAAAACTTACGGTATAAGTCAAAAAGAAACAAAGTAGGGCAGAAAGCATCAGAAGAAGGTGTGAATACCATTGTCAGACTCCAAGGTGTTCAAGTTAAGAGAACTCAAGCCTCTTGTTATATATACCACCTTCTAGAATGCTTGATCTTGATGCTGATATGTAGCTACTCTCCAAAGACCTCACTCTACTCTTCTCTGTTTGACCCCCAGAGCCATACATCCTGTTCATCACTTTTCTTGGTTTGTTGTTGTTTAGTTGCTAAGCCGTGTCTGACTCTTTCATGACCCCGTGGACTGTAACCCACCAGGTCCTCTGTCCATGGGGTTCTCCAGGCAAGAATACTGGAGTGGGTAGGCACTTCCTTCTCCAGGGGATCTTCCTGACTCAGGGATTAAACTGGAGTCTCTTTCATGAGAAGGCAGATTCTCTACTGTTTGAGCCACCAGGGAAGCCTTTCTTGGTTTATTCTTTGGTTTTTAGTAGACTATAATCTCTGGTAACTTTCTGAGAAAGGTTTCAAGGGAGGTAATTTTTTTAGAGATATTATGTCATACTTTTTAGTCTATTCATCCTTTTCTGCTTCTTCTTTTTTTTAATATCCAGATGATCTTATTTCAGAAAATAGTTACTTCTCTCTTATAGACTCTGGATTTTCAGTGTACTTCTCTTGCAGTTCTCTTCTGCCTCTTGTATTGTTCATATTTTCTTGTTAGTTTATATTATTTATTTTGGGGAACTCTTAATTTCAAAGTCATTCTTCAAATTATCTACTGATCTTAACATTTTGTTTACATTTGAATATAATGTTTACATTTAAGATACTGATAGTTGATAAAGTAAAACACCCTTTCCTGATAAAAATGCTTAGTATAAAAAGGAATCTTTGGATACTCTTGCTCACATATTATACCATGTATATACACTTTAGTCCAATAGTCAGCATATTACTTAATGTGGACATATTTGATGCATTCTGACCAAAGACAGAAAACATATAAAAGATATAGGGTTGTTCAGTTATCTTCACTATTACTTAACATTGTGTTTAGAGTATTACCCATTACAACCAGGTGAACTAAACTAATTCAAGGCAAAACAGTTGAAAGAAGAGGTAGCAGTATCTGAATTTGCAGATATGACTGTTTACCTAAAAAACCACAAATAAACAATAACATTAACAAATACACCTAGACAAAGAGTTTAGTAAATTAGCAGAATGTAAAATTAACATGCAAGTTCAATAGACTTCATGGTAACAAGCTCAAAGATTTTATGAATCAGGCATACCCATTTACAACATTAGAAACAAGAAACAAATTTAATAAGACATTCTTAAAATCTATATTTAAAACTCTCCTGAAAGACACAAAAGAAAATCAAAGGGAAAGACCTACTTTGTTCCTAAAAGCATGACTTAATATCATAAAAGCATCTGTTCTTTCTAAGTTAATGAGTAAATTAAATGACATTCTAATATAAGTAATATTTTATTCTGGACTTAGATAACCTGACCCTAAATTTTATATAGAAAAATAGCCAAATACAAACAAATGAAAAAGAAACTGTAAATACATACCAATGAAGTGATAGGAGATAAAGCATACAAAATTGTAATTTAAAATTGGGATGGGGCACTTTGGCATGTTAAAATTTGAATTGAAAATTTCAATGGAAAATAAACATTTATTAAAATATATTTCTAAAAATATATTTCCTGTCAGCTGAGAAGACCTGGTAGCAATGGGTACTTCTAGCTGAAATGATTCTAACACCCACTTCCAATGTAGGTCTCCAATGTAGGAAAAGAGGGTGGTTCCCCACATCGACAAGCAGTGCTCTGACACCACCTGAACTTCCTATGCGGGCTCAGTCATGTCCAACTTTGCAACTACATGGATTGTAGCCCTCCAGGCTCCTCTTCTGCATCTCCTGCATTGGCAGGATGATTCTTTACCACTGAGCCACTGGAAAGTCCTGGCTGTCCTATGCTGCTGCTGCTACTAAGTTGCTTCAGTCATGTCCGACTCTGTGCGACCCCATAGATGGCAGCCCACCAGGCTCCTCTGTCCCTGGGATTCTCCAGGCAACAATACTGGAGTGGGTTGCCATTTCCCTCTCCAATGCATGCATGCATGCTAAGTCACTTCAGTCGTGTCTGACCCTGTGCAACCGCATGGACAGCAGCCCACCAGGCTCCCCTGTCCATGGAATTCTCTAGGCAAGAATACTGGAGTGGATTGCCATTTCCTTCTGCACCTGGGTGTCCTATCAGTTCAGTTTAGTTCAGTCGCTCAGTCATGTCCGACTCTTTGTGACCCCATGAATCACAGCACACCAGGCCTCCCTGTCTATCACCAACTCCCGGAGTTCACTGAGACTCACGTCCATCAAGTCAGTGATGCCATCCAGCCATCTCATCCTCTGTCGTTCCCTTCTTCTCCTGCCCCCAATCCCTCCCAGCATCAGAGTCTTTTCCAATGAGTCAACTCTTCGCATGAGGTGGCCAAAGTACTGGAGTTTCAGCTTTAGCATCATTCCCTCCAAAGAAAGCCCAGGGCTGATCTCCTTCAGAATGGACTGGTTGGATCTCCTTGCAGTCCAAGGGACTCTCAAGAGTCTTCTCCAAAATCACAGTTTAAGAGCATCAATTCTTCAGCGCTCAGCCTTCTTCACAGTCCAACTCTCACATCCATACATGACCACAGGAAAAACCATAGCCTTGACTAGACGGACCTTTGTTGGCAAAGTAATGTCTCTGCTTTTTAATATGCTGTCCAAGTTGGTCATAACTTTTCTTCCAAGGAGTAAGCATCTTTTAATTTCATGGCTGCAGTCGCCATCTGCAGTGATTTTGGAGCCCCCCAAAAATAAAGTCTGGCACTGTTTCCACTGTTTCTCCATCTATTTCCCATGAAGCGATGGGACTGGATGCCATGATCTTCGTTTTCTGAATGTTGAGCTTTAAGCCAACTTTTTCACTCCCCACTTTCACCTTCATCAAGAGGCTTTTTAGTTCCTCTTCACTTTCTGCCATAAGGGTGGTGTCATCTGCATATCTGAGATTATTGATATTTCTCCTAGCAATCTTGATTCCAGCTTCTTCCAGTCCAGCGTTTCTCATGATGTACTCTGCATATAAGTTAAATGGGTGTCCTATAAGTCAACTCAAATTTGACACTGTTTACCCAGAGATAATGTCAGATCCCACAAGTTAAGGGTTAACTCCTACAAGAATGCCCACACACCGGCTTCCTCTACTGAGTTCAGAAGCCAATTGCATGTCCAGATTGCTACCTGTACTTCTGACTCACAAGTTGTAAATTGGAGATTCCAATGACCCCCTCCAAATCAGGGTGCTGATTGAAAGCCCAGGTTATCACCTGTACTTCTGACTCACTAGCTGTAGATCAGAGGTTCCCATGATCTCCTCCTTGGGTTGGATTAATTTGCTAGAGCAGAATACAGAAAGCTCTTATACTCAAAAGGGGTATGACTCAGGAACAGCCAGATAAATGAGATGCATATGGCAAGGTAGAGGGAAAGAGCTCAGGGTATGGTGAGGCCAAACAAACTGAGAAAGGTTTATTGAAAGGTAGTGAGGAGTATTATAGTAATGGTTCAAAGAGGGTGGACTCAGCTCATGGACGTTCTTCAGATTGGTTTGTAGCAAGGTAAGTGGGAGTCAGTGTCATCAGTCTTCAGGTTCTAAGGGTCTGGGGTCTATATGCTTGTGGGCACCATACCATTAACTTCTCCTACCTGGTTGCAGTTTCAGTATCTGCAAAACAGTCCAAAAATATTGTTATGGGTATTTTTTGAGGAGGAACCAGGACCCTGCTCCAAAAGCTACACTGTTATTTCACTGTTTACTGTTCCTCCATTGTCTCTACATCCCCTCCCTTCCCTAATTAACATATGTTTGAACTTGCCCCTTGGAATTCAGGGAAGGTCGTGGAGACTGAATGAAGCCTATTTCCTGTAATCAGAAAATGGTGAATATAAAAAAAAAAAGCTCCTGGGCTTTTGTGCCCAGGAGCCCCAGCATGTCTTGCTTGGTATCAATGCTTATAGATTGATGCTTTTTAAAATGTTATTTTCCTCTTGTTTTATGGGCGGGCTTCTGAATTTTTTAAAAAAATATATGCTTACATTCATATTGATTTTTTTTTTCTGATATTAAAGGAGAAATATATATATTTAGGAAAAATGAATGTTGGCTTAGGTTTTCTCTAATGGTCTATTCAAGAATCTGGAGGATTGTTTGTCACCACAAAAGCTGGAAATGTTTGATTTTAATATGCCAGTTTTCAAGTAAAATTGATTTAGTTTCTACCTTTTAAGAATAAAGGCAAAGCAGAAAGCTTTGTATTACTGATTTTATTATCATAACTGACTTTTGAAGAATTGAATACAATTTTGGAATGTCAGCAATATTCCCTTGATGTTTAGGTATGCCTCACTATATACTATGTACATATATACTGAAAAAAGCAGTTCAAATAAAGATTGCTTCTAATAATATTATAAATGAGCTGTTTAAGAAGTGTATATGACACTAGAAAGTGAGAATTTATTCAGAGCCTATATGTAAGGCATTTCAATATATTCCTGAAGATCAAACCTGTTGTCTAAATCAGTAAACCACTGTTCAGATTAAAAGCAACAACAATTTAGATATCATTGTATACTGTCTAATAGTCTTAAAATCCTAAACAATTATGTGAATATTTCTTTTGGTGTATTTTCTATTTCACTGTAGTTGTAGGTTAGCAAATTAGCAGTGCAAAGTTATAAAACAAATACCACTAACTTACAAAACAAGTCCTAGCTTTCTTCCACTCAAATATGTAAACTTACAAAGATTGCATTCTTCATGGATAACAGCATTTGCTATTTCTTGTCTGTGGTTGATGAGAAAGTCTCTTTCCTTATCTTGTTCAGTTTCAGGATTTCTGTTGGCAGACGTCTATGAGAATTTTTTTCCATATGTATTCAAGGAAAAAAAAATCACAGATATTGGACTTGATCATTTGCTTACTACAGTTTTATCTTCTAAGTAGAAAAAAAGTGGATTTGAGATTGTTGTTGTTTAGTTGCTCAGTTGTGTCTGACTCCTTGAGACCCCATGACACCCCATGGACAGTAGCATGCCAGGCTTCCCTGTCCTTCACCATCTCCTGGAGCTTGCTCAAACTTATGTCCATTGAGTCGGTGATGTCATCCAACCATCTCATCCTCTGTCATCCCCTTCTCCTCCTGTCTTCAATCTTTCCCAGCATCAGGGTCTTTTCTAAGGAGTCAGCTCTTTGCATCAGGTGGTCAAATTAGTGTAGCTTCAGCTTCAGCATCAGTCCTTCAATGAATATTCAGGATTGGTTTCCTTTAGGATGGACTGATTTGATCTCCTTGTAGTCCAAGGGACTCTCAAGAGTCTTCTCCAACACCACAGTTCAAAAGCATCAATTCTCTGGCATTCAGCCTTCTTTGTGGTGCAACTCTCACATCCATACGTGATTACTGGAAAAACCATAGCTTTGATCAGATGGACCTTTGTAGGCAAAGTAATGTCTCTGCTTTTTAATATGCTGTCTATGTTTCTCAAGCTTTTCTTTGAAGGAGCAAGCATCTTTTAATTTCATGGCTGCAGTCACCATCTGCAGTGATTTTGGAGCCCCAGAAAATAAAGTCTGTCACTGTTTCCATTGTTTCCCCATTAGTTGCTGTGAAGTGATGGGCCTGGATGCCATGGTCTTCGTTTTTTGAATGTTGAGTTTTAAGCCAGCTTTATCACTCTGCTCTTTCACTTTCATTTACTGGCTTTTTAGTTCCTATTTGCTTTCTGTAATAAGGGTGGTGTCATCTGCATATCTGAAGTTATTGATATTTCTCCTGGCAGTCTTGATCCTAGCTTGTGCTTCATCTAGCCTGGCATTTCTCATGATGCATTCTGCATATAAGTTAAATAAGGAGGGTGACAGTATATAGCCTTGGTGTATGCCTTTCCCAATTTGGAACCAGTCTGTTGTTCCATGTCTGGTTCTAACTGTTGCTTCTTGACCTGCATACAGATTTCTCAGGAGGCAGGTAAGGTGGTCTGGTATTCCCATCTCTATAAGAATTTTCCAGTTTGTTGTGATCCACGCAGTCAAAGGCTTTAGCCTAGTAAACAAAGCAGAAGTAGATGTTTTTCTGAAATTCTCTTGCTTTTTCTATGATCCTACAGATGTTGGCAATTTGGTGTCAGGTTCCTCTTCCTTTTGTAAATCCATCTTGAACATCTGGATGTTCTTGGTTCACATACTATTGAAGCCTAGCTTGGAGAATTTTGAGCATTATTTTGCTAGCGTATGAAATGAGTGCAATTGTATGGTATTTTGAACATTGTTTGGCATTTCCTCTCTTTGGGATTGGAATGAAAACTGACCTTTTCCAGTAAGATTCTTAGGAAGGGGAAATTTTCCCCCTCTGTCTCTTTGAGTTCTTTTGCTGGACTAATAATAAAATTGACACAAGACAGACTAACTGAAGAAAAAGAAAAAAATTAATTCATATGCATAGAGGTCTCATAAAAATGACACCTCAAGTGGTAAAAGCAGGTGGCTTTTATACTCTTTTGAAGAAGAAATAGTAAATTTGACAGGAATTGATAGAACAAAGAAACTTTGGTTTGGGTGCTGAATTAGTAAGAAATTTAAGTCAAGTTTGAGCTAAGGTAGTAAATTAGTAAAAAAGTAATGAGATTTGTATATATATGCTCATTATCTCTGGTGATAAGTATGTCCTCTTCTCTTCCAGGGAAGAGAACGGAAGGCACCTTTCACAGGAGAGATTTATTTCCTTCTTTCAGGGAGACAGAGAGGAGGGTCTCGTGTCCTTCCTGCAATGAAGTAACTTTGATTCAAAATAATCAATATGACATTTTAAGGCATATTTTGAGACAGACTACCTTGGGTTCCCAACAAGATGTACATGTCTTGGTGCTAGAATCAGCTCTGCAATTTGCAAAGAATTTTAATTCTTGCATGTGAAGAGAAAAAAAAGATGTATGAATAAGCAATATCATTTTGTTAAGAAAAGAAATGGGGAAAATGAATTATGAAGATTTGGAGGTGTAAAATAAGGAATGCCTTTTTTCCATATTTTTTTGCAATAAATTTTGTTAGCAGTAAAGTGTACCATTGCTGCCTTTGTTTTAAATATATATATATATGTATATATATATATATATTTGAAGAATAAACATGTTAAAGAGAACTAAGAATATGTTAAGGAAACTGTTTTGGATGATGTAAGATAGGAAGGAGAACAATGACTAAAATATCAGGCAAAAAGTCCTATGAGGAAAGTCAGAAGAATTGTAGTTGTTTAGTCAAAGTATTGAATAGAAAATAAACTAAGTGATTCTTTGCTCATATTCATAATTTGAGTCCTTTGGTTTTGTTTTGTTGAATTCCATTTTTAATGAGCAAGATTTTTATTAGGTTTTACAAGCACATTGAATTAATGTTATATAGGAAAGAATTGGTTGAACACAGTAAGTCTCTGGCAGTAATATAAACTGGAAGGAAGCTGCAAAGAAGCCTTCTACATTTTCTCTACAAAATCAGAAATAGTCTGAGAATGCTGTATACCGGAACCACTTGAATAATAATGGGAAACGGAGGATGGTTTATTAAGTAGTTTCATTATTTATAAAAGGCTGAAAAAAGTGTGTGTTTTCCAGCAATAAGTTCACACAGTAACACTTCAACTGCTCCTAACACTGAGAGTCCCTGTTTCACAACTATCACCAGTCACAGAAGCCCGGGGCAATTCACCGGCATTGCCAAAATGCCTTAGCCCTTGAAGTCCAAGGAATGAGACACAGGAGTCTTTTAACATTTCATAACTCTGTGTTCTCATTCTTTCTAATAGCCAGAACACAGCATCTGTGGTTCTTTAAGCACCATTCAGAAAGTCACATTAGAATCACTCCTCCTGCTTGTCCTGGCAGAGTCTGAGCACAAAAAATCTTGTCATATAATTCAGTTTCCATATCAGTTAGCCCACCTACCCCCTCTTATTTGTATTGTGGAGCCTGTGACTCTGTTGGGGAGGAAAAATAATTTTCCCTTTACCCTTCTAGCTTCTTGGCTGAGACCCTCCCAAAATAAAAAGAGATTACTAGATGAAAAAAAAAAATAATTTTGTTTGTTCATATGTACATGAACCCCACAAAGATAAGAGATTCAAAGGCAGGCAGCTGGGATTTATATACCATCTTGGGCTAAGGAATGGGAGAGCAGTCTGAAACTTCAAAGGGGAGGAAGACAGTTCACAGGAAGGTGAAAAGAGGAAATGCTGCCTAAACAAATCTTTGCCAGGCCATGCTGATAAATGTCTCAGATGTAAATGTTATCTCTGGTAATAACCGTCTTCCTGGTACAGGCTCTCTATCTAAATTCTTTTAGGCAGTTAGAGAAGATGACAAAAAGCTATTCCTGTATATTTGGGGTCTTGATTGCCTTCAGCTCAAAATAATCCTTATGCCAAAGAGGCACATTTTGGGATGCCCTATTTTGGGGTGCTCCCCTTTTCCTCCATTCTCTGTCTTATCAGAAGTGATTATTAGGAGAATATCTGGCACATAGTAGATTCGTAATAAGTATTGTTGCATGATTAACGGATGAGGGAGTGAATGGTGGTAGAAAGTGAAAAGATATAGAACCCTGAGACGTTAGACCACACTGTCCAATAGAGATATAATGTAAACCAATTATTTAAAATCTTATTGTAACTACATTTATAATTTAAAAAGAAACAAGTAAGACTATTTTAAAATATATTTTATTTAACCCAATATATCCAAAATGTTATCTCTTCAACATATTGTCAGTATATTATTACAGAGATAGTTCACAGTATTTTTATACTACCTCTTTAAAATATGTTGTGTGTTTTACACTTACAACACATCTCAATTGGGAAGCCCAAGTGGCACAATGGTAAAGAATCTGCCTGCTAATGCAGGAGACACAGGAGACCTGGGTTTGATCTCTGGGTCAGGAAGATCCCCTGGAGAAGGAAATGACAACCCACTCCAGTATTCTTGCCTGGGATACATGGACAGAGGAGCCTGGTGGGCTATAGTCCATGGGGTCACAAAGTGTGGAACACAACTGAGTGATTAAGCACAGCTCAGCACATCTCAATTTGGAATAGACACATTTGAAGTACTCAGTGGACATATAGCTAGTGGACATATACCATATTGGACAGCAAAGTTATAAAAGGATATTAAAATGTCTTGTCCAGGTCAGGAAAGGACTTAGGTTACTTTCACCAGCATCCCACGAGCCAAAACCCAATTACATAATTCAACCTGCAAAGTAGACTAGAAAATTTAGATAAAGAGTAATCTTCAAGAAACTATTGGTTGGGCAACCTTAGTGTAATATATCAGGATATTGTCTAAAGTCTTAATTAATTTGAAATAATTGCAAATAGTTGATAATAATTACATGGTATAGAGTAGGATATATTGGTTTTGGAACCAAGTTCAAAATGTATATAATGAGCTGTATCGAGTCAAGTATTATTTTTTTTCAAGAATTATGAATTGAAGAAAAACTATGAGTTTTTTTTTATTTGTTAAAACTGCATTCAGTACCCTCAAAGCAGTAAGTAAAAAGAAAAACAACAAAACGAAAACACAAAATATATTACCAACCTTAGTAGTTTAGCTTATAAACCGATATTTAATTTGTTCCATGATCCATATTTCCAAATTGTTTTAACATTATATAAGACTAGCCCAAGACATGAAATGGAAGAAAAATAATGCAAGTTACCTTTCAATGAAGTTACAAGAGGGAATACGAAAAGAAAACTCACTTTTTTTCCCCTCATTCAACACATGTGGACTTGAAACTTTGAACATGTAGCGGCAGATCTGTTCTCATCTCAAATGTGTAGACCAAAAACAAGGTCATTTTAAGTAAGAATGACTCATTTCCTTAAGTGAGTCAGTATTTCATTTTTCTGCTGTGATCATCAGTCAGTATATGCACTGCTGGCCTAATCAAAAGAAAACTTTAAAAATAAAAATTTCCTTGAAATTCTCCCCATTATTATCACCTCCTATATTTCCCTTGACGTATGTTTTTAAGAGAAAAATATTTATATTTTTAGAACTGCATTGATAAATCCTTAGAATAATATAAGAACATGGAATTTCTAGCTATTTCTGCTTTTGAAATTCACACGTCAAACTACTAGCCTGTGTGGAACAATTATTGGAAAAGTGTCTAGAGCTTCCATTATTAACACATTTACTACAGTTTGAGTTGGGACTCTGCCCACTATTTTATATCACTCACTGTGTGGGCAGAAATATAGATGTTAGGATAAAGCAATGCATATAAGAAAAAACTACTCACTAATTACTGAGGAATATGTTGCATACTCCTATGCAACATATGGAAATGAGTCAGATTTTAAGCTCAATGATATGACAAATCAATGGTTATTTTTTAAAGGGTTATAAAAAGACTTTTAAAATTTTTCAAGCATCTCAATAAATTAACAAAAATATATAGAACATCTGTGGGAAGGGTCAGCCTTTAGAGGAGATGTGTTATTTAAAATTATTAAAATTAAAAAAATAGAAAATAAATAAAACAGTGAGATTATATATATACATGCATTTGCATGAGTATTCAATTGTGTCTGACTCTTTGCAACCTTGTGGACTGTAGCACACCAGGCTCCTCTGTCCATGGAATTTTCCAGGCAAGAATACTGAAGTGGGTTGTGATTTTCTACTCCAGGCAAAAATACTGGAGTGGGTTGCCATTTGCTACTATAGAGGATCTTTCTGACCCAGAGATTGAACCCATGACTCTTGCAACTCCTGCATGGTCAGGCAGATTCTTTACCACTGCACTACCTGGGAATCAATATATATATATATAAATACTTATGTTAAATTTATAAATTTATTATATATATTTATATGTATGTTAAGTGATTTGATATAGTTAAACTATTTGACTAGATTAGGCAAAAAGTTGAAGGTTTTCACCTAGATTAGGAAATTCAAGAATATATGCATATAATTGGTGTAGTAATCTTACAATGTTAAAATCTCCAAATAATTAAATGATATAATATTTATAGCATGAAGGAATATTTTCATTTAATTGCCATCAAATCATATACAATAGAAAAAGGGAAAGCAGAAATTTAGAAGTGGCATTTAAGAAGTAGTAGTTCTTAAAATGTATTTCTGCTCCATATAACCAATTAAATAATGACAATTATAATTTTAGGATGACTCTCTGACTACTCATCACAAACACTAAATGAAGAATTCCTATTTCCTCATTAAATGTGAATTCTTTAAAAATTGGTGCTTTCTCACCCCTCATTAGATTTACTTTTTTAAAAGGAGAAAACACAGTGTAGAAGCACATATATCAAATCATTACTGTGTACACTTTAAATAGCTTATAATTGCATTTTTCAGTTAAACTTAAGTAGGCCAAAAAATAGAAGAAAATAACTTAAATTTGCTTTCTTTTAAATATCAAAATATTTCATTAAAAAGAATTCATAAGGTAATTAACTATTTCAGAATAAAATATTTCTAATTTTTTTTGAAGATGTTACATAACATTTGTGGAGGAAGAGGAAACTTTCCTCTACCTATCTAGGTTCTTCTAGCTGGCCTATGAATTAAAGTGAAATTGAAACCCATAAACAGGAGAAAATCGAATTTAATTACATATGAACAGGGCTTCACTAGAAAAATTAGACCCAATGACAAGTTTGGCCACTGAGGCTTATTTGCCTTCAGAGAGAAGGAGAAGGGGTTAGTGGTTTGGGATTTCAAAAGGGAGCAAGGCAATTCACAGGAAGATAAAAACAAATGTGTGCTGAGCTTTACAGAAACAATGGGACACAGAGAGGATTTTTAACAGACTGTGCCAGATACTTCCCTGTCTACCACTTTAAGTTCATATTATACTATAGTTGGGGTTCACTAGTGGCTCAGATGGTAAAGAATCTGCCTGCAATGCTGGAGACATGGGTTCAATCCCTGGGTCAAGAAGATCCCCTGGAGAAGAAAATGGCAACCCACTCCAGTCTTCTTGCCTGGAAAATTCCATGGTCAGAGGAGCCAGGCAGGCTACAGTCCGTGGGGTCTCAAAGAATCAGACATGATTGAGGGACTAATTTTCTTTCTTTGCATTCTATAATTATTTTTGATGATGCCTTCCCTTCTGGAATAGATCTGCATCTTTTTAGGCAGTTAGGGGAAAGGTCAAAAGTTTTTACAAAGTCGTTTGGCCTTGATTGTTTTCAGCTTCAAATAATCCACATGCCAAAGAGACATTTTGTGGTGCCACATTTGTTCCCCCACATATTTTTCACAAGCTCTCTCAGTTTTAGCACTGCATTGACATAAGTAACCATGTGTAAGAAAAAATGACAGAGTTGTTGTGATGGAGGTAGTTTAGGCAACCTTTTAAAGTAATTAAAATCTGCACACGGTTGATCCAAATGAGGTAAATTTTAGAAAAAAATTTTACAGAGGCTATTTGTTCCTACTAATAAGATTCATCAGGTAATTTTTCACCTCTTTATTTGATCAGTAAACATTCAATAAATAGGCTGAACAATCTAAACTATTTTAATGTCCTTGTTCATGGTACATTCAAAAATGCAGTTTGATGCTATTACCAAAGTTCTTGTGCCCAGTGCACAATGAGGCCAAATAAACTGAAATGTCAGAGTTTAGAGCAGATAAAGTTTTATTGCAGCCAAGCAAGGAGAATAGGTGGCTCATGCTCAAAAACCCCAAATTCCTGGTTGTTTTGGGGGAAAAATTTTAAAGGCAAAATTTGGGTTGCGGGCTGCAGGGTGTGTGGCTTTCTTAATTGGTTGGTGATGAGGTAAGAGGATAGTGCTGTAGTAATCTTGTGCTTGCCCTGAACTTAGTATCCTTCACCTGAGTGGGCACCTTAGTTCCTGCAGAAGAGCTCTAAGATATTATTACCTATATTCCTTGAGGAAGAACCAAGACTCTGCCCCGAGGCTGCACTATTATTTCTTGACTGCTACTCCCTTATCTCTGCATCCCCTTCCTGCTCTGATTAGCAACTATTTGAATCTGCCTTTAGGAACTCAGGGAAGGTCCTGGGGGCTACTGGAGAAAATAAAATAGGCAATAAAACCTATTTCCTACAAACAACAAATGAGGGGCACAGAAAAGTATTTGTACCAGGGAGGGCCCCTCAGTGTCCCGCTTGATTTCAATACCTTGAAAGACAATATTAAAACTTTCACAAAATATTAAAATATTTATTGAATTATTTTTAAAGTAATGCAAATACAATATTTTAAAAATATTATAAATAATTACCTTCTGCTTTGATTGAATAACTTTTCTCACTTCTTTATCCAAAAAAAATTCTACTGAGAGCTTTAAAAACTTATATTTGGTGGCACCACTTAAAATGTGATTTAGACTCCTCATCATTATTTAATCTTTGAAATGATACTTTATCATTTCTTAAATCAGTGTGGGTACATTGAACAAGGTTTGAGAGCCACTCTGTAGGACTGAGTCATTAGCCTGTAATTTTACAGTAGATAAAGTACTATGTTTTCATTACTTTGAAAAAAATAATGACCTTGCAACTGACTCTTGCGTTTAACACTTTTATCTCAGCTTTACCACCATTAAATATAACTGTTTGCATTGACCACATAAGAAGGCAGAAAATCACTGGGTCACAGTTTAACCTAATTCAATTTAAATCTAACAAAGATAGCCATAATTAGCAATTTACCGAATCAAAGGCCAGTGTTAAGTTACATTCAAAACTGTGTAGATTTGGGAGTAATTATCCTTAAAATTTAAAACATTATTCTGAGGATGCTGAAGCTCTTTAAGAGCTTATTGTATGGTACCTAATATTTTTCAAGGGCTGGATGATTTATGAAGTCTATGCTTTTACCTAACACAGTCAGTGCTGTTGTTTTACCTACTGTCTTGAGTCTTTATAAATAGATCTTATTTCACTTGGCTTGCTTCAGGGTATAGGGTCATAGCCTTTATCAGTGGCAGTAAAAAGGCTAGTCCCCACCAAAGATTTTGAGTATTATATTGAAAAATCACAAAATGTGAACTTCTTACCTCCCAATGCCCAAAACACCCATCTTGTTTATAATGAATATGGTGACAGACATGATAGAAGCAGGGCATAGCTGAATAGGGACAGTCAGTGACATTTCAAGAACAGAGGAATTTGTATTAGAAAAATGGACAATGAGGGCTTGCTGCCCGAAATTGTTTGTGTCATGAAAAATGTGCCTGTTAGCAAAGTCCTATAACTAGGAATTTTAGTTAAAGTTCACATGTTCATTTTTTAAAACACAGTGCTTTCCTAAGAATTTAAGTTAAAAACAAGGGAAAAAATATTCACTTAAAAAAAAAATCACATTTAGGCTCAATATTGAGCCTAAAATCTAAAGTAACTCAAGGATCATAGGATAAAAATGAAATGCTAACAATTAGCACATTATCAAATACCAGGCACTGCTATAATGGATTTACTTGGGTTATCTCATTTGTTAAAAAATTTGTATTATTTTATGGCTATACCACATGACATATGGGATTTTCTTTCCCCAACCAGGGATTGAGCCTGTGCCTCCTAAGTGGAAGTGGAGTCTTCCACTTGACCACCAGGGAAGTCCCTCACTTAATTCTTAAAGCAACACTTTGAGATGGATACTATGAGAGGGACACATGAGAAAAAGCAGAGAAAAGTTAAATAATCTGTGAGGGTAACAAAATTAGGATTCTTTCTAAGGCTTTCAGGGGTCCAGAGTTCGGATTATAAAATAATCTATGTTTCTCTACTTTGGGGGCCTCCACTTTTTTTTCTATTTGCTGTTTGCCACCCAGTTCATGAGAAACTATGAGAATTCCTTGTGATCTGCTCTCTCTACTCTCATGTGTGCACACACACACACACACACACAAATTTGGAAGAAGTTTCACTAAAAAAGGCAATTTATTCTTACCATATGTTGCCACAGTCTAATAATTTCCATTCCATTGTGTTGGATTTGTTAAATTAAGAGCTGGCATGACATATAAATGGAATTTCACAGTCTACTCAAGTTTTCACCTGTAGCTTGAAAAACACCTCTCTAGGTGACTCCCTTGAACTACTTATTTATAAAGTCAGATCCTAAATTTACGTTTTTTGACTTGAAAACAGTTGCTCTTCCCTCTTGGCTTTGTAACTATGTCAGTCCAAGAATTCTTTGTTTTCTCATTGCTATATAGACTAGAATATCTGTAGATGAAATGAGAACTTTGCCAAACAGGCTGTCTATAACTATAGTGTGTGGGGCCCATACTCTGTAAAACATACCAGTTTCAGTAAAAATCCAGTACATTTTTTTTTCTTTACTGGGATGCAGTATACAATATAGACAACCAGTGTTTAAGGGGAAAAAATTTAAAAGTGAAAGACTAGATTCAGTGTACTTTTCTTTTTCTAAATTATAACACAAGAGTTCTCACCTAGGAAACTTAGAAAAGGCAAAATTTTAGAAGTATCAGAGTCAGAATGTTTTGTTCCTACTGAGAACATGCATCTCAGTGTATCTTTAGAGGTGACTGGGAGAAGTCTGCTACACAGTTAAAATAATTTAAATTATACAGCTAGCTTTCTTTTGTGTGAGAAAATCTGGGTCACCCTTCATTTCCAGATGAATAAGAAAGATGTGCCAGTGTTCTTTTTATTACCATAGCTTTGAAATCAGTGTGTTGTCTTACTTCCCATTGTTCAGACTTTTAAAATTTTTATTTTTTATTAAATATGATTGCCATGAAAAAAGATGTACATATTTAATGTATATTGTCACCATATGCAATTATAATAATATAAATTAAGCCTTCACCTCTAAAAGTTTCCTCCCTTCTCTTTTACTTTATTACATTTAACATAAGATCTACCCTTATAACAAAATTTTAAGTATACAATACAATATAGTTAACTATAGGCACTACCCTATCTAGTAGATCTCTAGGACTCTTTTATCTTCCATAGCTGAAACAATGTATACTTGACCAACCCACTGGCCTTATTGTTGCTTAATTACAAATACTTAAATAAATCAGGTTTCTATCAGATCAAGGATCTATATCAAATAGATGTTACTACTGATAAAAGGTCTTTACTTCTTGGAATCATTCCAAAACCTGAATGCGTTTTCCAAATCATGGCATTTTTCTTTAATGTAAATAAATATATTTAACAGTACAAATCATTTTGAATTTCAAAAGAACAGCAAAATGTCAAACATATACTGCCGTAATAGCATTGCAAAATTTCCCAGAAGAAAAAAATTAGGAGCATTCACAATAAACAGTTGGAAGCTGTGAAATGGCAAATTAAAGCAGAGGATTAAGTTGTTTTTCTAGTTAATTTTGATAAAAAAAAAAATCACAAGTTTTGCAGAATTAACTAGTTGCATTTGATGTGAAAGATATTTTTGGTCAAAATTATCTTAATAAATTTGAATTTTTCGTGTTCACTAAAATGAAGAAAGAGTGTGGTATATTTTGGAGAAATTTTTGATACACATTTTTAAGTAACTATAAGGTTGTATCCATTTATGTGTATGTTTGTTCACATAACCCTATAGGTGTGTATAACTTATGTGTAGACAAGGGTATAAATTTTTAGTAATTAACGCCTGTGTGTGTGTTAGTTGCTCAGTTCTATCCGACTCTGCAACCCCATGAACTGTAGCCCTTCTGGCTGCCCTGTCCATGAATTTTCCAGGCAAGAATATTGGAGTGCGTTGCCATTCCTTTCTCCAAGGGGTCTTCCCAACCCAGGAATCACACCCCAGTCTCCTGCACTGCAGGCAGCTTTTTTACAATCTGAGCTGCCAGGGAATCCCAATTAATGCCTAAACTTGTGGTAATTACTAATAAATGTATACACTTATCCAGCTGTTTTAAAATGCTGTACTCAATGTGTCAGCAAATCTGGAAAATTCAGCAGTGGCCACAGGACTAGAAAAGGTCAGTTTTCATTCCAATCCCAAAGAAGGACAGTGCCAAAGAAAGTTCAAACTACCACACCGTTGTGTTCATTTCACATGCTGCTGCTGCTGCTAAGTCACTTCAGCCATGTCCAACTCTGTGTGACCCTGTGGACAACAGCCCACCAGGCTCCTCTGTCCACGGAATTCTCTAGGCAAGAATACTGGAGTGGGTTGCCATTTCCTTCTCCTTTCACATGCTAGTAAGGTTATGTTCAAAATCCTTCAAGCTAGGCTTCAGCAGTACGTGAACTGAGAACTTCCAGATGTATAGGTTGGGTTTAGAAAAAACAGAGGAATCAGAGATCAAATTTCCAACATTCATTGGCTCATATAGAAAGCCATGAAATTCCAGAAAAAAGTACCTACCACTGCTTCATTGACTATGCTAAAGCCTTTGACTGTGTGGATCACAAAAGCTGCGGAAAATTCTTAAAGAGTTGGGAATACCAGACCACCTTATCTGTCTCCTGAGAAATGTGTATGTGGGTCAAGAAGCAATAGGTAGAACCTTACATGGAACAAAGGTTTAGTTCAAAATGAAGAAAGGAGTACATCAAGGCTGTATATTGTTACCCTGTCATTTAACTTATATACAAACTTTCACATCATGTGAAATTCTGGACTGAATGACTCACAAGCTGGAATCAAGATCATCAGGAGAAATATCAGTGACTTCAGATATGCAAATGATACTACTCTAATGGCAGAGGGTGTTGAGGAACTAAAGAACTTCTTGATAAGGGTGAAAGAGGAGAGTGAAAAAGCTGGCTTAAAACTCAGCATTCAAAAAACTAAGATTATGGCATCTAGTCCCATTACTTCATAAAAGTAGAAGGGGAAAATATGGAAGCAGTGATGGATTTTGTTTTCTTGGGTTCCAAAATCACTGCAGACAGTGACTGCAGCCATGAAATTAAAAGAAGCTTTCTCCTTGGATGTAAAGTTATGACCAACCTCGACAGCATATTAAAAAGCAAAGACATCACTGTGGTTTTTCCATTAGTCCTGTATGGATGTGAGAGCTGGACCTTAAAGAAGGCTGAGTGCCAAAGAATTGATGCTTTTGAATTGTGGTGTTAGAGAAGCCTCTTGAGAGTCCATTGGACTGCAAGGAGATCAAACCAGTCAATCCTAAACGAAATCAACCCTGAATATTCATTGGAAGGACTGATGCTGAAGCTGAAGCTCCAGTACTTTGGCCACCTGACACAAAAAGCCAATTCATTGGAAAAGTCCCTGATGCTGGGAAAGATTAAGGGTAAAAGGAGAAGCGGATGCCAGAGGATGAGATGGTTAGATAGCATCATGGACTCAATGGACATGAATTTGAGCAACTCTGAAAGATAGTGAAGGATAGAGAAGCCTGGTGTGCTGCAGTCCATGAGGTTGCAAAGAGTTGAACACAACTTAGTGATCAAGCAATAATAACATCAAAACTTGTGCTATTTGATTCAGTAGCCACAAGGCACATATGGCAATTTAAGTTTATATTGGTGAAAATAAAGTAAAATATGTTGTTCCTCCATTGCACTGGCCACATTCACAGTATGCAGTAGCCATGTGTTTCTAGTGGCCATCTTAATGGATGATACAGGTATAGAACATTTTCATCATCACAAAAATTTCAAATGGACAGTACTGGTTTAGCTCTTTTTAATGATACAAACTTTAGTTATTAAATTTGTAATTATTTAGCATATATTGATTACATTCTAAAGTACCAACTTTCACCTCAATGTATAGGAAAATTTAGCCCGTGTTTGACTTTAATGGAGATCTTTGATTTTGTTTTTACTAAGTAAAAACATAAAATCTAAACTGAAATATTTACAGTTTGCAAAGAAAAACAAATTTTAGATAAGATACAATAATTCTTAAATGAGAAAAAATGAGAAAAGAGGTACTATTTTTATATATCTTCACATTTGTTCTAATTATGACTATAATTAGATGCAAAATGAATTTTAGCAAATTAAGGATAATGTCACTGTAATACACAGTCTCCAAAATGGTCTCAAATTATGGTTGCCAGTTAAGGTACAGGATGCTCTGTTCTCACCTCTTCTAGAATGAAGCTTGGCTTATAAGATCAAGATGTATATTCTTGTTATCCTTCTTTTGCCATTGTTGTTGTGGATGTCAGGAACAGGGACATAATGTTTTTCTTTGTTAGGTACAAACCTGTTATGAACACTTTTTAAACACTGTTTCAAACTGGAGATGTACTTGCAGAGTGTTTTTTCCCTGTGTAAGTGTAGCATTAAACTTTCTAGGTAATAGGCATATACTGAGTAATACTGAACATGGATCCATGTGATAGGATTTGATCACAGTACAAATAAATGCTTGTAGTTGTGAATCATCTGATGTGAAATTGACACCTATGGGTGGTGTTTCAGGGGGGATCCAAAGAGCCCCCAGTCCTTTATGTTTCAGAGCAGAAGAATCCAGCAAAAGGCAAAGTGATAGATAAGAAGTGATTAAAATAGTACGCTTGTGAGGCTTACAAGTGGGCAGACGAGAGAGTGCTGTGCCCTGAGAACTTACTGGGCTACAATTTTATCGTCAAAGAAAAGGCGGGGAAGGGGAGAAGAACTTCTTTGTCTTTCTTGAATAGATGTCATGTTTCTATCATTAGTTTCTCCTTCAGGATGGGCAGGGGAGTTTTCATGTCTTCACATGGTCAGGCTAGGTCCATGAATCATTGTTCTTTATGTGTACAGAGAGCATGTCCTAACATACTGAGCTCCCTGGTCAGGATGTAGGTATCATGCCACCATTGATTTATTGTTTTGGGGCATGTCTCATGTCTCTGTTGCATGGTTTTGTTTCTAAGCAAGCCTTCTTGGTTTTGTGGTTAAGCAAACTTTCTTCCTCAAGTAATCATTAACTTACAGGGACCTCCCATATTGTTTACTTACAATCTCCTAGTGGGATTAACTATTTAATCACCTTTGTCCCTTTACTCTGTCCCTATCAAAATGCCTGTTTTAGAGGGTTGACCTTCTAAAAGTAATGACGTTTGTAATGATGGGACATTATAGTATCTGGAAATTTAAAAAAAAATTCAGTGACTTTTCCTAAATCACTCTCATTATTTTGAATTGACACTTGTGGGTGACAGCTAACTCCTCTCCTCTTTAGAAGGGAAAGAAATTCAGGGGAAACAATGGAGTCATTTCTGGATTTTATCAAGGACTAATGAATTGCATTGCACTCTGTTGGTCAGGGTGTCTCTTAAAATTTTTAAGCTTTTTTTTCCTTCTATCATTATTTCAGTAGGAAAAGTGTTAACTTTTTTTTTTTTTTTCTTGCCAGAGGTGGTACATTATAGCTAGGCTTCTGAGTGTGGTCTATAGGAAGATATTTATAATCACCTAAAAGTTTGATTGGAAGGAAAACAACTACCTTGAAATCTATTACATCTGTGCTATAGGCAAAGAAGAAATCCCCAAACAATTTAAACAATTTAAATTAAATTTAAATTTCCAATTTAAATTAGAAATAAACTATATGATCATTGCTTTTTCATTTGATATTTTGATGATTCTATGTGTGACAATATGGTCATCAGTCAAGGAGTAGATGACTGTGTATAGTAACATTGCAGTTACCGGTTAATATAAAAACAAATATATATTAATCAATGACAGCTTTTCTTATTTTCATACAGAGCTATGAAATCTCTAGGCTATGAAAGACAATAGCTAAAAATTAGACAGCTATTAATAATAGGATTAATTAGATTCTGGCCCTAGAGCTAAGAAAATAGAATGAGAATTAGAATAGCACCAAAGTTATACCAGTTGTTTAAGTGACAAAATACAACTAATTAATACTAATAAACTAAAGTCTAATTAGACACTATTTTCATAAAATAATTTCATCAACAGGCAAAAATCTTGGAAAAATATGACCTCCTGGAATGAATATCAACAATTCCATGATAATAAAAGTAATATATTCATTTAAATGTATTATGATTACAGCCTTTGAAAGCATTGAGTTTTCCTTGTAAAGACATGCCATTTTCTGTGAAATTTTTCTAAAAGAAAGTGGCTTATCTTCATTGTTTCTATGTGAAGGTCAAACACATTACTTTTTAGCAGCAGGGATTATGTTTATCTTCTTAATTTTGCAACAGTTGTGATATTTCCTGAAATTCATATAGAGAGCACCAGTGTGATCAAAGAAATTCATTTTTTCACGTTTATTTTGATGTTAATCATAGTGATCTTTCAAGTTGCTTTATGATTTTGAGAAAGAAATTCCAAAATGAAAGTGGCTGCTGAATCCTAGACCAAAACAGAATAGTGGTGTCAGATGAGATGTGTTTTGCAGTGTTTTGTCACATTTCATTTTGATTTTTACCTTTTTCTCTGTTTGACATATGTTCTGAACTGGGGTGCTATAAAGTTTTTATTGCCATAAGTTTGAAATGACCACATTACTCATGAGCTGGAGAGTCACAAGTGAGTTTTTAGCTTCTTTCAAAGCTATAGAAATAAAACTTTATAGCACCCTACCCTGGTGTATGTTATTTTATGTGATGACACATTTGGCTTCACTTTACTCTTTTCTTTATTCCTCTTCATTATTTGCTTCTTGAATTATAGCAGAATTGGCATTAAAGTTTTCCTAATGTATAATAATTTGATTTAAACTACATTTTATAGTACCCTCCTGTATTTTTTTCATGCAGATTATTTGACCTTTAATGACCATCTTTTATGTTTTTTAATTTTAAATGGTCAGCTTAAACTTTGTTCATTGTGAAATTTATTGCTGTTGGAAGAGTGGTTTATTGCAAAAGGTAGTTTTTTTGTTTCCAAGCAAATCAAAACTGTTGGTCAAGATGAAATATGAAAGATGAATATTTGCTTCCTCTTACATAAGTCATTAAAATTCTGAACACATACATGGGCTTCCACAGTCACATCACATAGTTTGTGTAGTTCATGTACTTCAGTAAAACATGAGCCTTCTTTTTCTATGTTATGTAATCTAGCCTCTACAAGGACATCAATATCTCATGCTGAAAGTATCCAAACTATAAAGTGATTCCAGAATTAGCTTATTTCAGAGGGAAACTACAAACAGTGTGGCTGACCTGACAGCCTGGAATGATGTTCTCAGAATGGATCCAACACAGAGCTATTTGTTTTAAGTTCAGGAAGCAAGCCTACTATTTTCTCAAGTGTATTATATATATTTTTTTCATTTTAAGATAGAATTATGGTAAATAAATTGCCAAGTAATTCCTCAGACTTCTTTGAACAAGTCTCCCAACTTCCATCAGATCTCCAGATCTTAAACTGGTGCTTTTGAAGGTTCTATTTTAGTGATTTCTAGAAGGCTGCTTATCTTAGTGAATAAAGTCAGAGACACGTGTGCACGACTGAGCCAGATTCAAGAAAGCCTTCTGTTAGTCATCATATTCTTTTAACTCATACATTGTTAACACTGAAAAGTACTGGTTTTCTTATTTGTGGATTCGGCTTTTTCTTACCATAGTAGTTACAATGGAAATCTCCATTCACTCTGTGTGTGTGTGCATGCAAGCATATGCATACATGGTGTTTTACATGTGTGAGGAGAGAAGACCAATATTAACTGACTTTAACTTTTTACTTTGAGGAATAAGGCAATTTTGCAGTGTTTTGTGAATGTATCATTTTCTTGTGTGGCTGATACATGTATGCACTATTCCTGCCGATTTGAGAAGGGATGTGTTCTTCTGGACACTTCCTTTTTAAATGTTAGGGCTTAAGTTTTAAAGAATCCATTTAAGTGAGATGACAAAAATAAGTGACTGGTTTATTCTGGAGAAGCAGTGAAAAGGTTTTGTTCATCTATAACTTGATAAAGCACGTGACAGCTTCTACAAATAGCATGGTAGAATCAGGTTGATCCTAAAGGTCTTCATTTTCTGCTAAATGGGAAGGAAAAATTAATTTGCTCCTTTAATTAGAATGTGGCACTGAAACAACAGAAGGAGACATTGTTGTAGGTTAGTATGGAATGAAATCAAATAAATAAGACTATGCATACTTTAGTGTGCTGAGGAATCACCAAAAATGTAACTCTCCAGCAGTGTGCTGAATCTGCGTGTTTTGTCTGGCTGCTATGCTTGTTGTGTGGGCCATCTGGCTCCTGAATGCCCATAATGTTTGCACACTCACACATCAATCAGAACTGGTGCAGGGCCTATTAGAAAGCACCAGCCAGTTAGGTGACATGCCAGGACTGCAAAGTACTCAGAGATTGCCAAGCGTGGAGCTTCTACTCAGTCTGACATCGACATGGGCATTGGAGAAACCTTTAGCTTCATCTGACTGTACCATTGATGTCAGGGTTCTGCTAGATTAGGCATGTGGATGTCAGGTCATATAAGGCCTCATTTATGTCATTGGATTTGCCTGTGTAATTCAAATGGAGCAAAACATAAAAAAACAATCTTGAGCCTCACGTCCTGTAAGAACATAGAAGGATGGTTGACCTAAACTGTCATGCATTCCTGACCAATAGACAGACCTCAGAAGCATCTTGGCGTATCCTGCTCCCAGATCTACATTATGCTGCTAGTTTTTCACAGAAATGTGAAATTCATAATCTTCCTCATAACCTTCACAGAAAAAGGAAGGGTTGCAATAAAATGCATTCCTGTTTCCTGTGGGTTTTCAACTAGTTCACTGAAGGGACGAACATACTTTATAAGGAATGTTGAGAAACTCATGAGTTCATGGAAATAAGATGGAAGATTAAAAAAAAATAGAATTCTTGTCATAGAGCCTTTTGAATTAATGGCTGGAATTCTTATTTTTTTTAAAAAAACATGATTCACTGATATTGATCACAGGTTTTAATTTGTTGGTTTTAATTCTGATGATGACAGAAATTAACTGAAAACTGAGAAAATCACCTGGAGGATTGGTTATTTTATTTCTTAAAAAAAAATGGATATACTATAAGGACTAAAATGAAATATCCCTCTGAGTTGTTTTAAAATTTGAATTGGGTGTAATGTGTAGTGTATATACAACTTGATCTGGCTATTAGCACAGTTAATACTCACCTAGAGAGCTCTAGAAAATGATGCTGTGATCTTTTTCTTTGAAAATTATTTGTTAACCTTTGAATTTCTAAAGTCACCAAGAAAATAAGTGAAAAGATAATAGTATATTATTTATAACATATTTACATAAAATCGATTTCCAAATAATTGATTTGTGTTAAACAAAAATGTCTGATAAAGTAACTTGTGGACAAGCTTTAAAAAATAGTTTTGATTTGTCAAACTTGGTGTAATAATACAAATATTAAGAATACAATAATATAAGCTTAACTAAAGAATCCACTTGTAGTGCAGGTGACGCAGAAGATGTAGGTTTGATCCCTGGGCCGGGAAGAGCCCCTGGAGAAAGGCATGGCAAACCACTCCAGTATTCTTGCCTGGAGAATCCCAGGGACAGAGGAGCCTGGTGGGCTACAGTCCATGGGGTCACAAAGAGTCAGACATGACTGAAGCAACTGAGCATGCATGCATGCAACTGGGTGTAATTATAGAAATGATCATACCTGTGTTTGATGAGTGCTATTTGCTTGGCATTATGCTTAGTCTATCACATCTATTATTTCATTTTTTCCCATACAATAACACAATGATGCTATATTATCTCCATTTTACAGATAGAGAAACTGAGTCATAGAGAAGGAAAGTTAAAATTTATAAAAGGTATATAACTTCAGAGTTTCTTTTTTATTGTTTGCTAAAGGAAAGCAAATCTGGTCCTTGGGCAGATTTTTATTCTTATATATGACTATTATTTTTACATTTCCAACACTTTCGATAATATAAAACAAATAAACGATATCTTTTGGGGTAAAAGGCAGTTCTGTAGTCAGACCCACACATGAAGCACTTGGCCTTTGTAGATTTCAACAATCAATCTGAGGAGCTATTTTTCTGGCTTTGGCATCTACTTTGTTGGCAAGTCCCCCAACTGTGGTGTTGGCAACTTCATGACTGTGACTGCCTCTGGATTTTCCACAGTAACTGGCTGGAGCTCACCCCCCTGGGCTGTCCTATTATCTTTAAAATTATTTTCCTTGACTTAAATCAGAAGACTATAGTAGAAATTGTGAATTTTCCTGACATTTTCCAAAGATGTTAGATATTTGTTAAGATTCTTCAGGAGTAAACTTTGGATTCTAATGTTTCCTCTTAGGAATGGATCCATGTGCTATAGTAGGCATGGAGGAATGAATGCCATCAGTTATGGCAATAAAATAAAACTATTCCAAGTTATTAATTTTAGCAATCAATACTTTTAATCATTTGCCTTTTTAATCAAAATTTGGTTGTAGAGTACATTGTAAACAATAAAATACATATAATGTCCAAAAAATTAGAATATGCTGTCTTGTTCTGGTGGGGAAAATACCATAATTGTGTGTATGAGAGTCACATTATATAAGGCCCTATAATTATCCAAATTAAAATATCTGTATTTTTGTAGCTTTCCGTGTGTGCATACACATAAGCATTTTATATAGTCACATGTGCATTGTAAGACTATATTCTTATGGAGATGTAGAGCTTAGGATTTCTTTATCAATGTAAGATAGGAACTGCTAAAGCATGAAAATGAAATTAAGCATACTTCCTTCATTCACTTATCGCTAGTCTTCAGAATTAGTTGCCCTATGGGTACCTTTTTAATTATATTGCACATCTTTCAATTAAATACTGGGAGGTTGAAAATTAAGTGACAATTCTAATGTTTTTGGTGCAAGAGCTGAAGCTATACTATTAAACAGCTAGTAAAGAAAAGGGGAAGGATATTTCTTTTTATCCAGGAGTTAATTACACAAGCAGTACACTGCACAAATGCCAACCACAAGGGTGATACAAACAGTACTTAAAAGGTTTCCAAAGAGAGGCAACTGCTTATGTTAAAGTAGATTTAAAGTGCTACCTTGTTTAGTTATACAAATTCTAATGAAGAATGATTTATGTTTTATGAGTAGAAATAATAGTTAATATTTACTGAAGTGCTTACCATATACCTGGCACTGAAATAAAGGTTTTATATATTTTAGTATATAACCACCCTAGGAAATAGATTCTACTGTTACTTCAGTTTTTATACATAGGGAAATGAAAGCACAGAGGTAAAATAACTTGCCCACAATCACACTTCCTTGGGCTGCTAATGATCAATCACCATCACTTCCTTTCTTCCTAAGACCACCTCCCTTAAGAACACGTTACAGATTTTAGATAGGTGTTTTAATGAACTATTTGTATCAATTATGGCTCAGAAGAATCCTAGTTAATAACTTGAAATTTTCTTGAGCTGACAGGGAAGAAATACTTCTGTTTAAAATTGGAAAGAAAAAAAAAAAAAAACGAAAACAGCTTCAGGCAGAAAAGATGCTTCAAAGACCAGCTCATGTACGTAATGTCTATTCAAATAAGTTAGTAAATGGCTGATAAGGTCATACCATGCAGCATTCCTTTAAAATAAGATTGCTCTGAGTTTAACTAGCTTTGAGTAAACGCAAAGTGGGATGATTCTCAATTATCTAGTGGGTAAAATAAATACCACATCTAGTGAAATTCAAATATAGAGGGGAAAATTAAAATTGACTTTTAAAAAAATTGAAATTTTTACTGAGGTAATTACTGATACACATGAGTTATAAGAAATAACCGAGAGAGACCCTGTGCACATATTACTGAGTTCCACCCAATGGTAACATTTTGAAAAACACTTGTGCAATGGCACAACGAGGATATTGACAATGATACAATACTCCAATTGTATTGAGATCTTCTCAGTGCTCACTTGTATGTGTGTATGTATGCATGCACATATATTTAATTCTATGTACCTTTATTACATGTGTCAGTGTCTGTAGATGTAAGAGAAAATGCAAGCCCAACAGGAATGGAGAGTACTTCCCCTGGTCACTTATTATTGGCAGATGTTGAGATTGTATCTGCCCACTGCATTCAAGATGGAGTCAGGGTTGCCTGACGTCCTGTTGGACTGTTGGATTTGAAGGAAGAATGAGCCTGTCTGGGCTGCCTTCTAATGCTGCTGCTGCTAAGTCACTTCAGTCGTGTCTGACTCTGTGCGACCCCATAGATGGCAGCCCACCAGCCTCCTCTGTCCAAGGGATTCTCCAGACAAGAATACTGGAGTGGGTTGCCATTTCCTTCTAATGCTAGTTGCAGGTTATGAAATGCCAGGTTGGGGCCATCTTACTCTATTGGATGAGGCAACGTAAGTCACTCAGCTACTTTTCCAGTACCAGTGTCCCCACCCTCCCCTGTTGTCTTTTTACCACCTTTCTGAGTTACTTATGCTTGTTCCTTGGATTATTAACAATGCTTATTGTTATGTTAGTGGGAAGTAACAGGAAGAAGTGGATCTAAGCCATTTAATCCTGACAGAGGTACCCAAATTGACTTTTTCATGAGAAAAGTGTTTCCTTTAGCTGTGTACATTGTGAATATTCTCAGTAATTTTCTACTGCTATATAATTTAAAATTTTTAATATGCAGATATAATAAATATTATTTAACAGATACTGAATTCCAACAAATGTATTAAAAATACTCCTGCTCTTTGTGGAATGAATAAACAAGGACTTATACTAATTTCTACTAGATATTTTAATAAGATGGGGGGACCCACTTTCATATTCAAGTATGTGTAAAAAGCCACTATTTCTTATCAGTTAACTGCTTTAATTATAAAATATATCATTATTAATGGTAGTTGATGTTCAGTGCCTTGGTGCCAGGGTGATACACATTGTAGAAACACAGAGATAGTTTATCTTTCCTATGATAAATATATATAATTTATCCTAATATACAAAACATATATATGCATTATCTTCAATTGATATGTTTTAGAATCATTGAAGCATTAATTTTATAGGTTATTATAATGTTTTATAGTTCTTAGGAATAGTACAGTATTTTGAAACATCTTTTAACTATAATAATAAAAGTAGTCTATTGTATTTTATTTACTTATAACATATTTCTAAAAATGTCATGTATTGATATTAGAGATTTTGTATTGCTGTAAATGTCTGGAGAATTAAGATTAGTATGATTGTTATCGGTATAGATTTCTAATATAGTGCTCATTATCTAGAAATTCAACATGAGAGAGAAGATATTTCATCATACCTAAACCTCCTTTAGAGATAAATAAACATATCAGTGAACATGGCTATGATAATGAACCACATAAAATTAAAATTTCCCCAAACACATTCAGATAATAATGCCAACCTTAACTTTGGTTTGAAAAAAGACTGATTGGTATTAAATTTGACTGGTATTAAATTATAATGTATATGATATATGGACCCTCCTTTCCTCTTGCTTCAGCTATCCAGTTGTGGAAGGAACTACATTAGTGGAATATTACTGCCCTTTTGCCCTATCCCTTCATGTACTCCTATTAAGAAAGCAAAGGTGAACTATCTGACTGGAATTTTTGGAGGAGGAGGAATTATCTCAGCATCTTTTACTTTGGGGCTCTTTCTCTCCATCATGTATAAATTATATAGAGGTATCCAACATGAGAAAAGATTGGCTGCTATTCAATGGGTGTTAGTAGGCAAATTATCACCAAGCACTCACAGCGAGAAGGCTTAGGCCATGTTCACTGATACCAGTTGTCTCATTGATACAGGAGATACTTTCCTCTGTATCTGTCTGACTCCTGTGTTGTGACTTATTTAATTATGAACCTGAGTGAGGAAAACAGATTTGTTTTTAATCCTCTCAAACCCCATCTATAAGTAATATGAAGACATGATCAATTTTTAAGCAGAGAAATGAGGTGGAAAAAATGATGATTAGGATAAATTGTTTGCTTGCACTATGATGGATGATGTTGGAGTAGGCCAGAGATGAGGATTAAGGATATCAGTTTGGAGGCCATTTCAGTAATCCTGGTCGTGGAAACTACTCTGGATTATGATTGGGGGGGGGGGTGCGGTGCGGGTAGAAAAGTGAAGAGATTTGAAGGGAAGAAACCTTTATATATGAGGTTCATGATATTCATTTGGGCCAAAGTCTCCTTTTGTCTATCCTATTGTACTTTATCCATCCACGCTTAACACCCTGCACTCCATTTTCAATATGGCAAAAAGAATAAATGTTTTTACAAGATTTATTGGACTATTGCTTGTGCTGTGCACAACTCGTTAATAGCTGTCTATTTAAATACTTAGGCTTCCCAGTTGGCTCAGTGGTAAAGAATCTGCCTGCCAAAGCTGGAAATGTCGGTTCAATCCCTGGTTCAGGAAGATCTCCTGGAGAAGGAAATGACAACCCACTCCAGTACTCTTGCCTGGGAAATCCCATGGAGAGAGGAGCCTGGAGGGTTACACAGTCCATAGCATCGCAAAGAGTCAGACATGACTTAGTGACTAAACAACAACACAATTTAAATCCTGAACATGCTCTACAGAGCCCTACCTTTTGCTGGCCTTCTCTCTGATTTTCTACCCCTCTCTACCTCCCTCTCTACCTCCCTCTCTCAATTCTAGTGATACCAATCTTCTTTAAAGACATTGGTCTATTGTTAGACTCCTTGTCATCCTTCAGGTCAAGGTTTCATGTTTCTTCCACAGGGAGCTTTCCAAAGGACCCTAACCAATCCTTGACTCCTATATGAGTTCACTTCTCCCATTACACATCCTCTGATCATCTCAACAGCCTACTATGAGACTTCTCTGAGGCTTTTGGTTACTTCCAGTGTTTGCAGCTGCATTTTCTCTCTTCTGTGTTATCAACCAGATCCTATCTCTGTCTTTCAGCATTTGCACAAATATCCTGGTCCTTCTGCTTGCTCCCATTCTTGTTTTCCATGTTGATTATAATTTTATTATTTTAGTACCTGAATATTTTCTGTCATTTCCATGGAATTTTGGATAAAGTGGGTAAAAGTGTAAGCGCCAAATTGGTTTCAATGAACCAAAATAATAAGTTTTAAATATAATTGACTAGGTCATCAGACTGAATTTTTATTACTTAATATAGAAAATGATTTGATAATACCACTGGGCCATGTTATACAAATTAGGTTTCAAGAACATGGATAAATTAAGCTTTAGCTACTCTCCAGAGTAACTCAAAGCCTAGAAAAGAAGTGATTGGTACATCCATCCTCTGATTTGAGTTCATCAGATAGTTTCTTTATTTTGGTAAAGCCAATTCCACCACAGGAAACCACAACATTTCTATCCCCGACTTAAAATGTAGATGAAAAATAAGCCTACAATATTATGTAGGAGTTGGAACTCACATACTGGTAATTGTGGTTTTGTACAAAATTGAGAAAAATAATCCCTAAAAAGACTATATTTTTAAATTATAATGGCTTTGTTTACCTCAGTTACTTTTGTCCACTCTAAAATATGTGTCCGGGAGAAATAATTTTCTAAATGTAGTCTCCCAATACTTCTAGTAAGACTTGTTCCATGAAGCTGTCCAAAACACTGACTCTGTTGGCCATAGCTACAATAATTTCTTCATGGGTTGTCTATTTGCAGACTGTCAGTGGAAAGTCCTTCCGTGGCAACGCTTGGAAATTTTCAAACAAAGTAAAGCAGTCTGTGTCACCTTATTAAAAGAAAAATGTACAAAGAGTTGGCTATTTTAGGGAGACAACATGAGTTTCTTATTCACTTGGAATTTCCTGAGATAAAGGTAGAAATAGAATTGGAAACTATTTCATAAAAATTGGAAAAGATAAGGCATTTCTCTTAAAGGAAGTCACTCAACCAGGCAACTATAGAGCAAAAGTGGGGTTACATCCCTTCCTGCCTTAGCATAGAAAACTGACGCTGCAGGGCCTGCATTGCAGCAGCCCAAAAGGTTTCAAAGATAATTGTGCTCCTACTGCTTTTCTCTGTATAATAGACTCTTCGTGCCCTGTAGCAGCCTGCCCGGTCTGTGAATACCATGGGATTTGACCCTTTGAAGGCTTTCCTTTTAAAGGAGTTTGTCCTGTTTGTCCAGGTTTTACCCAGTAAAGGTCAGCTATAACTGGTAATAGTTTTGTCGATGTTTCCATACCTTGGGAGAAAGTGCCTTATTTGCTCAGTATTTTCTCTGTAGTTTTACTTCACATTTTGAGCATTAAAAAAATCTTTCTTGATTTTTGTCAGCTATGATAATGCATTTTCCCCTTGGTTTTGATACTTACCTTGCAAAAATGCAAGTTGGTAGACTAGCTAAATACGTGGCCATTGTTGCACTGGGTGGTGTAAGGAGCAAACCAGCTGATCAGCTGATCATATCTTGTCCCAGTTGATACTCTTTCCCCTCATTTCCTTCCCAAACTGGTAGGCGTATGTCTTTATGTTGACTTTTTTTTTTTTTTTTTAATTACCTTGGATTGGAGTTAATCTTGTACTTGGTTTCCAGTTGTGAAGAAAAACCCTGCAGTGGTCTGGTCCTACATGTATAGCTGATCCATTTTTTGGGGAACCAAGTTGGCCAAAGTCTCAGAATAGAAACATGATAGGATAGAAACATTTACATGTAGAAACCATCTTTCCATCATTTGTACATACCACCTTACTCTCTAAATATGTACATGTCATCCCTTTTGAAACTCTATTGAAGCCTATTGTTTAGGCTTCAACCCTATAACATCAAACATCTCTTTTTATAAAACATATTTTATAATATCCCATTACTATGCTCAAAGGCAATGGCACCCCACTCCAGTACTTTTGCCTAGAAAATCCCATGGATGGAGGAGCCTGGTGGGCTGCAGTCCATGAGGTCGCTAGAGTCGGACGCGACTGAGAGACTTCACTTTCACTTTTCACTTTCATGCATTGGAGAAGGAAATGGCAATCCACTCCAGTGTTCTTGCCTGGAGAATCCCAGGGACGGGGAAGCCTGGTGGGCTGCCATCTAAGGGATCGCACAGAGTCAGACACAACTGAAGCAACTTAGCAGCAGCAGCATGCTCAAAGGAAATTTACCAATAATGTAAATTATCTATATATAACTTCAAAAATTGTCAAATAAAAATGGATTAAAGGGAAAAATAATTGTAAAATAATTTCTATACAGTAAAAATATAGGTAATCTGTATGCCAAGGACACATATTCTGGGATGACAGATTATACTCCCTTTCAACAGCAAGAATAAGAAAGGGGCAGCAAAGCTCAGTAGAGCTGGAGGAAAAAACCAAAGAAAGGGGCAACATCTATATTAGGAAAACATAACCTCTGTGGAAATTCTGGGCAGTCTTCCTCTCCCATGTCATAAGGCCATTGCTGGCTTCCAGGGAAGCTTGAAATGAGGTTGTTTGTTTTAACTAGACACACTGTTACCACTAAATAAAAGTAGAATTTTTTAAAAAAGAAATAAAGACAGAGTGGGTATTGGGGAAGCCACAAGCAGTATCTTCCTCTCCTGTAATCAGGAAGAAATTGCCCCCAAAAATAAATAAATATTTCAAGATCTACCTAAGTAGATTGGCTATTGATTTCTGAATATTCTAATTAAGATTTTTAGTTTGTTGTGGTGGAAATTTCAAGACTGTAGTGATGGGTTTTGAAAATGGTCACATATCAGCCTAAAGTGTTCATCTTTCTTAGCTTTCTTCTGTACTATCTGTGCAGGTAAATTTATTATCTTATTTTCCCAATAAAGTCATTGGAACATGATGACATTTTGTACAAAGTTGACATAAAATTAAGAGACATTATTGTTTCAATAAATCAGACTAGGCTAAAATAAAAAGAAGGAATTCTTTTGTGAATCATAGATTTTGACACGGAGAGCTATTTCATACCTTTCTTCCGGGTAGCAAACAATGAGGGAAACAAATGCGCACCATCTGCCCATCAAAACCTGTTGAATCATTGGGGAAGTGCTGCCTCTTTTTGTTTGTGGTTAAGCCTCAAATTGAAAAAAGAAAAAGACTCAGGATATGTAAGCAGGGTTGATTCTGACACTAAAATGAAACAAAATCAAATGAAACCAGAGCAAGCTGCTTATTGAAAGCACACACAGCAAAAAAGAGCTATAAGCTTCTTCAGAAGACTTCAAGGAGAAAAATATATATATATATATGGGTTTCTTAAGAAATGGGCTATCCCAGGGACTTTTTGATAACAGCTTTACAATTAAAGAGATATAATTCACATACAATAAAAATCTACCCTTTTAAAATGTACAGTTCAATAGGTTTTAATATATTGATGTAGCTGTTACAACTATCATCACTAACTTTAGTATAGTTTCATCATCCCCAAAATAAACTCCATACCCATTAGCAGTCATTCCCTGTTCCTCCCTTTGCATAGCCTGTGGCAATGACTAGTCTCTGCTCTGTCTCTATGAATTTGCCTATCATGGGCATTTAATAAAAGTGTAATCATACTGTATGTGGTCTTTCGTATTTGACTTTTTTCTTTAGCATGGAAGAAAAATAAAAATTCTCTACCCATCTGGGTTCTTTTGGCTTCTCTATCAATAAAATTGACATCAGACAGATTAACCTGAGAAAAACAAATTTAATTATGTATGTATGGCAGACCCACAAAGGCAATGAGAGAGTCCATAACAGTCAGGCAGTTGAGGCTTATATGCCTTTCCGAGCTAAGAAGGAGATAGGGGTCTAGGTCTATAGTGAGGAGGAAGACAATTCACAGAAAGATGGGAAGAGCAAGCATTTGTAAACAAGTGTTTGCCATTCCATTCAGAGATAATGGAATGCAGAGAAAACTTTGAATAAACCAACCCTGCCAGGCTACCTCAGCTTACCATACTTACCTTACTTTTTGTAGTTTTCTCTGGTGACAGCTCTCTTCCTGGACCAGGTCCTCTATCTAAATGATTTTATGTAGTTGAAGGGAAGGTAAAACACTCTTGCTAAGTTTCGGGCCTCCATCTCTTCAGCTCAAAATAATCCGCATGCCAAAGTGGCACTTCTAGGGGAGTCTCATTTTGAACCGTTGAGTTGATAGGTTAATCCATCTCATAGTACTCATCTCTGAGTTCTAAGAATAGGCCAATTCAGTTAAACAGTTGTGCCTCATTTCAGGGGCTAGTCATGTAATTGGGCTTTCAGAGTTAGGCCTATGATGCAAGCAATCAGATGCTTAGTGATCCACATTTCTATGGAATTAAAAAAAAGACACAAAGGTTAATATTGGAACATATTATAATCCCAGTTTCTGAGTTCTCAAGGCAGTGCATTGAGAGGACTTCTAAATGTCTGGCTTGAAGCATCTTCAGATGAAGTGAGGGCAGGCAGTGGCAACCTAATAGATTTTCCTGGTTTGCAGTTTAAATGATTCTGCTGATCTTTCTGAATGGTCCACACAGCAACAATCACAAAAATTGTCTACACATGAACTGTTGTGATTTCTCTGAATTTTCTATCAAATTGTCCATCATTAGCTATATGGCTTTGGGGAAAAGATAGTTTTAGTTCTCATGATTCCACGTCGAAAGAGTGGGATAAAATTGAACTGTTAGTTTGGAGAGTTGTAGTGAAATATTAGAAAAGAAAAAACTAGAAGAATCAGGATTTAGTCCACTTTACAGGTAGAAAACAAAACCTCAAGGACAATTTGATATCCATAAAAGAGTATTACTGAAACATATTAATTTTTCTCTCTATAATCACCACTGTTTTATCAAGGATAACCACAATAAGAGTGATTTGTTTGCAAATTAAATCTCCTTTCAGTGAACTTGGTCTGATTATTACATAACTGTAGCAAGAATAGTTAATTGATCATATAGGCTCTTTTAAGTGTGCTTTGCTGGAACTTTTCATAAGGAATCTTAGACTGGACTTAAAAACATCTCACGGCTTAGAAGCCAAGCCAAGCACGTGCCATCAGATGTAATACCTATAGATTTGAGTGAATCCCTCTCTTCTCTGGTCCCCAAAATACCTTAAAGTTCCTGTGTCTGCTGAGAAGTTACCTTCCTTACTTACTTGGTAAGGCTGCTGGGAAACCTACAAGCAAGATGCCTGCCTCTTTTCCCAAGAAGCTTTATAGGCTCCATAAAGCCAACCCTAGTTCCTTAAAGCTGTCTGATCATATGTAAGTTTATGCATATCATATTAAAATATGGCATGCCCATCAAAGCCTTGGTAATATAAACAGTGTTTCCAATTGTGTCCTGTTACAAGATGAACATATTTTAATTGAATTTATGCAAATAACTAAAATTCTATTACAATAAGAATACACATTGAGAGTTTCTGAATATTGGAAGGATCAGGTAGGTAGAAAAAGATAAATGTTTCATCTTTGTTCACAAAGGTAAATCCTATAAAATTGTTCTAAGTTATAGATTGTTTCAATGAAAAGATACAAGGTTTCCTTAACTTTGGAAAAACAAAACATTTAAAAATAATGTTTCAAGCAAAAATAAATAAATAAAAGTTATGCTTATTCTCATCAGTACATTCAATTGCATGTAATTACTTCTTATTGATTTTTAGTCTAGTTTTTTCCCACTAATTTTAGAAAATTTTACCCAGTTCAGTTTTATAACCTTGAAGATATCAGAAATCTGTATTCTAGGCTACTATCCATTAATCTGCTTGAAGATGAAGCACTTTTGCAAAAGCATCAGAGTAAAACGATAACTCTGTGAATGAGCAAGACTTAAAACATTGTTATGGTTACAGATCTGATTAGAGTTCATTACAATGTTTGGTTATTTCTGTGATACATAGCATTTAAAGATAATGACTAGAATTATGACTAATAATATTATATCAGGATATATCCAAATTTTAGGAATTTCAGTCAATTTCTAGAACACTTATAGTATATAATTATCAAATACAATATAAAGAATGTTTAGTATTATTTCTTATCTGATAATACTTCCCAAGTTATATCACATATCACATAAACCTAATTAGTTTCACCTCTTTCTTTTATAAGGGGAGAGAACAAATCTTTTGACATGTTCCAAGGGCCCTCTAGAAAATCCCAAAGTTAATTCCCGGTCAAAAATTTCATTTAGAACTTGATTTTGTGAAATTTGTCAAAAAATAAAAAGATTGTAGATACTTGATTAACTAGGATCACAGATCATTATGAAACAGTACTTAATTATCTACTTAACCAAAGCAACAAAGTATTCTATTTTAAAGGCCAATAAAGAAGTTTTCTTAGTTGTGAGCATAACTTGGCTCTTTTAATAGAGCAGACTTGGTTTTAAGTAATCAAAGACCTCATGAAGACAGTGTGAAGCACAATTGGTAAGACATAAAATCTTTGCTTTCCAAGCAGATTACTTAAAAGGTAAAGAACAACCTTTGTTTAAACTTTTTATTAAGAGCAGATCAATAAATGTAAGAAAGATTTTCTTTTTAGCAGATGAAATAAAATTGAGTTTTAGTTTCACATAAGCACACAATTGGTATTAAAGTTTAATTAAAAAACCCTTATAATGATAATTCAAATTGCATAATACCCTCTCCCCCACTTTCTCTCTCTTTCCATCTCTCTCTATAGTTTGTCCTCCATTCTTTTCCCCATCCCACTCCCCCTTTTTCCCCCCATTCTGAAATAGCCAGTTTTATTTTAGGATAAAATCAGCTTCATTTCTCAACGAAAATGCACCTCCATACTTCATGCCTCTTCTAACCAAAAGCACAGCTTACTTTCCTTGCATATAAATTGTTTCCCTTTTTATTTCTGGTAGCTTTAGCTACATGTAATAATTAGAATCCTTTACCCTTAGAAACCTTATTTCTACTGAAAACTTAGAATTAAGCAATTATGAACTCTCTGGTACACCACCATTCTTTAAATTGACAAATTTATGAACGCATTTCGTAGTCTAGAAGCATGTGCTTCTTCATACTATGCTGCTGCTGCTAAGTCGCTTCAGTCGTGTCCGACTCTGTGTGACTTCATACACGGCAGCCCACCAGGCTCCCCCGTCCCTGGGATTCTCCAGGCAAGAATACTGGAGTGCATTGCCATTTCCTTCTCCAATGCGTGAAGGTGAAAAGTGAAAGTGAAGTCGCTCAGTCCTGTCCGACTCTTAGCGATCCCATGGACTGCAGCCCACCAGGACCTCCGTCCATGGGATTTTTCCAGGCAAGAGTACTATAGTCTTTCCATAAAGCATAAAATGTTTACTAAGAGACCCAAAGTTTAGTTCCTCTGTAATAGAAAGCCAAAAGTAGATAAACCTACATTCAGAAATTAACATTTCATGTTTCATCTTATTTACAAATGATCTAGATATTCAATAAAATTCTATCAATTAACAGTGGAAGTCATCAAAAAGATTTGGGTAACTATTTTTAAGTTAGTATATAATTAAACAAACATTACTAAAAAGGTTCACCTAAAAAGTTTTATCTCACATGTTTAATTCATTTGTTCTTTATAGTCATATTTAGGTTACTCATGAAAATTTTATGTGACATTAAAGCAGTTAGCTATCATCTTAAGCTTTTGTTATTGTTGACAAATATTGTAGTGGAGATGACATGAGCTTATTTGACTTTTAGTATACCAAGAAAGAATAAAACTTTTATACTCAATGTTGATCATTCTAAGGCTATATCTATATTAATTAAGCCAACAAACTTAAACTAGTTTTAACACCAAGGATTTTCCCAGGTCATATGATCCTGAAAAGCATCTGGGTTAGTTTCTATTATACTTTTGAGAATTTTTATAAATATTGAATTTATATAAACACTGTTTATTTAGGTCAATTAAACAGAGATGTTTTTCAAGTTAATTTTAGTAATGTCATCCAGAGATAACTAATATCACACACCTACAACACATATATGTGGACACACATAAACATATAGACATATATAAACAGAGCTCTTATAGGTTTTGTTTAAAATTTTATCCATGAAATTTGTATGATAATGATATGAAAAACTCAGTAGTTTATAAAACAAGTTAAGTTTACCTGAATAGATTCTGGGCAAAGGAGTTTCATAGCAGTTTGTATTTTTAAAATAGCCTCTCCCAGTCTCCTTTTTGGAGGTATATACTTTTACCAAAGCTTAAGAAGCTTTATCTTGAGTTCTGGGTATATAGTTTCACTTAGCTTAGGAGGCCTCTTAAATTTTTCTATCAGTTTCCAATCTAGTCAATTTCCAATCATAAAGGTATTAAGACAATTCTTTTATATATCTTGTCAGTTTTCAGCTGGGACAAACAGCAAACATCTTCAGTGTTAAACGCAACATGCCTTTGTAAAGTCTGTAAACTGTGTTTTTTAAATGTATTTTTATAATTTTATTTTATTTTTTTGTTTATTTATTTTTGGCTGCATTGAGTCTGCATTGCTATGCGCAGGCTTTCGTGTTCCTGAGGCAGGGGGTACTCTCTAGTTGCGGTGTGTGGACTATTCAGTAATTGCAGCACATGGACTCAGTAGCTGTGGCCCCTGGGCTCCAGAGCACAGGCTCAGTAGTTGTGGTGTGCATGCTTAGTTGCTCCATGGCATGTGGGATCTTCCCAGACCAGGGATTGAACCCATGTCTCCTGCATTGGCAGGCAGACTCTTAACCACTGGACCATCAGGGAAATCCCTGTATATAGGGTTTTAATGGTTTAACAAAGTCCTTTCTGAGTGCTTAATGAAACCTTGAACTGATTTACTTTAAAGAGAAAAAAGCCCCTGAATATCAGTCTTTCAGTTCAGTTCAGTCGCTCAGTCGTGTCCGACTCTTTGCGACCCCATGAATTGCAGCAGGCCAGGCCTCCCTGTCCATCACCAACTCCCAGAGTTCACTCAGACTCACGTCCATCGAGTCAGTGATGCCATCCAGCCATCTCATCCTCTGGCGTCCCCTTCTCCTCCTGCCCCCAATCCCTCCCAGCATCAGAGTCTTTTCCAAGGAGTCAACTCTTCGCATGAGGTGGCCAAAGTACTGGAGTTTCAGCTTTAGCATCATTCCCTCCAAAGAAATCCCAGGGCTGATCTCCTTCAGAATGGACTGATTGCATCTCCTTGCAGTCCAAGGGACTCTCAAGAGTCTTCTCCAACACCACAGTTCAAAAGCACCAATTCTTTGGTGCTCAGCTTTCTTCACAGTCCAACTCTCACATCCATACATGACCACTGGAAAAACCATAGCCTTGACTAGACGGACCTTTATTGGCAAAGTAATGTCTCTGCTTTTGAATATGCTATCTAGGTTGGTCATAACTTTCCTTCCAAGGAGTAAGCGTCTTTTAATTTCATGGCTGAAGTCACCATCTGCAGTGATTTTGGAGCCCCCCAAAAATAAAGTCTGACACTGTGTCCACTGTTTCCCCATCTATTTCCCATGAAGTGATGGGACCAGATGCCATGATCTTCATTTTCTGAATGTTGAGTTTTAAGCCAGCTTTTTCACTCTCCTCTTTCACCTTCATCAAGAGGCTTTTTAGTTCCTCTTCACTTTCTGCCATAAGGGTGGTGTCATCTGCATATCTGAGGTTATTGATATTTCTCCCGGAAATCTTGATTCCAGCTTGTGCTTCTTCCAGCCCAGCGTTCCTCATGATGTACTCTGCATATAAGTTCAATAAGCAGGGTGACAATATACAGCCTTGACGTACTCCTTTTCCTATTTGGAACCAGTCTATTGTTCCATGTCCAGTTCTAATTGTTGCTTCCTGACCTGCATACAAATTTCTCAAGAGGCAGGTCAGGTGGTCTGGTATTCCCATCTCTTTCAGAATTTTCCACAGTTTATTGCGATCCACACAGTCAAAGGCTTTGGCATCAGTCTTTAGCTAATCATTTACAAGAGGGCCTAGGAGAAATTCTGGCCATCTGTTTCCTCTGTGAGGGCCGCGTGTTTAAGAGGCCATCTGACAGGTTTGAAAACTACAATGTCATCCTGGGTGGGAAGAACACTCCTTAGCAACCAAAAAAAAAACCTAAAAAATTCCATATGAGTGGCTTCTGAAAGACATTCCTCCTTAAATTTGGTAGGATCCTCTGAAAGTAGGGGCTTCTCTTGTGGCTCAGCTGGTAAAGGATCTGCTGCAATGCGGGAGACCTGGGTTCAATCTCTGGGTTGGGAAGATCCCCTGGAGAAGGGAAAGGCTACCCATTCCAGTGGGTAGAATTCCATGGACTGCTGTATAGTCCATGGGGTCACCAAGAGTCAGACACAACTGAGCAACTTTCACTTTCACTTTTCTGAAAGTAGACATAAAATGACTTTATAATTTAAAAGATGTACTGCTGTCCAGACAGCAAGAATTCTTTCCGGTGGGGGTGCAGTATACATTTTCAAAGAATACTACATAGAAAGTCCTGAGACTGGCAGAGTCTGATTATAGAACTGAGAAAAATGAGCCTTATGTCAGAGCCTTACAATTATTTCCTGGCTTTTACTGTTTATGTGAGTAACCTGTATACCCTGGGCTTAGAGATCAGGATAAAGTGGTCTCTGTGAATCTTTCAGGGAAAAGGAAGCTAAAACAAGCAGCTAGGTGTTAAGGGATTTTCTGGGGAAGTTGGAGAAGTTTTGTGAGCTAAGGGAATTTCCTGAGGAGAGAGGGCTGGAATTTAAAAGGGGGCATTTTTGTTGCATGGAGACTTTCAATTTTGTTCTAAGTCTAATCTCTATTCTTTCATCTTGTTAAGGGAGTCCCTGAGACTAGTTGGTACACTCCTTTCTGCATCATTTTTCAACACTTTTTATTTTATATTAGCGTATCAGGTGGCAGTGGTGGTAAAGAACTCATCTGCCAATATAGGAGATGTAAGAGACACTGGTTTGATCCCTGGGTCAGGGAGAACCACTGGAGGAGAGCCTGGCCTCCCACTCCAGTATTCTTGCCTGAAGAATCCCATGGACAGAGAAGCCTGGAGGGCTATAGCCCATGGGGTTGTAGAGAATCAGACACTACTAAAGCGACCTAGCGTGCACGCATGCATAGCCAATTGCTATGTTGTGATAGTTGTAGTTTCAGATGCACAACAAAGCAACTCAGCCATACATATACATGTATCTATTCTCCCCCGAACTCTCCTCCCATCCAGACTGCACGTAACAGTGAGCAGTGTTCCCTGTGCTATATAGTAGGTCCTTGTTTGTTATCCATTTTAATTATAGTAGTGTGTACACATCAATCACACATTCCCCAACTATCCTTTCTACCCAGCCTTCCCCCTGACAATTTTAAATTTGTTCTATAAATCTGTGAATCTGTTTTGTAAATAAGTTCATTTGTATCATTTGTTTTTAGATTCTGCATATAAGCTGTATCATATTTCTCTTTCTCTGTCTGACTTACTTCACTTAGTAGGACAATCTCTAGGTCCGTCTACATTGCTGCAAATGGCATTATTTTGTTCCTTTTATGGCTAATATTCCACTGTATGTATGTATGCATGTGTACATATAGATATTGCATCTTCTTTATCCATTTCTCTGTTGATGGACATTTAGTATGCTTCCATGTCTTGGCTATTGTATATAGTTCCACAATGAATATTGGGGATGCATGTATCTTTTTGAAGTATGGTTTTCTCTGGATGAGCTTCCCTGGTGGCTCAGATGGTAAAGAATCCACCTGAAATGCAGAGACCTGGGTTCAATTCCTGGGTCGGGAAGATCTCTGGAGAAAGAAATGGCAACCTACTCCAATATTCTTGCCTGGAAAATCCCATGAACGGAGGAGCCTGGCAGGCTACAGTCCACAAGGTCGCAAAGAGTCGGACACGACTGAGTGACTTCATTTTTCACTTTTCTGGATATGTACCCAGGAGAGGGATTGCTGGATCATAAGGTAGCTTTATTTTTAGTTATTTTAAGGAAACTCCATAGTGTTCTCTGTTGTGACAGAACCAATTTACATTCCCACCACCAGAGTAGAGATGGTTTCCTTTTCTCCACATCCTCTCCAGCATTTATTGTTTGTAGATTTTTGATGATGGCCATTCTGACCAGTGTGAGGTGATACCTCATTGTAGTTGTTGGTGTTTTTTTTTTTTTTTAAACTAGGTCTTTCCATAGGTACCAATAAAATAGTTGCTTAGAATGAGAACTATTTTTTTTTCTCTTTCAAATATAACCAATTTAAAGAATCAATATAGCCGTTGGTGAGTAGGATCTTAATATTAATCTCAATAGCAACTCAAACCAATGTAAGCCTCGTTATGGCTTAATCAAGGATGCAAGAAGTATCTCACAAGAGAGTGCAAAGGATGTGACTCTCACAAGATCCATAAAATTTACTCCCAGAGGTAGCCTAAGAAAGCAAAGATCTTCCCTGTCACAGGTGGTGTGAACAGTGTTGTGAAAGTCAGTGCCTCCTGTTTCCCAAGGGAATGTGAGATGCTTCCAGTCATAGTCTCATTAATCTGTGACACCTGGTAGGTGCTACTGGAATGGAATTTTTCCAGCCCAAACAGGACAGGGTTGAGATAACAAATGCCCCTTATGAAGCTTGAAACTTGTGACAAATTCTCCTGCAACTTGGCCCAGTTGGACAAAATGGTGCTGCTTGTGACTTTATGTCTCAGAACCAGTCTTTTCAACTGGCCACTGAGGACTGACGCTGAAGCTAAAGCTCCGATACTTTGGCCACCTGATGTGAAGAGCCAACTCATTAGAAAAGACCCTGATGCTGGGAAAGATTGAAGGCAGAAGGGGAATGGAAGAACAGAGGATGAGATGGTTGGATGGCATCACCAACTCAATGGACAGGAGTTTCAGCAAGCTCCAGGAGATGGTGAAGGATAAAACAGCCTGGTGTGCTGCAGTTCATGGGGTTGCAAAGAGCTAGACACGACTGAGCAATTAAACAACAATGGAGACATATGCTGGTACATGCACTTTCTAACTGGCAGAGAGTAGAGAGAATATTCTCAGTAGTCCTGAAACCAAGCTCTCAAGACAGACCAAGACGAAAGGCAAAACTTCATCTGGTTTTTCCTATAAGCATGTTAACAAATTTAGCCAAGTCTTGGGTCTCTCAGAGCCAAACCAATACCCAAGAGCCATATGTCACTGGGTTGGAGATTGTGAGATGTTTTGTAGACTGCCTCAATGCTTGGAAATTTTCTTGAGGTTGGCAGGTGACCTAGTGTCAATCTAATCCATTCTGTGACCGATTTCTCCTTAATAGAGTCTTTGGGTTAGGAGGTGAGTGTTCTGACAGCTCTTAAATGTTTGACCCATGCCCACCAATTTTGAGTTTTGACTTTTGAGGTCCCTTAGCTGCAGCCTTTACTGCATGAGCACATTAACCAGTAGCAAACAAAGTTTGTCTAAACAGATGCTGGTCCGACCAGGCCTGTGAACTCACCAGTTTGTTAAACTGACTTTAACAGTGGGCTTATACGGTCTATGCCTGTCTTTTACTCTATGGTTTTCCTTCTTTTGACGAACAACACAACAGAGAGAGACAAAGAAAAACAGTGACCATCTCTGGGAGGAAAAGGATCAACAAAAAAACCAAGAGTATTCATAACAAATTTTTTACCAGGGCTTGCTATAGTCAAGGAACTAAGTCCACAAATATTTTCTCCTGCTAATGTAAATTTAATAGTCTGTGCATAATAAAAACCTAATAAATGATCTTTAGTATAGTCAAGTATAGGAGAGAAAGCAAACTAGACAAGAGAAAAATGGTTGTCTCTCTTAGGGTCTATAAGTGACCAAAATATTTCACTAATAATTTATAACAGATAGATTAAATACAAAATAATTCCATTAACATTTAAAAATGTCAAATGCTACCTAATTTCATATGGCTGAGATATATATAAAGCTTTTTTTGTTTTGTTTTTAAGACTAAACAAAGAATAGGAAAATCCCTTTTGCTCAGGCTTTATTTAGAATCTATCATTTCATTACTTAGGATGTCCTTGAGTGACCTCATGAGCCCATGAACTTCCACTTATTTATATTTTAGAGTTACATTATGTGAGACTTTGGTTTTCTCAGTATCTGTATTGTTCTTTAAGAAATTGGATTGGGTGTTTCATGGGATATTTATATTTTAAAAATGCCAATAATAATATATTCTTCATGGATTTTCAATGAGGAGTAAATTATCTGATTTTGCTAATTCTTTATTGAATTATTGGAATAGATGCCATAATCCATATTGGAATGTGGATTTATGAGACAGTAATATAAGTGCAGTGCCGAGTGAATTAGCCCCATTTTGGGGTTTTAAGTAAGAGTGTTGACTGTTTCATCACCGTGTACATTTTGCTTCCAACTGCCATGAATCACCATTTGGTGTTAAAAATCCCATTTAATTTTGATATTATTTATGCTTTCAATATAGCATACTCTTAAAAATAGTTTTGTTCTTTTTTTGAGCAAAGTGTCAAAAAACATTATTAAAAAAAATAGTATGAGAATAAACATGGAAATCATAAGTGTCTCACCTGGTCAAAGTAAGTCAAGAATGAATGTCATTTTTACCCCTAAGGGAACTGCCAGCTTTTCTCTGGGAATTGAATGTACTGGATCAGCAATGATCTAGAAAGTAGGACACCAAATTGGTTACCATTAACTTGTATCATGTAGTGGCTGCAAATAAGAAAATTGATGTGACACTAATGAATTCAGTAATTATGTACGTATTTACACATCCATCAAAAAGTACACATATTACTGTATAGTTTAAAAAGCAGAGAAGTTTTCATGTAATATCTCTGAAAATCTATACTCATGAGTAACTAAATTGATAGAAATGAGTGATTGTCACATAACCTAGAAATTTTTGAGTAACTTTTAGCTCTGTAGAAAAAAATAATCCTACTTTATTAACAGATGTTTCTCAGTGTTTTCATTGTTATTTACACACATTTATAGCCTTTAAAGAAAACTGGAAATATTAGTACTGGTAACTCACTGTAGTAAAACAAAAGAAAAGTTTTATCCTAAGCTTCTAATTAAGCACTTGGAAAAGTCCCCTTTTATTTAAACTAAATGTGTGAAATAATAGAAAATATGTTTAAGAATAGAATAATTATTTTTAAATACTTAGTATGAAATTTATAAATTGATAAGAAAAAGCCTACTTTGTAGGGTCCATTAGGAAAGAGATGAATAGGCAATTAAAACTAAATGGAATGCAATTGTCTAAGACGATCATAATTTAAGAATTTGAAATTAAGACATTTCTCACATATTATATTGACAAAGGTGAAAACCTTACTGAGTATACAGTAGAGGCAAGAGTGTGAAGAACAAAGTTCTCATAGATTATGGAGTAGCAGAAATAAGGCTACACTGAGATCAACTTGGCATTCTTTTTCATAATTGAAAGTATGACCATTTTCACATACAGTTCTACTTCCTGGTGTATGTGTTTCATCTGTGTTTGCACAAATGTTAAAATAGAGATGGACATGGATTTTTTGCTATAGTTGAGTAATAGGAAAATAGACAGGTAATCTAAATAACCATAGCCAGGGAGTAAATCCCTACAAGGGACTTTTATAATATAGTTAAAGAAGAATGAGATAAATTGATATGAACAGACATTGAAATGTGATTATGTAGTTTTAGTTACTTTAATGTACACATATATGTATACATATTCTAGTTTACTATATATATGCATATATAAGGGTTCTATTTGCATAAAACCACAATCAATCAATATTATATGTTTGTGTCAAGCTCAGAGCAGGCTTATTTAGTATCATAACAAGCATTTTATGGTTTTACATATAGTGAGTGGAATTTGGTGGTGATTGAATTTTCACCTATGCATGCATGGGATGGGTAGCACATGCAATATTTTTTTATTTTTTAATTTGCATGCATTGTTTCATTTTAAGAATTGATATATACATTTTATAATTTTAAAACAAAGGAAGAACCCAAGGTGGTTTTTTATCATGTTGTTTTGCTTTTTACAAAATGGCTGTAATGCATAGTGACAGTGTCATCCTAGGTAAATAATTCATAATATTCTTGTCAAAGTATTTGCTCATTCTTTTGTGTATGTATGTATCTTTGTAGTGGATAAAGATTAAAAATATATATATATCTTTTAGAATACGTCTTGGGGGATTCTCCAGCTTTTAGGGATGTCCCATCATTATTGACTCCTTGAAATGAAACTATTTGATCCTCTCAAAACTCAAATTGAGAGTGAGAACTTTCTTTTCTCCCTTATTTCCTCTCACTAAAAATAGCAATCTCATTTTTAAAACAACTGGAAGGTAACTGAAAACTTTCACTGGTGCTAAATCACTGTCAGAGGAAAGAATCTTTTTTTTTAAAAAATCGGAACAGCTCAAGTAAAGCCATTTAAATCTGACTAGCAGAAGCAGATTCTAAAGAAAATGGTGAACATGATTATTAGCAGCAATGCATGCATTCACTTACTCATTCAGCAAACGAACTTTTGATGAACACCAACTGAATCTCAGGGACTGTGTGCGTGCAGGCATGCTGGATTGCTTCAGTTGTGTCTGACTGTGCAACGCTATGGACTGTAGCCCACCAGGCACCTCTGTCCATAGGATTCTCCAGGCAAGAACACTGAAATAGATTGCTGTGCCCACATCCAGGGCATCTTCCTGACCCAGGGATTGAACCCTTGTCTCTTATGTCTCCTGCATTGGCAGGCAGGTTCTTTACCGCTTGTGCTACCTGGGAAGCTCCTCAGGGGCTATAATCAATGCCTAAAATATAAAGATGAATAAAGGACAATTTCTGCTCTCAAGGAAATGATAATATTTTAAGGAAGAAAATGGATTTGTAGATAGATAACTTTGAGGAAGAAAACAGCAGTAAGATGTGCAAGGAGTGCTGACATAAAGGGGGAGAAATCAAAACCAACTGACTGGGTTGGACCAGGCTTCATAGGGCATTGTCTTGAAAGATGCATGGGTATATCAACCAATGAGCAGCTTCCAACTCAGCTGAATTCTCATTGTGCTTCTTGCCCAACCTATGTTAAATTTTCAATCTTGTTTCTAAAATAAAGAAAAAGATGAGACATTGGGTAGAAAAAAGCCAGAACAACTCTAATGGTCTCTGAAAGATGAATGTACAGTATACTTGTTGAATCGAGTATACACTGTCCATATCCCCTTGGCACATTCTGCCTAATGGTTTTCTACTTACATGTAACTAAGGACTTTGATGGATTTACCCATCATGGGGAAGTGCTGGAATGTTGAGACCCCCAAGTAGTATCCTTTGATTAATGACAGATGAGAATTAGATGATTAATACCCTGATTTTTCAAGTCTCAAATAGAACAAGTAAGAAGTGTGCCTACAACCATCTTCCAGAGGTCCCCAGTGACATTGAGCCCCAGTTGTCCAAACTCATGACTTTCTCCTTAATACGCCCTGTCGTGGCAGTTCTCTATTTTCTTTCTCATGTCTCTACTTCCCAGGTGGCGCTAATGGTAAAAAACCTGCCTGCCAATGCAGGAGACATAAGAGATGTGGGTTCGATCCCTGGGTTGGGAAGACCTCTTGGGCATGGCAACCCACTCCAGTATTCTTGCCTGGAGAATACCATGGACAGAGGAACCTGGCAGGCTATAGTTCATGGGGTTGCAGAGAGTCAGACATGACTGAAGCGACTACTTCCCTAGTGATGCTGCCCGTGATCACCATCATAAGGAACATCATGGGCTCAAATTCCTGTCCCAGGTCTGACAATGGGGAACCCAGTTTAAGACTTTGCGCAATGGAATGACTATGAGGAAGGAGAGATGAGAGGAAAGGCTCCCATGCCTCTCACTTGGGAGACAGACATTTTTGTAGCACCAGCTAGTGAATATATACTGCTTTTCTCCACCTTGGGTGTTTTGTTCAGTAAAGATCCTGCAATCCAATCTGCCTGCCTGGTTATGAGCCTGTGTGGTAATAGGTTACAGTGGCTTTAGTATCCTGATTCTGCTAGCTTGTTAGCCTCTCCTGGTGCATCGGTAAGACCTTTACTGTTTCCCATTCCAGCGTATATTATTGTTCTGACTGGATGTCGTTCAGGCACTCTCAGATTCGGTCTGCTGCTCATCTGCCTTAGCTCTGGTGCTGAGCACTTCTCCCAGGGCCTTTCACACCTCTGTCAGCTGCACTGCTGACCCTCTCCTTCAGGCAGATGCTCACCTCCACAGCTGCAGCAGCTCAACCATGTGCCCTGGGCGGTTGCTGCTGTTTGGTGCTCTGCTAGGGGTTCCCTGTTGGCTCAGATGGTAAAGAATCTGCCTAAAATGCATGAGACCGGGGTTCGATCCCTGTTTTGGAACGATCCTCTGGAGAAGGAAATGGCAACCCACTCTAGTATTCTTGCCTGGAGAATCCCCATGGACAGAGGAGCCTGGTGGGCTACAGTCCATGGGGTCACAAAGAGTCAGACACGACTGAGGGACTACCACTTACTTACTTACTTCGGTGCTTTCAGTGTGTGCGAAGCCACTGCTACTAAACATACCTGTGAAATACCAAGGGGGAACTTCCCACGCTCAGCCTTAGACAGGTTTCCCCAACTTTCCGAAAATACAACGTTCCTGTGAAACCTTCCCTGTGCCAAAATGGCTAGTATAGAGCAAAGAAGGATCGACAAAATAAATGGACACAAAGCACAGACAGTTCAAAGCTCTGGAGGCTTGATGCTGAGCCGCTAAATCTAGTTCCTGGGAAGAAGCTTGGCGGGGTCACTTTTGCTGCTTGGGGTGCCTCCTGCCTCTGGAACCCCTTGCCACAAAACAAATGCCAGACACTGTTTTCACTTTTGGGAAAGCAAAATCCTCTTCACATTTCTTTGGCTTAGTGAAAACAAGCACTAATGTAGGTCTCCCGTAAAAAGTGAAGTGACGTAAAACAAACTTTCAAAACTTGTGCTCCTCTAAGTGCATCACAATCCAGTTGCTGGGCCCCAAAGGGTGACTGTTTTAATCAAATGAATACTTCAAGGTTCCAGGTAGATCGTGTATCCTAGGGCACACATTTGACACCAAAGTGGGTGAGTTGGCTATGTTTTCTGGTAACAGCTATCACAGTATACTTGGGACTTCTCTATTCTAATACTTATGCCAAGACGTTAATTTACTTTATTAGGTCCATATCCGTAGGATGAATTTTATCTTAGAGTGATAGGCTTTGTCCTTGAAATTGTGCTTTTTTCGTTGCTCTGCAAATTTCATGGACATGAATATTCATATCCTGTCTAATAATGGAGACTTTTAAGTTATTGATTTTGTTTTCATCAGGAAATCTTTAGGCCCCATATAAATTAAATGTAAATAGATACTAAGCAATAAGGATATTATAGGACTCCCTTACTTGCCAGATGCAGCTAAGACTTTAGGACAAAACAGAATCCAAATCTACCCTGGATCTTGGATATTGAAAACGATCCAGTGTTAGTTTCCTTACAGAAGTATAAATGATTGTTATTTATGCTTGCATGTTTTCTAGACAGAATAGTTTATTATATTGACTTCCTGATCACTTGAGTGAAGTTCATAACCAAGCAAAATTCTAAAATCTGTCTCCTAGGGCTTAGAGAAAACATAATGATCAAAGAGTATAGTTATATTGATGCCACGATGAGGAGAAGGGAAGAGCTTAAGACATAATTATTCTTAGGATAACTTTATATCTTGTCATTAATGTATTATAGGTGCACGTGGATCATTTTTTATAACATCTTAGTATGGAGATTTTCAAACAGATACAAACACAGAAAAATTGTATAACAAACACTATGCACTCCTCCTTGAGCTCCAGCAGTTATAATCATCACCATCTTGTTTTCTCTCTACACCCACACACTGCCTATATCTGTTTTGAAGCAAATCCCAGAAAGTATATCACTTCCTCTCTAAATGTCTCAGCTTGTATTTATGAAAGTATTCTCCTTTAAACACATAATAACAATGGCATTGCCACAGTCAGAAAAATAATTAATGTTTTTTAATATCATAAAATACATAGTATATGTTTCCCAGATTATCCAATAAGACACCACTGATTTTTACATAATTAATTTGAAGTGAATAAGACTGTGCATTGGGACTTTTAAATGTAGTTGTTAAATGTAGTTTAACCTTTATGTAGATGCTGTTGATTATGTCCCCATGGTATTACTTAAAATTTTTCTCTATCCCTTGTGGTTCCTATAAATTAGCAGATATAGAGGACTGCTTATAGTTAGGCTTCCTTCTTTTCTTTCAAGATAACTTTATTAATAGTTTTGTGTATTTTCATCAAAAGATACATAATGTTTGGTTGCTTCACTTTTATGGTGTATGATATTAGCAATCATCAGTTATCTTTGTCTTGATTAATTATTTTATGATGGTTTGGAAAATAATGATCTTCTATCACTCCTTCTTAGTTTATTAGCTGGAATATTTCTGAATATAATTCCTCTGTATTATCTATTTTGTTACCTTGTAGTATAGTCCCTATAGGAAAAGCAGAATAAATGCTTCATTTTCTCTCTGAAAAGAACAGTTTTCAACATAGTGAATTGGTGGTTCCTTGGTCTCTTCCAAATGTTACCAGTGGCAATTTTTATTTATTTATTTTTGTTTGTTTGCTTCGGTATCACTGAATGTATAGATTTAAATATATCTAAGTATAATCAGTCTATTGTGATCCTTTATTTTGTTGTCATTCTTATCAATCCTCCTATATTTCCATCTATATCCAATGGAAGCCTCTTCACATTGGCTCCTGAGTCCTTTTGGTATGAGACTAATAAACTTTGATAGACCACATGGAACTTTGGTTGTAGACGACTAATGGGTATTTCTGAGATGTGAGTATAACTCTCTTTTCTGGATTATTTAGTCATTTAAGACATTTACTTAGTGACTAACATGTACTTGGAGTTAAAAAAGCAGCAGTGAAGGAATAAATATTCCTCATTGCTACATTTGGACTAATACAATCCATCAAATCAGTGGTTATGGAGAATTTGTTATGTAGTTAGCACTCTCAAAGATATCGTGTAAAGAGAAAAAAGATAGGAGATTAGACTTCATCCTATATCTAAACAAATTTCCAATCTGATCAGAGACTTGGCTTCCGAAAATCTTGGATGCCTACCATTGACATCATGAAATATCAACACTTTCACAACTATTGAATGATCAGATATAAAATCATGGTACGAAACCTCAACCTCTCATAATTTAGGTTATATTATCCAACTTATTTCAGGATAAAGAAGACAGAATTATAGCCTTTGCAATCTATAACCATAATTTACTTTTCCCTTATATATATCTACTTCTCATTTTATATTCTATCATATAATTGATTTTTTGTGTGAACTCTTTACTTTTGACAGTTTCGTTATGAAACTTAAGCTACTATAAACACACATGCATGTATTGATGTGTATATGAAATGTGTTTTCATGTGTGTATGTATGTGTATATAAATACGGTTCAATGGAGTGGCATGACTATCTTTGGCCTTCTTGGTTATGTGTGTGTGTGTGTGTGTGTGTGTATTTGACTGCACCAGGTCTTAGTCATGGCGTCTGGGATCTTTAGTTGTGATATGCAAACTCTTAATATGGGATCTGGTTCCCTGACCAGGGATTGAACCCAGGCCCCTTGCATTTGGAGCATCAAGTCTTGGCCACTGGACCACTAGGGAAGTCCCTAGGTTATATATATTAACACATGTTCTAGGGCTCCTGATTATTCTTGCAGGCCAAAAGCAATTTCAGGTGTGGTGTAAACCCATAAAGGATCAGCCACATCTCAGGTCATCACTGTTTCTTTCTAATTGTCCCCTGCCTTAAACTAGTATCCATCGTGGTACTGTATAAAAGTTTCATTGACTATAATTCATTTTGTCTTATGGTGCTATTTTCTATGCTAAATCAACCATAATGGCCTGATGGCCAGCTTGTACTGCAGTGATATTGCCTTTAAGCACATCAAGAACAGGAAGTTAATTCCTAGTTATTATTAAGCCAGTTACATCTGCCTAATGTTATGAGACGTATTTTGCTTTAATTAAAACAATCACTTTACAAATATTTTAACCTTCTGATATGAGTGTGATATGAGTGTTAAAATGTATATTGTTCTACCCTACCTCTCCTTAATCGTATTTTTCTACAGAGAACCAGTCTCAGATTTCCCCATTGTTAAGACGTTTTTACATGATGGTTGTTAAAGTGTGCATGCATGCATGCCCAGTCGCTTCAGTCGTGTCCGACTCTTTGCAACCCCATGGACTGGAGCCCACAGGGCTCCTCTGTCCATGGGATTCTCCAGGCCAAGAATACTGGAGTGGGTTTCCTTGCCATCCTCCAGGGGATCTTCCCCACTCAGGGATCAAACCCACATCTCCTGAATCTCCTGCATCGTAGGTGGATTCTTTACCACTGAGCCATCAGGGAAACCCTTGTTAAAGTGTAGTGCTTCTCTAACTTGGATAACAAACAGGCCAACTTAAAAGGAAGAAAAATCTCCTATGATCAACCAGTGCTGACAAATTAATTTTATTAAAAGTTACTTATATAAGCACAAATATAAAACAAATGGCACACATTTTATGGTTAGAGGGCTTATAGATCTATAACACCAAATGATATTTTCAAATCAAACACAAGGACATAAAAGCAATAAAATTCAAATGTACAGCCTTAACTGCTGATATGGTTTTGGATAAATCAAATGGCCTTTTTAGACACGAATATAGTACTAGCTGCAATGGTGCAAGTCCTTTTTTTTTTTTTTTTATAGCTTGCCTTTTGCTCTATATGTGTTGTGAAGGTTTAATTATTTCACTGTTTTTCTCTGTTACAACCTTTGCAAAATACTCATGAATACAATATAATCATGTTTTTGCTATCATGTAGTCCTATGCTTTGGTGTCATATGCCTGCACCGTTTACAAATGGCTAGTATTCTAGACTGTTTTCATTATCCGACAATCAAAGGCACAACTTGGTCAATTTAGGAAACTTAAGTTCCAGTCTAAAACATATTGTTCAATTAAAATTATCACCACGAAAGAGAAGCTGTGCCCTTAGAACTGGAAAAGATGTTAACATGAGTATAATATGTGCACAACTGAGAAACTTTGCTCACCTCCTCATTAGAAGATGCCAAATGGGTAACTGCATGTTCTAACAGCCATGGAAATCCTAGGTACGTATCTACATGGGCCTGAAAATTGCATAGTAGTGGTTGCTTAAAGGTGTTCATTCAAATCATTCCAAATAAGCTCTCAATAACTGTTTTAGATTATCACAGAGGTGAAGTTAATAGATATTAGTATTTTTTGTTAAAAAGGAAACACAAGTTTTCTCTTAATATGTTTATTCAAATATACAGAAGAGTATATTAATATAAACCAAATATTAATTTAAAGTAGCTATTTTGGCTCATGAAATTATGTTATTAATTATTTAACATTTCATTAAATATTTAACTAAGATTTACAAAGTTTTATGATACCAGCATTATCCTAAAGTCTTTGCATGATCAGAATTATCTAATGTATTCATAATGACTGAATTTTAAACCTAAAACAATATATGTAATGTGAGTAATTGCATGCTGAAGTTGAATGAGTGAACCTAGCATACCATAAAAACACCTCTATGAAATGGGTACAATGAGTTCCCTACATACAAACCTTCAAGTTGCGAACTTTGAAAGCTGTGAATGTGCATTCTATCAATGCCAGGTATGAGTGAATCATAGCCTCACAGTCTCCCACTGCTGATGATCCTTCAACTCTACCATCTCCCACTTCCTCTCCTTCCTCCAGTCAGTAACTTTTCATGCCTGTTCACTCAATGCCAGCCCCTGTATGCCAGCTGTTGTACTATACTACTGTACTTTTTAAGGTACTGTACTGTAAGATTAAAAATGTTTTTTTTGTTTGTTTAATGTATTATTTCTGTGAAAAGTATTATATATCTATTACAGTGTGCAATATTATATAGCTGATTGTATTTATTGGGTATCTAGGCTATCTAGGCTAATTTTACGGAGAAGGCAATGGTACCCCACTCCAGTACTCTTGCCTGGAAAATCCCATGGATGGAGGAGCCTGGTGGGCTGCAGTCCACGGGGTCACTAAGAGTCGGACACGACTGAATGACTTCACTTTCACTTTTCACTTTCATGCATTGGAGAAGGAAATGGCAACCCACTCCAGTGTTCTTGCCTGGAGAATCCCAGGGACGGGGGAGCCTGGTGGGCTGCCGTCTATGGGATCACACAGAGTCGGACACAACTGAAGTGACTTAGCAGTAGCAGGCTAATTTTGTTGGACTTACAAAGAAACTGGACTTACAAATGTGCTCTCAGAGTGGAGCTTGTTCATATGTAGGGGACTTACTGAATTACATGCAGTCACTATTCCATACTTCAGCCATTTATGAAGTCATTATTTATGAAGCCATTTATTTACCTAAGTGAAAAAAGAAAGAAAAAGCCACTGTCTGCTTATGTAAACAAAATAAAAACAAAAACAAAAAAATAACAAAAACCAAACCAAGTCAAAAAACCGCAGTGAAATATGCTTATTTTGTTGTTGTTGTTTAGTCGGTAAGTTGTGCTCAATTCTGTAGCCCTTTATACTTCAACAGAATTTTCTCAGAATGGCAGGCAATATATATTTTCTTCTTCCATGTTATACAGATTTCAAAATTTCTATACTTAACATGTATAACTCTATGAGAAAAAAAGGAACAAATTTTACTATTTGACAAATACATTTAGCTAACTATGCAATACATCTGATATATATAAACAGTGCAGTATTATGAATATTGCAATGAAAGGATCATGTTTCCCTTCTTGGCATGTTCACTGAATGTTGGCAGGCAGAGTTTTTAATCTATATTATATGGCATTTTGAGACCAAACAACAGACAGGCAGACCAGAAAGAAAGGTTCACTTGTATCTTTAATGGTTACCTTCCAGCCCCACCCTGAGATCTTTAATGAACCCAGAATATGAGTCTATAAATGCATTAATGTAACCTTAGGTGAAAGTTAAAAAATGCCTATTCAGTAAAAATAAATGAAAAAGACTTGCATGGAGGTATAGGGCCAACAGTTAAGTTAAAAGGTTTATAAAGAAGACTGCCAAAATGGAGGAAAGTTAGCATCATAATCCCATTATTTCAAGTGAGATCTATATATTGAAGACTCTCTGACTCTTGGTCTGTGGGAAATGTACCTAGAAAGGAAATAAGATTAGGGCAGTGTGGAAATTATGATTATGTTTCCTAAATGAATCGCTGTATACTTCTAACCCAGAGAGAAATACACAAGAATCTGATTCTCAGTCTTTTTACCGTCCTAGAAATGGTCTGTTGTGTTAGTATTTAAGAGTAATCACTAATTGAATGCAGCACACATTGGAGAATAGTGTTTTTAGAAGATAATAGCCCAAGAAAAAAAGGAAATGGCATTGCTGCTTGCTAGCAATAGACATGTGGCCCATCGCACGGTTTCTATAAAATAATCACCAGGGAAGCTAATGTCTTGCTGCTGTTCTTGCAACATTATTTCCAGCCCTGAGCTAAAACTGCTACAAGAGGGCAAAACTGGTCCTGTTATTCAGGAAACTACTATTGATTCTTATTCAAACCAACTATGAGCCAGAAAGAATAAACAGATGATTTGGTTATGGCTTCTCTCCTGGAGAGAGAATTCCAGTTCTGAAAATCGCGTGGACACACTTTGGTTCACTTTAATGTTACCCAAATGACCAATCAACCAAATGATGAGGAACAAAACTGAGATTGGATGAGATTACCTGGATCTAGCAGCACCAGAAGATCATTAAGATGTGGGTTCTGAGGATAAATTGTTATTGATTCATATCAGATACCTTCTGATTTAGATAGTACATACTCTTAGGGGAGTGATTCATCTTTTCTGTGCCTCAGTTTGCTCATCTGAGAAAAAGGGTTTTTTTAAGAGTATCAATCTCATAGAATTGTTTTCAAGATTAAATGAATGAATAAATTACTTTGAACTGTGTCTGGCACATCACTATAAGTTATTACCTCAATAATAATATAAATCACTTTATAGTATAAATAACTTTATATTTCCTAAACAATATAAATTCATTAAATAATATTTGGAATAGATTAGTAAGTATAATAGTTCATTAATTAGGCTGCCTTTTGACATATTAAAAACAAATCCATTCATCACCACCTTCCCAAAACAATACCTCCTGTATGCCTGTTTTAAAAGTTTTATGGACTTAAATGCCTAAAAAGAGTTTAGTTATCTTAAATAGCAGATTTGTAATCATGTAGATTGCAATTATAATAATATAAATTCTGATTTAAAAAGACTTAAGATAACATATGGAAGTTGTGAATTAGGTATAATGAATCAACCCATAAGATTCCAGCGCTGTTTGGAAATAAACCACTGCCAGGTTGAATTCAGATGTTATGCAGGTGAAAAAAAGAAGAAGGAAAATAGAACATACCTTTCTGCAACTCTGTTCTTAATAGATTTTAATTTAATTAAAGAATGTTTTTCTTAAAAGGCTGTGATCTTATATGATATTACATGAAGGGTCAAGAGAGACCATATTGTTAGATAATTTGCAGATAAATTCAAGGATTCCTGTTAAGGTAATTGACAGTTCTCAAGTAGATCAAGTGGTGGGAGGAATTTGTGTTAAGCTATTAATATTTAAGTTACAATTAAGTTGGCAGGAGTCCATGCACTGCCTAAAGACCCAGAGATTTTCAGTGCAGGTAAGGTTTTTCCTAGAAGTTAAAGAAAATAAAATTTGCAATAGTGACTGATAAGCATGAGTATATTGAAGAAAGAATTCACCTATATTCTTACCGTTTGGTTTCCTTAAACTTATGCTATATATTATATTTTTATTTATCTTTAATTGGCCTTCCCTGGTGGCTCAGACGGTAAAGAGTCTGTCTGCAATGAAGGAAACCTGGGTTCAATCCCTGGGTTGGGAAGATCCCCTGGAGGGGAGGGCATGGCAACCCACTCCAGTATTCTTGCCTTGAGAATTTCATGGACAGAGGAGCCTGATGGGCTACAGTCTATGGGGTCACAAAGAGTCAGACACAACTGAGCTACTAACTTGCCTTTTGGTTTTCTTAAACTCATGCTACATATTTTTATTATCTTTAATATACGTTGTCACAAAGCATATTATAAATGAGAAAAATGGATACATTATAAATAACCACTATTTGGAGCAAGAAATATAAATTAATATATCTGACTTATACTGCAGTCTCCTCTGATGCTGAAAATCTAAGTTTCTAATAATGTTAATGTAATTACATACCTGGTTTATCCTATTTTATATAATGGTTCCAAGATAACAGTCCTGGAGATATTTTTTATAAAATAGTAGTTGAGGTTAATAATGAATTCAGCATTTATTTTATATTATGTGTTTATAGACATCGGCTACCCCCTCTGATGATCAGGCTGTTCTCAATTACCTGTCTGAAGACAGCGTTTCTTTGCAGCTGTGTATTTCTTATCCCATCGAGAGCTTGTGCCGTCAGAAGTTATGTCTGCTGTATTTTTTCCACTGGCAAATCAGTTTTCTTTTTGAACTCTTCCTAGCTTTGGTTGCTGATGTGGATCTTTCATTTGTTCTTCCTTTTAGGCTGTGCTTTGGCTCCAAAAATGGTTTCTCACTGGCTCTCTGCTTTCATTTCATTTGTCCCCTCTTCCTAGGGCCTTAAATCATAGTATTTTCTAGAGTTCCAGATGAAAGTGTCAGGACTCAATGGACCCATGAGGCTATTACAATAGGTGGTAGTATTCCTTTTAGCCTCGTGGTTAATAGAGCTGACTCTGGAATCAAACAACCCAAGGCTTATATGTACAAACTGGATCATCACCTAAGCCTTACTTTTACCTTTGTCAAAAGTTTTCAGTACACGTTAGCTGTTATAATATTTCTTCTCCTGCATGAATGCACCATGAAGATACTGAGTATGTCTACTTCATTTAATGCTGCTTATCAAGTGACTGGCACATATTTGGCCCTGAAATGTTTACTTAATGAATCAGTTCAGTTCAGTCTCTCAATCATGTCTGACTCTTTGCGACCCCATGGACTGCAGCAGGCCAGGCTTCCCTGTCCATCACCAGCTCCTGGAGCTTACTCAAACTCATGTCTATCTAGTTAGGGATGCCATCCAACTATTTCATCCTCTGTTGTCCATTTCTCTTCCCACTTTCAATCTTTCCTAGCATCAGGGTCTTTTCTAGTGAGTCTGTTCTTCACATCAGGTGGCCAAAGTATTGAAGTTTCAGCTTCAGCATCAATCCTTCCAACAAATATTCAGGATTGATTTCCTTTAGGATTGACTGGTTGGATCTCCTTGCAGTCCAAGGGACTCTCAAGGGTCTTCTCCAATACCACAGTTCAAAAGCATCAATTCTTTGGCACTCAGCTTTCTTTATAGTCCAACTCTCACATCCATACATGACTACTGGAAAAACCATAGCCTTGACTAGACAGACCTTTGTTGGCAAAGTAATGTCTCTGCTTTTTAATATGCTGTCTAGGTTGATCATAGCTTTCCTTCCAAGGAGCAAAAGCATCTTTTAATTTCATGGCTGCAGTCACCACCTGCAGTGATTTTGGAGCTCAAAAAAAATAAAGTCTCTCACTGTTTCCATTGTTTCCCCATCTATAACATTTAAAGGGAAAACATAATTGCTTACATTAGCATTAAATGTGCTGGAGGAGACATGACATGTTGGCTTAAAAAAATTAAAGGAGAGGAGCTTATGGTAACTGTAATAATACGATATAGATGCAAAAAAAAAAAAAAAAAGAGAAGGGCATATAGTATGGTAATGGAAATGCTGCCCATACACCCTCTTTGTTGACACTGAAAGTATGCTCATCAGACCAAATCTATGCTGTTCAGCTCTGGGAAACATAATTCAAATGAGACATTGAGAAATTGAAGCTTGTGTAGAAAGCAACTGATAATTTTAGGTGTATTAACTATCTTCAAATAATCAAAGAGTGGTTTGGTGAAAAGGGAATGATGTATAGTATTATTAGGCTGAGCAGAAAGCAAAGGGAGACAGATAACCACTCATGATTTAAGCAAACTAATAACGTATCTGCGAAATACTAATTGAGACCTCAGTGTGCTAGGTCAGGGGGTATCAAATGAATTAAAAACTCAGTCGTTGGTTCCAGGAGTTTACAGCAGCCATGAGAGGACCCGAGTCTCCTGGGAGTTTGGTAGCCTTCCTCTCCAAATTACAGCACAGAATCCAGCTGCACCAACACAGTAGTGTACTACTCCCTCTTCTTTAAATACCTTTTTAAACAATGTGTGTGTGTGTGTGTGTGTGTGTGTGTGTGTGTGTATATTTTACTTTTGGTTGTTCTGGCTCTTCGTTGTTGCACATGGGCTTTCTCTAGTTGTGGCGAGTGGGGGCTGCTCTCTAGTTGCAGTGCACTGGCTTCTCATTGTGGGGGCTTCTCTTGTTGCAGAGCATAGGCTCTGGGGCACAGGGACTTCAGTAGCTGCAGCATATGGGCTCAAGAGTTGTGGCATTGGGGCGTAGTCATAGTTCAGCATGTGGAATCTTCCTGTACCGAGGATCAAACCCACGTCCCCTGCATTGGCAGGTGGATTCCTATCCACTGCACCACCAGGGAAGTCCTGCTCCCTATTCTTAAACTTGAGTTAAAGATGAATTCAGTTTCCTATTTTTTTTTTTTTTTTTTAGTTTAAACATTTAGCTGGTTTTTACTTATGCAGTTTTCTAAAAGGTCAGTGGCACCCGAGGGAATACAAGTTTCCTCCATAGAACAATCCAGGTTGAATGCATATGTTCCCTCCAGCAGCTGTGTTTCCTCCCCTGTGAGTTGTTCCTTGAAAAGAGAGGCCACAGGATGCAGGAAAGGCCTCATCAGCAGAACTGGGCCTGAAGATAACAGCGGGGAGTTGCCCAGGTATCATAGGTGCCAATGAATGGGAACTGGGAGGGTGATGTGAAAATAAACAAATGTGGTAACACTGAAGCATGGCCCAAGATAGAAAAAGCTTCATCTGGAAGTAGTGAGTTCTCTTTCAGTGGGGTGTGAAATTGGAACATAAACATCTGTTTAAGGAATGCTATGGAGAGATTTGGATCACACAGTAGGAACTGGAGAACGTTAGGGATTTTTCCAATATTGCTACTTGAGCCTTACTAGTTCCTAAGCATGTTTCATGAACCATCTCCAGGGTAAGAATAGATCCTGAATGCCCACCACCACCATCATTCCTTTAGCTGAAGCGCTCTTCATGTTTCACAGTGGGCTTCTGTACCACAGTCTATTGTAAGAAATAGTTTCTTTTCAACCATGAAGAGGCTTCCCTGGTGGCTCCGATAGAGATGGTAAAGAATCTGCCTGCAATGCCAGAAACTAGGGTGGGATCCCCGAGTCAGGAAGATCCCCTGGAGAGGGGAATGGCAACCCACTCCAATATTCTTGCCTGGAGAATCAACCCTGATATTCTTGGTTCCTATATACTTCTCATAAGTCCTTGGAGCAATTTTTATTGGTATTTTTAATGCTGGTTGAATGTGTCAGGGATCCGAGGTGAAGGGATCCTGTTGCACAGAACATGATTCTCTCTCACGAATCCACACAGCACTTAAATTCTAGAAATATTTATTAGTATATTTCTTGATTGATATAGTAAAAATACGTTAGGTTTCATCTGTTTCTAGCATAGTGGCATAGTTGAGGTAGCAAATAACAAAATGAAAAATTGATGATAAATGGGTGGGCATACTAACATGTCTTTGTATACAGCAAACAGTAAGAAGCAGATGGGACAGTCTGAGTAACACATTGACAAAAGTTTCTGGAGCCAACTGGTGCTGCACCTGTTAACCTGGAAGGGGATTAATGTAGGGGAACAGCTACTGTCTTTCCATATTTCTTAGCACAAAAAAAAGATGTTTTATTACATTCATTGTAACTTCTCTTTGGCAATAAATTCAGGTAACAGCTTCTTCCTAGTTTCCACACTTGCCTTTTCTCATATTTGCATGTCATCTTTGAAAATTCCATCTAATTTGATAAAATGAACTCTTCCATCAAGACAGTATAAAATTGGTTTTCTTAAATTTTGTCCCAGTTCATTGAGTTTCATGACCTATAGTGACTATTTCTATACTGATTTGCTTTTGTTTTTAAGTTTTTGTTTTCTCAAGCTCTTTATGAGTGCTATCTAGCAATATGTTTCTTAATGTTCCAAACTATTTAAAATCCTTGATTTTAACAATTCTAATACTGGTTATATACATCAATGATTATCTTTTATATCTAACTGATATTAAATATGTGTTAATTTTAAAAATTCCTGCACTGTCACACTATTATGGAGATGTACAAAATCCAGAAGCACTAGTCTGGCCATATATGACCTATTGGTAATTCTTTGCTGGATGAACGTAAAATGCAGAAATGGGTAATTTTGTCCCTTATATATTATATTAATATATCTTTTTAATGGTCATTTTGTGTTAGATATCACTTCACTAATGCCCCCTTTAATAGAAGAGAATATCATTTTTATCTTTTGCATTGAGAAATGACCTTGCAGTTTCTCACGCCTTAAATTTGAACTTGGAAGCCCTGCTAATGTAGTAATGTGCATTTTCCAGATGATTATAAAGTGAATCAATCTGAATTTTAACATAAGGGGAAACATAAACCACATTAATTCTTACCTGTTATGAGAGCTAGAATTTGCAGCCTGAAAAGTAAAGTAGTGAAATTCACTTAGAGAAATTTATTTTTAAATTCAAACTTCTAAATTTGGGGGAATAGAAAGCACTAAACAGTGAAAAAAATATCTTATGGGTTGTGAAATACTTCAGCCTCTTATGGGACTGAGACTGTTAAAATCAACATGTGATAAAATTGATCTGAACTTAATCTCTGGTGCTGGAAACATGCAGTGGCCTATGATTGCTCTAACATAAGCTAAAGAAGCAGAACAAATGCTTGGAGTGTTTACCTCCATCTCCTTTTAGGAAAAAGACTATTATTGAGAATTCAGACTAAGAAAACACCCCATCAATAGTAAAGTGGCTTGGGAAAAAATGTTTTATCATAGCACATCTTGAAGTTTCTACTTAAGGCTATTGTACATGAATGTTTGAAAAGAGGAGATGTCAAATATAAAAGCACAAGAGGCCCTGAGGGTTTAGTATCTTTATTTGCATTAAGGTTTCTTATAAATAATTCTATTTTGGGATATATGCTTAAAAGGCAGCTGCTCAGGCTTCTGGTAAATATGTAATAAATGTGACTCTCTTTAATATCAAAGTTACCCTTAGGATAGTAAGTGCATTTATTTTAAAGAAATACAAAAATAAAATGAATAAAATATTTCAGGTACCTCAGATCATTGCAAATTAGTCATCAAGTCTCTCTGAGTTTTTCTTGGATTATATGAATAATGCCTTGGGATAGAGTGAAACTTACCAAATTGTGTTTCTGAGGACTGGGGGGTGGGGAAGTTTTCAGAAAGCAGAAATCCATGGGAAGAGTTTTTCTACTGACTGTCAGGTAAATCATCTGTAGAGAGGAAAAGCTGATTTTCAATTGGTTTGAGGTAATAGAAGATGTTCGAATTCCACGGGTTTTTCTGTGTGTGTTCAATAGCCCACTTAACCCACTGAAGAACACAGGAATAACAAGTGAATCATAAGGTGGAGTGACATTAAAGTGCACTTGTTTTCTTCAATATTGATATTTTTCCCCTTAAAATTATATGTGTAGAGAAGCTTGTGAATAGAAGCAGTCTGTTTGGGTCAGAAAAAATAAATTATGGTGTCAAATACAAAGTTAGATTACCTCACCAAGATTTCAGGAACTCCGGGGCTGGAGAAATGTGGCTTGAAGGAAGGCTGTTGGTTTGTCCACCTCCTGCATTTTGTCAGGACAAAGGTAGGGTATAATCAAAAGCTCCAGCTGTTGAAATCCTTATAATAGTTTTATCCTTTGGCCTGTCATCTGAATATTGCTGACAATATAGGAATTCTTTAGCACAAAAGCATTGAGCCACTCTGGACTCATAATTTTCTCAGTTTATGGTGTGTGTGATGATTTTGTAAAGTAGAAAATAGTTGGAGGTGGGAGCCTCATAACCCTAGAAGGTAACTTTAGGCACTTCCATCAGCCAAGTACCATCTGCAAACTGGACAGAATTCAGTGGACAGAAACAAACTCAATTGCCTCTCTACCCTCTTGTACTCCCAGGGCCTAGCTTATAATGTATGCCTCATAAAAGACTCTATAAATGACTCCTAAATGAAGGGATAAATGAGAGAGTGCACAGATGAATGCATCTCTGGGATTTCAAGATGCTTTTGTGTCCATGCATCCTGCATAGCCATCTCCTGTCTTTCTGAATTCCTAAAAAGGAGCGAGAGATTGTTTGTTTGCTTTCTGTAATGTCTGGTTTTAGAAAGCGAGAACAGGTAATTATTATGAATAGAAAGCACAGTGAATGCAAATTCAAAAGACCCAGACCAAATTATTTAAACCTGCTAAGGTCTCACCTGGAAAGGGGGCTGAAAATACTTGATTTTTCCCATTTATGGTGTTGCCAAAATGTGCCGTCCACGATGTATGTCGCCACACCATGCATCACCATACTGACTGCAGTTTCCTGTGTCTTCCTCCCCCGACGCAGAGCAAGTGTGGTGATCTCCCTAAACACGCAGGCTCCTGCAGTGAAGAAGTACTTGGATTCTTGTTTGAATTCCATCTCCACTACTTACTAGCTCCATAACAGTCGCTTCACCACTCGTCTGTAAAATGATGTTAGTGCGATACCTACTTCTTTGAGAATTAAATAGCTAATACATGCAAATTGCCTAGAACAATGTCTGGCTTGTTGTTAAGTGTTCAACAGATCCTTACTGTTGTAGTTGCTATTATTATTATCATTATCATTATTATTATTTCATATTCTTGTACCTTTTTAAACCCACTCTCTACATAATGAACTCTACTGCCCCAAAATGAAATATTGGTTTCCTAAAATCTAGCCCATGGTTAGAGTTCCAGCTTCATCCTCCACAGCTTCTGGCTGTACGTCTTACACTCGAGCAGTACCAGCCCACCTGGAATTCTTCCTATGGACCAACCGTTTTCTACCTCCACACTTCTGCACAAGCTGTTTAGTTTGCCTGCGGCTGCTGCTGCTAAGTCGCTTCAGTAGTGTCCGACTCTGTGTGACCCCATAGAGGGCAGCCCACCAGGCTCCTCTGTCCCTGGGATTCTCCAGGCAAGAATACTGGAGTGCGTTGCCATTTCCTCCTCCAATGGATGAAAGTGAAAAGAGAAAGTGAAGTAGCTCAGTCGTGTCCGACTTGTAGCAACCCCATGGACTGCAGCCTACCAGGATCCTCCATCCATGGGGTTTTCCAGGCAAGAGTACTGGAGTGGGGTGCCATTGCCTTCTCCCTTAGTCTGCCTAGACTAATGCTTTCCTGTTGCCCTGACAAACTCCTGTCTGTCCTCTGAGGCCACCAAATTGTACAGCTGTAGTCTTCACCTTATGCCGTTAGGTAAATGCAGAAAGGTTTGCTTTCTAAGCACCAGGAGTGATTTCTTCATGATGGTTCAGGGCAAGCCAGTCTGCAGTTTCTGCCTTTAGCCATATCTCCCCTAATCAATCCTCTTGGGACCATTTGACAAGGTGATCTTCTTTCTGCATACAGTGCTGAGTCTTTTTTTCAAGGGTGTGCTCAACAAGGGTAGGTTTTTGATTGCTGTCCAATTTGCAGTTATGCTAACCAATGTTTTATTTTTGGAACCTGTTTGAAAAGCAATGGAGACTATGCCAAGTTCATCTGAGTCTATTAAGAATATATTAGAATCATCAGTGTTTTTAGAAAATGCTTCTTCACTCTTGACCAATGTTTCCCATCCCAAGAATTTTCTTCCAACTAAAACATACATCAGAGTAGTCAACATTTTGAATGTAGAGGAGAAAAGGGAGACAGGAACACAATCACGGCATTATAGGGGCAAAAACCCTGTCAGAACCTCAGAAACAGAGAGGAATACTTTCACTAATTGTTATGTGCATTGTTAAGGAAAGGAAAAAGTGTCCTTAGGTGGTTCACTGCTTCCCAGTAATCCTCCACCTAGGATTGAGGCAAGCTTGGATACTGCCATATTTTCAGTGGAAATCAAAGACATCTGGCTATCAGTCACTGGTGTGTGTATGTGTATGTGTATTTTAAAAGTGTTAGTTGCTCAGTCATGTCCGACTCTTTGCAATCCCATGGACTGTAGCCTGCCAAGCTCCTCTGTCCATGGAATTCTCCAGGCCAGAATACTGGAGTGAGTCAGATATGTTCTTTCCTATCTCAGACACATGTTTGTGATTAAATGTTAATTTAAATTTTGGTTCAGTTATTTTTAAATGATGAAATTTTGAGGAACCACCTTGAATTTGAATTTTGTCACCTCTAAAATTAAGATTGTGATAACTTGTTACCAAAGTGGTTTTGGATTTTGATGTAAGATTAAAATGCTTTTGAAAATGTAAAATGCTGTATAAATTTTATAGTTGTGCTTACTGTCATTCCAAGCATTTTTTGGAAAAATAGTTAAGTGATAGGTAACATTGTCCCAAAGTCCTCATTCTGTATCAGTCTTATACTGTACTTTAACCTTGGTCAAGTTATTTAAATGTTTTTGCCTTGCTTCCTTCTCCAGAATAAAAGATCCTAGTCAGTCTGCTTTAGAATCTAGGGATATAAAATTGGCACGTACCTCTTTAGCAGCTACAGCGCTCATTGCTGACGCATTTAACAGAAGTAACACAAATATAATTAAGCAGGTAGAAAGAAAGAAAGGATGAACATGTAGAAGCAACTTGGTATATTCCAGGTTTCATGCTAACTTAATTGAATGATCCAAGCTAATCTCTTCTCTAATGCCCAGGTGAAATAAGTGTCAGCCCTCTTTATTTTTCTAAGTCAAATTAAGCATACTGCTAAAGCCCTATCTACTAGGGCATATCTAAACATGACCTCTTATGTTTTGAACTATACAGTCCTTTCACTGGAGTTTCTAAACACATCTGGTGAGCCTGCTTGGCCTACCAGAGAACAGGGAAAAGACAGTAGCCTTTAATCCAACACTGAATAAGCAATTTGACTCATTAAAATGGGAAATGACTTCTTCTCTGTTAGATGAAGGTAAAGATTTCCACCCCACTCATTGGCTATTCCCAAGGTGAAGAGCAATTTTAATTATCAATACACACTCTCACTCTGGCTTCTTGTCACTTTTGAGTGGGGTCCCATGGTTTAATTACAGTGACAACTATAACAGAAAAATTTCTGAAAGAGCTATTAGTCAAGCAATATCTAGCTGTGTGTCTTTGTACAACCAGATTTAGGATACAGATTTATAACTAGTAAATTGAGGGACAAAAATTACATTGCACATTTTCTTAGGTTTGTTACACCTCAAACAGCTTGTTCTGCAGTTGTTCAGTCTCTAAGTCATGTCCCACTCTTTGCAACCCCATGGACTGCAGTGTGCCAGGCTTCCCTGTCCATCACCAACTCCTGGAGCTTGCTCAAACTCAAGCCCATTGAGTAGGTGATGCCATCCATCCATCTCATCCTCTGTCATTCCTTTCTCCTCCTGCCTTCAATCTTTTCCAGCATCAGTCTTTTCCCATGAGTCAGCTCTTAACATCAGGTGGCTAAAGTATTGGAGCTTCAGCTTCAGCATCAGTCCTTCCAATGAATATTCAGGGTTGATTTCCTTTAGGATTGACTGATTTGATCTCCTTGCTGTCCAGCTTAGGAATCTAGTTTTCTTTTGAAGCATATTCCTGGAAAAGCTGATTTTTCTCTTCCATTCCCCTTATGTCTTTATGCATTCCTCTCCTCCCCAGAGAAGGCAATGGCACCCCACTCCAGTACTCTTGCCTGAAAAATCCCATGGACAGAGGAGCCTGGTAGGCTGCAGTCCATGAGGTCGCTAAGAGTCGGACACGACTGAGCAACTTCACTTTCACTTTTCATTTTCATGCATTGGAGAAGGAAATGGCAACCCACTCCAGTGTTCTTGCCTGGAGAATGCCAGGGACGGGGGAGCCTGGTGGGCTGCCATCTATGGGGTCGCACAGAGTCAGACACAACTCAAGCGACTTAACAGCAGCAGCAACAGCAGCAGCAGCTACTCCCCCCCTGTAATAGATGAAGGGGAACAGAATATGCCACCCCAAAATGTGCCACTTTGGCATGCAGGTTATTTTGAGCTGAAGACAATCAGGGCCCAAAACAGTATTTATTCATTTAGTTGGCTGCACTGCGTCTTAGTTGCCACACAGACTCTTCGTTGCCACATGCAGAATCTCTTAGTTGCTGCATGGAGAATACTTTCGTTGCAGCATGTGGGATCTAGTTACCTGACCAGGGATGGAACCTGGACCCCCTGCGTTGGGAGTATAGAGTCTTAGCCACTGGGCCACCAGGAAAGTGCCTGGATGAGCTTTGTAACTCCCACTTAACTGCCTAATTTAGATAAGGGGATCTGGTTCAAGGAAAGAGCCATCACAAATGATACCTACAGAGAGTATGGGCTAGATGTGGTAAGCACAAGGGAGGTCTGTGGCAGGGCCTATTTGTTCAAAGGCCTCTCTGTGTCCTGCTGTCTCTGCATGGCATGGCAAGCACTTATTTACCATATATTTGTTCTCATCTTCCTCTGAATTGTCTGCCTTCCCTCTGGAGCCCCATTCTCCTTAGCTTCGGATGGCATGGAAGCCTCAATTGCCTAACTGAGCATGTCATGTTTTTGCAGGACTCCCATACCTCCAAAATTAAATTTGTTTTTCTCCTGTTAATCAGTCTTATGTTAATTAAATTATTAGACCAGTCAGGAAATCTTAGAAGGGTAGAAGAAAAAATTTTCCTCCCCTACACTGAGTACCCTAATTAGAAGCCTGGGCAAGATGTTTCATTGCTAGAATTATAATATTTCAATAGTTTACAGTATCTTGATTTTCTGATTTCCTGGGGTATATTGAAATGGTTTGGTAATGAAAAATGTATGATTCTCCCCAGTGAAAAGTTAATTAACAATTACTTTTATTCTTTGATGAAGAGTTTCATAGCTAAATTAATACAAGGTGCTAGGTTTTTTTGTTTTTCTTTTTTTTAGCTGATTAAATAATGCTAAATTAGAACATCTTTGGTCTAATGTTGAATTAGACCATTTGGCAACCCAGGTACAAGCCATTTTAATTTCTTGTTGTGTATTGTTGTTTAATTTATGATTCCATAAATAAGTAAGTGCAATTTGAATTATTGTCATTAAGAGTCATTAAGAAGGAAACTGGCTTCAAATGATGTGGTGAAGCCATTTTTAAAATAGAGATATCTTTTTTTACAGAAGAAAAGAAAGGATAAAATAATGAATACAACTTCGCTTCTGAGATTTTTGTTTTTTTTTTATTCCTGAGTTAGGCTGGAGGCCAGATTTGTAATTGCTCATGTATATGCTTTCTAAAATTTGCTTAAGGAAATCTGGGTGGATTGGATTTTCCAAAAAGGCAATTAAAGGTTTGCAGTTGAAAAATTATCCTTCTTCATAAATATTGGTGAGTGTAATGGTTTCCTGGTATGGAGGATATGCTGGACATTATATTGAGAGGTACAGCTCTAGGCAAAATTAAACTTGTGTTTTTCGGTGATACCAGGATTAGCTTGTTTACCAATTTTTTACTAATTTGTTAAAGCAGCTATATTTACAAAATATGTAGACCTTCCATTTTAAGCTTAGGAATTTCCTTTCATATATATTCTAACAAGTCCAGTGGTCTCCCTTTGCTGTGAATTGGGATTTCATGAGAACCTTTAAATCCTGAAGATGCCTGGGTCGCATCTCTGAAGATTCTGATTTAATTGGATTGGGAGAAAACCTGGTCACTGGGATGTTTTAAAGCTCCCCAGATGATTGTTATGTGCAGTAAAGGTTGCAAAACCAGTGAACTTACAAACGACATACTGTTTCCTATACAAGAGCTGGTAAATTGAAAGAGTGTGTGGATGTAAGAATAAGCCAAAAAACCCAATGTCAATAAAGCAGACATCTACCTCATAAATATATGTTTGCAAAACACATTACTGAAAATGATTGAATTTTGGTATACCAATTTTTTTTTGTATACCATTTTTTTTTGTTATAAAACACCTAGAAGATTTATTATGTAGTAAAAGCAGCAAGCCATGTCAAACAAATAGGAAAAGTCAATGAACAGATACATCATTTATTTTTATATAATATAGAAAATGGAATATGTATCCATCTGCTATCTGTCTATATATCAACTACAAATAAACAACTGGATACTGGTAGTTTTATTTTAATGGTAGAAAACAAGTTATTGCTACTTTCTGTTAACAGTTATTTTGATATTTTTCTACAGTAAATGTACATTGCTTCTGTAATAAGAAAAAGTGTTTATTTTCTAAAAGTTTTAAAAGTAGTCTACTTAGAAGTTAATGAAATCACAAAGCCACACATTAAACTTCTGAGATAACAACAAAGCTGTAACCAAAAACATTCATAGCCTTAAATGCTTTCATGTTTGAGATAAAAGAGAAAGTAAGAGAATTAAATGTTGGACTTTATAAGAAATAAAAAAGCAGTAGGAAAAAAAATCTTCAAAAATATTTTGTAGACAAATGCTTTCAAACATCCAACTCTGACTTACCATGTATTTGAAAAATTCCAAACCATGGCAATATAGCTTTAAAACTTCTATATTCATATTCTAAAGCCCACATAACTTTGATTATGAAATTTGGAAAAAAAATAGTAGAAACTTTGAACACTACAGACCAATTTCAGGAATACAAATATTAAAATCTTGTAAAATATAGCAAACTACACCAACAATAGGGTAAATTACCATATTTAAATTGGATTTATCTCAGGAAAACAGTTATGCTTAATATAAGAGACTCCATTTACATCCTTCATTGCACACCCTTCTATAAATTCTGAACAAATATTTATAAAATAAAGTCTGTTCCTGATATGAGGTAGAAACAAACAAGCAAAAAAAGAGACTTTTAGCAATGTAAAAATAGATGACAGTTGATAAGCATGCAAACTGCTGTCTATCAAAATAACAGTAAACTCTATAAATGTTGAAATACTAAAAGTATCTCCATTAAAATCAGAAACACACCTAGAATGCCCATCAAATGCTGTCTTTTAATTTTCTACTGGATATTCTAGCCAATGAAATATGTTAAGTAAAAGAAATGAGAAGTATAAGTATTAGAAAAGAAAATCAAATTATTCCTATTGGAACATCTTATTATCGTCCACTTGGGCCTAAGTGAATCAGCAACACTCACATCTACTCAGTCATATAACTGGTAAAGAAAAATGAGAATAATTGTATATTAAGTGTATGCAAGCTTTCCTCCATACTAGTAACTATTTAGACAACAAACACAATAGAAATCAAAGCTTTCATTCTGCACAGTAATTCAAAATATGAGATTATTATGTATTTATTGATATTTTGTGTGGCATTTGAAGATGTACAAACTTGAGTGAAAAAATATAAAAGAATATTTGAGTACATGAACAGATATGTCCAGTATTTCTTGATGAGAAGTTTAATATTTTGTACGTATGATTTCTCTCCAAATTTACCTAAAATATAAGTGCACACACAATATATAATAGCAACCCATGAAGAGGGGGCTGGGAGAGCTTTGGAGGTGACAAAAAATTACCCTTGGACTACAAGGAGATCAAACCAGTCAATCCTAAAGGAAATCAGTCCTGAATATTCATTGGAGGGCAGATGCAGAAGCTGAAACTCCAATACTTTGGCCACCTGATGTGAAGAACTGACTCATTTGAAAAGACCCTGATGCTGGGAAAGATTGAAGTCAGGAGGAGAAGGGGACGATAGAGGATACATCACCTACTCGATGGACATGAGTTTGAACAAGCTCCGGGAGTTGCTGATGGACAGGGAAGCCTGGTGTGCTGCAGTCCATGCGGTCTCAAAAAGTCGGACACGACTGAGCAACTGAACTGAACTAAACTGAAAATTGCTCTAAACTTCATCTGGCAGCAACATAGATGAGACGTAATTAGAAAATAGTAAAGAAAAAGTCATGTGTCCATCTCCATACGAAAATGTATAATAAATCTCCCACTAAAAGAATATATAGATGAGTGAAAGGAAATATTCTCAAGTATATATATAATAAAAGTAACATTTCAATTGTAGCTCAGCTGGTAAAGAATCCACCTGCAATGCAGGAGACCCTGGTTTGATTCCTGGGTTAGGAAGATCCCCTAGAGAAGGGATAGGCTACCCACTCCAGTATTCTTGGGCTTCCCTGGTGGCTCAGTTGGTAAAGAATCTGTCTGCAATGTGGGAGACCAGGGTTCGATCCTTGGGTTGGGAAGATCCCCTGGAGGAGGGAATGGTATTCTTTCCTGAAGAATCCCCATGGAAAGAAGAGCCTGGCAGGCTGCAGTCTATGGGGTTGCAAAGAGCTGGACACAACTGAGCAACTAAGCACATCAATGGGTAAAAATGGATTAGGAGAGTAGTAGCTTTTGGGAATCAGTTGATAATCACATAAAAAATCAGAATCCTCATTCACATAATGCACTGAAATTTAATTTGAGATAGATAAAATATTCAAATATAAATTTGCTTCAGAAGCCCAAGGAACAGAAGATGAGTAAATAAATATTTCTACAATGAGGTGATGGAAAATAAAATACTTCTAGAGAAGTGACAACAAATTAAAAAATGTAAGTGGAAAGCACACTTAGATATTTAAAAATCTTTGTACATTAAGAACAAACTGAAATTGAATCTTACAAATCAATTATGAAAAAGAAATAGTGTCTATTTTTTAAAAGATATGGAAGGAAGAATTGATATACAATCCCAAGATATGTGAAAAATGATCAGCTTTACTTATAATCAAATAAATGAAAATAAAAGTAACAGTTTTTAACCTTTTTTTGATAAGAACCTGAATTGGAATATTTCACAGAGCAGTTTTGTAATATCCATCAGAATCCTTAACAATGGACATCCAGTTGACTGGTCAACTGCATTTCTAAGGATTATCTAAACAAATATTTAAGCCTGTGTGCATATACTGAATCACACAAGTATTTGTTTATTATTTTTACAATGAAACATGAAAGTAATACAATACTCATCGGTAGGGAGCTTATAGGGCTTCCCAGGTGGCGCTAGTGGTAAAGAGCCCGCTTGCCAATGCAGGAGACATAAGAGACCCAGGTTTGATCCCTGGGTCAGGAAGATCCTCTGAAGGAGGGCATGGCAACCCACTCCAGTATTCTTGCCTGGAGAATCCCATGAACAGAGGAGACTGGTGGGCTACAGTCCATAGAGTCACAAAGAATTGTAAACAACTGAAGCAACTTAGCACGCACACATTCAGGGGATTTATAAAACAATGATATATCTCTAAAGAATAGAAATTTAAAGTTTTGGGAGTAATTGCATTGATATTAAAGGTATTCCAAGTATTTAAAAGCATAGACTATAATACATAGTATACATACATACAATGATATAGTATGGTCTCATTTATATATGAATATATATCAAAATATAAATATTTGCTATCTCTGAGAAGTGAACTTATATATAATATTAACTTTCTCATTTTTGCTTATCAAGATTTTCAAAGATGCATGCAATGAATATTAATATATGTGAAATTAAAGACTATTTTATTTGAATTATTATCTATACATAAAGTACATTTCATTTCACAAGATCTTTTACTTAAACAATGTGTCCTTCTACCATTTGCAACTCCTCAGAGGTATATAATTTGAGTTGCTTTATTTTCCTAATTCTTACATTTTTCAAATCTTTAATAACATAGCCATATCTCTAATCTTTGATTTTCTCACTTTTTCATTGTTTATAGTCTTTCTCTTGTGAAAAATGAGGAAAAATTAACTCATTTTCATATGCTCCACATGCTTCTGTTGATTTCTTTTTCATTTTAAATGCAGTCCATAAATCTTTATTTTTTTCTTCTTTAAGCTGTAAGTAATATGTCTAAATTCCTGGCATGGCAAATGGAGATTTTAATGACCCTACATGTTTTTCCATTTCTGTTGACTCTCTTCCCCCAAATTCTATAAACTATACTTTTAATTTTATATTGAGTTACATTTCTTCTTTGTTTTCTAACTATAATTAAGTCTCTAGTGTTTTGTCAAAGACTCATTCTAAAAATTGGAAACATATAAACAGCATGTACATTATTATGGCAAAATGAATCTATTTTATTTAGAGTCAACTATAGTGTTGGGCTTACATTTGCTTTCCTACAGTTTCAATGACAGGTTACCTCTGCTGCTTTAAAGAGAACGTCCCTGTCTTCAAGTTCAAATGGATTTTCTTTTCTTTGAACCACTAATCTCTCAAATTCAAATAGCAAGACAGAGGTTACTGAGTCTCCAGAGTCTATCTTCCAAATCTCTTTCTCCTTCCCTCTCCCTCCCTCTCTCTGTCTCACACACACACACACCCCTCAGGAGGAAGGAGAAGAGGATCCTATTTAAGGGGCAGGAGGAGGGGAAACTTCTTTGGGAACTCTCATATTTTAATAATATCTTTTCTCATCATATTCCTTTTTTTTTTTTTTTTAGTTTGTTTGTTTTATTGGTTCCTCTCCGTACCCCCCACCATCTGCCCTGGTGGGCTGCAGAGTAGGAAAGAAGTATGGTCAAACACCTTTGTAAGAAGCTAGAGTTTAAAATAGAAGACATATTGAAAGGACATTTTAAAAAGAGAGATGTATAATATGGAATTTAAGGTATCAACTCTATGAAGCCTCAAAATGGACTCCTTGCTATTACAGCCAAATCCTCAGTAAGCATCTACCACAGTGTAAAAGACTGACTCAGAGACATATAAAGTTAGTTAGCAGCCAGTTATTTTATGCATATATAGGAGAAACCGATAATAGATTGACTCCAATTAACAAAGGCAAAGACAGGATTTACATAGTAGAAAGAGGAGAGAAGAGAAGAAAATTTTAGATATTTGAAATTGATGTGGTTACTTTTCTTTCTTTGTTTGTTTTTTATTAGGAAAGGTGCTTTTTGGCTGGCAGCTAGCTAAGGGACCAAAGTCAATGTTTACTAACCAGAGATTATCCGGAGTACATGTGTTGGCCACCCACAGCCCTCCCCCACCCCGTGATCCCACAAATACATGCACACAGTGTAAAGAAACCTCACAGCTTTATTTAGCTTGCTCCAGCCAGTAAGAATTCACTACACCATGGGGAATTTTGATAAGAAGAAATGAACACGGGAGTGCTTCTCACAGAATGTGGGTTGAGGGATTCCAAGGAGGGTTTTTGGAAGCAAAAGCAAGTTCTCAGTTGCATGTTGTCAAGATATAGAGGCAATGCCATATTGAGTATTTTATTTTTTCTTTGAGAGCTGGGGACATTTAAGAAGGGGCTAGAATTGTCATTGGTATTGTAACTACAGTGAACCCTGTTAGGCAAGGGAGGGGACGGACTGTTAATTTTCCTGTTTGAAGTGTCTTGTGTCTGTCTAGTTCAACCATGGTCAGAGTGGCCTCTCTGGACTTTATTTATTTTTCAAGAGCATTGTTTATCTTCAGTTGGGAACATCATGACCTAGTTGCCAGCAAGGCTGTGGTGTTTTTGTTTTTGTTTTTTAATTTTCTCAAACTCTCCTTTTGGCCAAAGGCAGACAGATAAGTTCAGCCCAAAGAAAATTGACGTGTGGGGTCTAGATCCACACATGTTAGGACATACTGCCCTTGAACAACCAGACTGGTCATTAAGGGAATAATTTTGGTTGATTATGGATGCCCCAGAAGATCGGGAGTGTTTATTCAATGTATTTGGGAGAGGCTGTTTCTGCTTTGTGTCTGCCAGTGTCCTTCCATAGAAGTTACATTTTGGTATGCCCTTGCCCTTATCCAGTTTTTCAAAACAAATATGGATGACAAGTCTTAGCTTCAGTTTCCTCCATATGCAGATCCCACGGTGATAGCATGTGTATAGGTGGATGACTGTGGAGTCATCCCTGTTAGTGGCTCAGCTTCCAGCAGTTTTGTCCCCATGAGTTTTCTGACATATATGACAACCATGTTTGTGGGACTCAATCCCATAAAGATGTCTCATATTGATGCACCACACACACCCCCCCACCCCACCAACAACAACCCTTAGACCTGAATGACTTGAATGATTTTACCTAGGTGCCCCTCATTTCTTAGTCCTTCTATTAGTAATTTCAACATTTTAAGAATATGTTCCAAACTTCATACCCTTTTGTTCTATTGTTATGCATATCAAAGATGAATAGGCCTATGAGGAAATGAGTTGCTGTTCCTGACTGCTTTGCAGGATTCCTTTCCTGTATCCCAAGATCTGAGAATGGGAGCTGAGCTGGAATTCTGTCTGTCTCTTTAGGGCTACAGAAGCTGAAGAGCCTTTCTGACTTTGCATAAAGACCTTCAGCAAGAGCATGTCTCTATAGACCAAAACCACTCTCAGCCTAGTAAGGAGAATCATAGAGAAAGAGAGGAGAGACAAGCTTGGTTTTGCTCCTGTGTCATTGAGTTGGCTGCCTACCTTCTCAGGGAGCTTATCTGGACAATGTACTTCTATTTTTAGCAATGTAACTCCAGCAAAACTCTGGACAGTAAAGCTTAAGCATTCAGCAGATTAAGAAAGACGAAAGACAGCCAGAACGGAAAAGGAACCCAAAGTGTAAATGATTGAAACTGGTAATGTACATCATGGCTGGACTAGTTTTTCTCTTGTTCAAAATTCTATTTGTGAGCAATTTTCTTCCACTTCATACTCTCTCCTTCTATAACCTTTCATTCAAAATGTTGATTTTCTCTTCTGTTGTAATTAACCATTCTGAGCTAGAAACATACTCCTAAGTGACATACTTTTGAAGAGAGAGTGGGTTTATCTAATTTCTTGTTAATAGAATTGCCAAAGAAGAATTTCAAAGTCTGAAAAGCTGCCAATGAAATTTTATTTTTCCTGCTTGAAAACTAAACATTTTTAGCCAGATGGAGATTTCCATCTTAGTAATTAGAGTGAAAAAAGGACAACATGGTACATGCATGTTGCCCCAAAATGACACTTGTGTAAATGATTTAATAATCAATAAAATGTCAGTGCAATTTTCTTTTCAAGTTAAAGGGAAGCTTTGGTTATATGAAGACTTCCCTGGTGGCTCAGACAGTAAAGCATCTGCCTACAGTGTAGGAGACTTGGGTTCAATCCCCGGGTCAGGAAGATCCTCTGGAGAAGGAAACGGCAACCCACTCCAGTACTCTTGTCTGGAAAATCCCATGGATGGAAGAGCCTGGTAGGCTACAGTCTGTGGGGTCGCAAAGAGTCAGACACGACTGAGCAACTTCACCTTACCTTACCTCACCTTTGGTGATATGACTCAAGACTTAGCCTTGAGTCTTCAGAAAGTGAAACTGTTAGTCGCTCAGTCATGTTGGACCCTTTGCGACCCCATGGACTGTAACTTGCCAGACTCCTCTGTCCACGGGGAACCAAAATCATCCCAAAGAAAAAGAAATGCAAGAAGGCAATGTAGTTGTCTGAAAAAAGTGAAAATGAAAGTCGCTCACTAGTGTCCAACTCTTAGCAATACATGGACTATACAGTCCATGGAATTCTCCAGTCAAGAACACTGGAGTGGGTAGCCATTCTTGTCACCAGATCTTCTCAACCCAGGGATTGATCCTGGGTCTCCTGCACTGCAGGCAGATTCTTTACCACCAGATTGTTTGGTTATTAGCTAAATGACCTTGGGTAAAGAATATGTGCCTCCATCTTCCATCAAATGAATCCATTTATAACAAAATTAGTGGAAATTACAATAAGAATCGTGAAGAAGATAATAGCAAAGAAGTTTTACCTGAGAAATAAATGTGAACAGGACTTTGGAGAAGTCTGATATTTCCTCTGGATTTTTCTCATCATGATTTCTATCTGGCCTTCCCTACTGCTCAAGGGACTATGTATCTAATCAGTGTAATTTTTAATCTCTGTAGAAAAAATACCACTTCTAAGGAGATAGCAGTGAATAAGACTAGCTACAACTTGAGTCTTTGATAGATAAACCAGCAATTGGTTCCAAATTACATCGTATTTATAAATTTAAAATGGAATTTACATGTGGTCAACTGTATGGAATCCAATTTTATCCCTTAATAGGAAGCTTTGTCCTTTCTTCCTCAGCTTATCTCTGGACTTGTCATACTGTTTTTATTATTTGTTATTTAATGTCATTCCAAGCTAAAAGCAATTTAAATGTTTAGTACATATTTTGCTGTTTATCTCTGTATTGTTCAATGCCATTTTAAGTACAAAACTAAGATTGTTTTTCTTGAATGCAGGATCAATGAAGTTACACAACTCATATTTCATATCTCATTCATGCATATGTATTTTCTTCTTACAAATTGTGGAAATGCTACACAAAACTAACCTAACTGTTTTTATTTTGCTTCTCATTTTGGTTCACTGATGAGTAAGGAAAGACCAAAAGGAAAGGAAGAGAAAAGAAAAGTTGGGTTGTCGTCTCTTTCTCTTTCTTTTCATGTCATCATGTTTAGTGAAGGTGGCTGGCTGATATAAGGCAAGAACACAAGTAAGAAAGGATATAATAATTTATATAATTATTTATATATAATAATTATATATAATTTAATGGTCATTATATTTCTTAGAAAACCATTGCCTTTTTCTTCATTCAAATCCAGCTTTGTTTCACATCTGTAATTGACTGTCTACATCCCTGCTTATTATACTCTTGTACTAGCTTAGAGTCTCACCAAACTCTTATACATTGTGGTTCTATGTGGATTTTGTGCTCATGTTGTTTGGCCACTCAGTTGTGTTCAACTTTTAGCAACCCATGGACTGTAGCCCACCAGGCTGCTCTGTCCATGGAATTTCCCAATCAAGAATACTGTAGTGGGTTGCCATTTCCTTCTCCAGGGGATCTTCCCAACTCAGGGATGAACCACATTTCCTGCACTAGCAGGTGGATTCTTTACCACTGAGACACCTGGGAAGCCCCCTTTGCCCATAGGGTATTACTAATATCAAACGTGAATGGAGCAGTAAGTGATGGTGGACTCATATTGCATACCTCACCTCTCATGTCCATGCTCCATTGCCCCTTGTGACTTCACATATAAACACAAGTTCAAAGACAAAATTATTAAAAATTTCAAGATGGTAATGGCAGAGCATTGAATCAAGAGTGGGGCCCTTCTGAATCGGGGCCCTTTGGGACAGTACAGGTCATGTGCCCATCAAGCCATAAAATGTTGAAGTCTCAAAATTTCATGTGAAATGTTGTGATCAGTGAAATGAGACAACTTTTTTCAGACCTTCTGAGAACTTTTGCTATGCCTATAGCCTTCAGAACATCCAAAAGTGATAGAAGATTTAGCCCTCACAATCTTTAGCAGTGAAAAAATGGACAGAACTTCTGGGAATGGAGCCTCAGATCTTTTTCTCTGCTGAATTTGTTGGCTTTCCAATAAGGACTCCAGGGATGAGCACAGACTGCTTCATACCAATCACATTTCCCCGCAATTTATAGATGTGTAAAGGCAGGTGTCAATGTGGCAATGGACAATGAAAAATATGATGTCCTACTGGTTCAAGTTTGTGTACTTGGTAACAATGGACACTCTCCTCACCTCAGCCCTGCCCCAACATATACACAGGCGTACACATATTGAGCCACTTTGTTCAGGTGGCTCAACTGGAAGGTTATTTGGAGCGTACAGGATTTGAGCAAAGGGAGAGAATAATAAAGCAATGGAGATTTGTCCAACACCAGTTATTTGTGATTATAAATGTATACAGTCATTTTATAGTGCAGAAAACATAGAATCACCTATAATCCAACTGTGTTTATGCTGGGCACATGGCAGCATGTTCTTTAATAGCTATTTGCTTTTTTAGGAGTATTTTTAAAGTTGCCAATATTGTCAGGTTTCGCCAGAGGTTACATCTTCTCTTAATTGTGGTAGATTTCTTAACCAATCATTTCATTTTTTTTTAATATTTTTTTCTCTAAGTATCAAAAATTAAACATTTTAGGAAGTGTATTTGATCTATGGACTGCTCATAAGCCTTATTCTACTTATGTAAGCATCTTCTAGTTTTACATTTAATAGACTGGATTGATGGATAAAGACAAAAAAAAACATGCCTACCCACTTTTGAAATAGCCAAATATAGTTCAAAATAAAAAAACAGCCTTAATGATTTTTTTAAACTCTTGGGTAATCGACTGATTTTACAGTAACTGGGGTTGGTAGTAACTAGAACCTGTTACATTCCTAATGATGCTCAATGAGCCATGAGAAATGAATAGGTGGATAGAGTCCAGTTGCTGGAAAATAGTTGTTTGTTACTGACTTGTCTGAGAGGAAGTGAACACTTTCATTTATCAGGAACAGAGTATAAAGTGTTCCTCACTGAAGCATTTCTAAAAGCTCAAAGCTCCTTTGAATACTGATAGGACTTTAAAATTAAAGGTAAAATATGCAAGTAATCTGAATTATCACAGGTTATTTTATGAACTTCTGGTATTTTTTTATTCCTTTTGTAAGTATGATTTTCCCAAACCCCCAACCCAATAAATTCTATAATCCTTATTATATATGAAGTTATCAACAAAATAATATAGTTTCCTTTAAAAAAAAAAAGTGATTTTCTTAACTCTAATTTTCTCAGAATTCATATGAATTTCATAGGAGTATGCTTTAAAGGAAGCCACAGAATCAGTAGTTCTCAAATGTGGCTACCCATTGGAACTCATACACTAATGATGCCTGGGTCCTGTCTCCAGAGAGTCTGACTTAAGTGGTCTGTGGTCCCAATATCCACATTTTAAAAGCTCCCCAGTTGATTTTAATATGCATCCAAAATTGAAAACTACAGTAAAATGAAGTAAATTCTGGAGTCACAGAAAAGCAATTCCATTACTTTCCCCAGAGTCTTTGAAGAATCATCATAACCCCACTCAGAATACCAATAGTCATAGAGGTGATAGATAGTGATTTTTTCACAGGATACCAATTTAATATTGCTTATTCAACGTTAAGTTGACTGGGCTTCCAACAGTCCAATGTGGGCATCCCTCATAGCTCAGTTCGTAAATCATTTGCCTGCAATGCAGGAGACCTGGGTTTGATTCCTGGATCAGGAAGATCCTTGGAAAAGTGTTAGGTAGTTAGAATAGGAAAAAGGAGTCCAAAATGGTGGTGGCTAAAAGACAAAGAAGGGAAAAGCCTGCAAAAATAGAACAAAGGAAGGTCCAAGGACCAGAGTGAGGACCTCAGGTAAAACAAACAGCACTCTTGGCTAGCCCAATTTACATAGGGCAGGCAACAACAGATGTTGAGGGAATGTGTAATTTCCTCGTTTCTGTCTCATCGCAACAAAAATTTGAAGCGATGGATGGACCAACGTTACAGCCCTGGGCTGGACCAGTATTATAGCTCTTGGATGGGCCATTGTTACAGCTCTGAGTTACAGCTCAGTTTTATTTAGAAAGTAAAGGAAAATACATCTTCAAGGCATGAGGGAATGCTGACCCAAAACATGCGAAGAGAAGAGAGGTCCCGGCCCAATTTTGGCTCCTCTTTTTATATGTTTTTTCTCCTCCCCCTGGGCCTGCCCTGTGTAAATTTTGCTAGCCAGGAGTGCTGTTTGTTTTACCTGAGGTCCTCACTCCGGTCCTCAGACCTTCCTTTGTTCTATTTTCCCAGGTTTTTCCCTTCTTTGTCTTTTAGCCCCTGCCATTTTGGATTCCTTTTTCCTATTCTAACTACCTACCAGAAGGAAATGGCAAGCCATTCCAGTATTCTTGCCTGGAGAATCTCATGGACAGAGGAGCCTGACAGGCTACAGTCCACAGATCACAAGAGTCAGACACAACTTAGGGACTAAGCCACCACCACCACCACTCAACATATACTCTTAACTGCCGTAATAATAAGTATTCAGATATGGTTTGTGTAAAGTATGTCTGTACAACGGAAGTCTGACTGATTTCCTTCATATATCCCTTCAGTTGCTCAACTATGAACATTTTTAAAGGGAGAATCATTTGGAGAGGGGGTCAGAGTCTTCTTTATATCCCACTTATCTTTCTTTCTTCTGAGTGGTTGGTGATATAACAGGACAGTGCTCAGGGATTTGTGCTCAGCCTTAGTTACCAAGGAAATGGCAACCCACTCCAGTATTCTTGCCTGGAGAATCCCAGGGAAAAAAGAGCCTAGTGGGCTGCTGTCTATGGGGTCGCACAGAATCAGACACGACTGAAGCGACTTAGCAGCAGTTAGTTACCATGGAAGACCATCCCCATGGAAAAGAAATGCAAAAAAGCAAAATGGCTGCCTGAGGAGGCCTTACAAATAGCTGTGAAAAGAAGAGAAGTGAAAAGCAAAGGAGAAAAGGAAAGATATAAGCATCTGAATGCGGAGTTCCAAAGAATAGCAAGGAGAGATGAGAAAGCCTTCCTCAGTGATCAATGCAAAGAAACAGAGGAAAACAGCACAATGGGAAAGACTAGAGATCTCTTCAAGAAAATTAGAGATACCAAGGGAACATTTCATGCAAAGATGGGCTCGATAAAGGACAGAAATGGTATGGACCTAACAGAAGCAGAAGATATTAAGAAGAGGAGACAAGAATACACAGAAGAACTGTACAAAAAAGATCTTCACCACCCAGATAATCATGATGGTGTGATCACACCTAGAGCCAGACATCCTGGAATGTGAAGTCAAGTGGGCCTTAGGAAGCATCAGGAAGAACAAAGCTAGTGGAGGTGATGGAATTCCAGTTGAGCTATTTCAAATCCTGGAAGATGATGCTGTGAAAGTGCTGCACTCACTATGCCAACAAATTTGGAAAACTCACCAGTGGCCACAGGACTGGAAAAGGTCAGATTTCATTCCAATCCCAAAGAAAGGCAATGTCAAAGAATGCTCAAACTACCACACAATTGCCCTCATCTCACATGCTAGTAAAGTAATGCTTAAAATTCTCCAAGCCATGCTTCAGCAGTGCATGAACCATGAACCTCCAGATATTCAAGCTGGTTTTAGAAAAGGCAGAGGAACCAGAGATCAAATTGCCAACATCCACTGGATCATGGAAAAAGCAAGAGAGTTCCAGAAAAACATCTATTTCTGCTTTATTGACTATGCCAAAGCCTTTGACTGTGTGGATCACAATAAACTGTGGAAAATTCTGAAAGAAATGGGAATACCAGACCAACTGACCTGCCTCTTGAGAAACTTATATGCAGGTCAGGAAGCAACAGTGAGAACTGGACATGGAACAAGAGACTGGTTCCAAATAGGAAAAGGAGTACATCAAGTCTGTATATTGTCACCCTGCTTATTTAACTTATATGCAGAGTACATCATGAGAAACGCTGGACTGGAAGAAGCACAAGCTGGAATCAAGATTGCTGGGAGAAATATCAATAACCTTAGATATGCAGATGACACCACCCTTATGGAAGAAAGTGAAGAGGAACTAAAAGGCCTCTTGTGAAAGGAAGAGTGAAAGAGGAGAAGGTGAAAGAGGAGAGTGAAAAAGTTGGCTTAAAGCTCAACATTCAGAAAATGAAAATCATGGCATCTGGTCCCATCACTTCATGGGAAATAGATGGGGAAACAGTGGAAACAGTGTCAGACTTTATTTTGGGGGGCTCTAAAATCACTGCAGATGGTGAATACAGCCATGAAATTAAAAGACGCTTACTCCTTGGAAGGAAAGTTATGACCAAGCTAGATAGCATATTCAAAAGCAGAGACATTACTTTGCCAACAAAGGTCCGTCTAGTCAAGGCTATGGTTTTTCCTGTGGTCATGTATGGATGTGAGAGTTGGACTGTGAAGAAGGCTGAGCAATGAAGAATTGATGCTTTTGAAGTGTGGTGTTGGAGAAGACTCTTGAGAGTCCCTTGGACTGCAAGGAGATCCAACCAGTCCATTCTAAAGGAGATCAGCCCTGGGATTTCTTTGGAAGGACTGATGCTAAAGCTGAAACTCCAGTACTTTGGCCACCTCATGAGAAGAGTTGACTCATTGGAAAAGACCCTGATGCTGGGAGGGATTGGGGCAGGATGAGAAGGGGAAGACAGAGGATGAGATGGCTGGATGGCATCACCGACTCGATGGACGTGAGTCTCAGTGAACTCCGGGAGTTGGTGATGGACAGGGAGGCCTGGCATGCTGCAATTCATGGGATCACAAAGAGTCGGACACGACTGAGTGACTGAACTGAACTGAACTTAGTTACCATCCTCACCTTGGTGAGGGCCTTAGAACTCAAAGGTATTGTTATGTCATTTCCTTGAGAAGGAACCAGGATCCTGCTTCAATCTCTTTAATTTCTTGATTGATCCTCCTTTATCTCTGCTTCCTTCCTTTCCCTGATAAGCAACTGTTTGAATCTTCCCTTTGGCACTCAGGTAAGTTCAAGGAGGCTGAACAAAGGCTATTTCCTACAAACAAGAAATGGGGACATAGGGAGGATTTGTCCCGGGAAGGGTCCCACGGGGTCCTGCTTTGTTTCATAGGCATGCATGTGTAGGGGAGGAAAAATAATTGTCTTTTTACCCTCCTAGGTTTTTGGCTGAGACAAAAGAGACAGAGTAACAGGAATAAAAACCAAAAGGAATAACCAGGATAATACATAACAAGGATACCTCTGGAATACATGGGAAAGACCCAGGAAAACACTGAGTAACTCCCTGAAGTGGTCCAACTCCCCACCTTAAATACCATCTTCACTCAAAGACAAAAGGGGTTGAGGAAGGGCAACCAGTTATCAGGAAAAGCACAGAGAACAAAGATAAGGCTGTTGTGCAGATTTAGTCCCTGTTCTGCTTTGATAAGAGTATCTAGAGATTTAGTCATTCTTTTCCTGGTACAGAAAGGGAGACAGCCTTACAAGTGGAGATTTCTCTCATATATGTAAATGTCCCTTCCAAAAGGGTGACTCTTGTCTTTTCTGTTTCAGAGAGTCTCCTATATCTGTAGCCTCTCAAAAATAATCAGCTGGAAGTAATCTTTATGTCAAAGGAGCATATTTTGGGGGTGACATACTTTGCTCCTCTTCACATATATATGCAATAAATCTGAAAAACCAATAAAAACAAACAAGCAGAAAATAAAAGTAGTTAACCCTGGACAGGAGAAGGGTATCACAGGCAAGGGGTAGTGGAGGTGCACGGTTTTAGGTTCAGGTGTGAGTTATAGTTGATATTTCAGTTCTTGGGATGAACATGTGTTTATTATTATTATGCTTTGTAATTTAGGATGAAAAATTAATCAGTTGATTTAAGAAGGAAATGAAAAAATTTATTTGAGTCAAATTTGAGGATTATGATCTGGGAAGAGCATCTCAGAAAGCACTGAGATCTGTCCACCTGCTAGAAGTCAAGGCACCGTTATATACGCTTTTTGACAGAGGGCTGTACATGAAATTGACAGTCGTATATAATGCAAATTAAGCATCCTCATGGTCAGTCATGTGATCCCTTCCAAGATCAAGAAGGAATGTTATCTTTTAAGGATTGTCTTGTTGATATTGGGAGAATGCTGCTCCTAATGGTTGAGCAGGTATTCCTGCCAATGGGGGAGGTTTGGTGGACACATAATGCAAATACACAATGCACAGTGCAGGAAGAGAGGCAAATTTTTTGTGTTTAATTTTTTCTTGTCTTGCTATAAAATATGAATTTTATTTCACATAGCTATACATTGTCTCAATGTATATTTTATGCATCAAATATATTATAGGAAGGAAGAGAATGAAGAGTTGAAAAACATAGAGACAAGCACAGGATCTGAGGCTTTCTTGACTGTATCTTGAAACCCAATGTTTACTGCTTTGTTTCTAAAAGATGCATCTATTGAAATGATATTTATAATGTACTTGTAAATACTTCTCCTTCGTTTCATTAAAATTCTCAACCCAATGTTTTGATGTCCATTGAGTCACTGTTATACTTGGTAATATCCTTAACTCTGTAGGCATCAGATCACACTTGTTAAGGGGAAGTCTGTTTCCTTATTTATCACAAGCTTTGTGTGTGTGTTCTCAGTCATGTCTGACTCTTTGCAACGCCAAGGATTGTGGCCTACCAGACTCCTATGTCTATGGGATTCTCCAGGCAAGAATACTAGAGTGGGTTGCCATTTCCTCCTCCAGGGGATCTTCTGAACTCAGGGATCAAACCTACATCTCTTGTTTCCTGCTTTAGCAGGCAGATTCTTTACCAACTGTGTCACCTGGGAATCCCTTTAAATAGCAACAGAATTGGTCACAACCTTCCCCTGAAGTAGAAACATCAGGAAGGAAGCTGAGTAACAGCAGTCAAATAGGTTGAGCAAGACTACACTCCATACTGCTGGGACAGAGCCCAGAATCCTGACTCACTACCCCATGTTCTGGTGGTGTGTCCGCTCTGCAATTCTCCTCCCTGAATTGATGTGTCTCAGTCTCCGTAGGACCAAGGGGGTATTTATCCTGTAATGGGTTTTCCGGCAACGTGTCTCATTTTCGAGGCTTCAGGCGTCAAGCTAACACTCTCATCACTGTCTCTCTGATGGTTCCCCATTCAATAGCAGTCATTTAATCTCAGGACACTTTTCCTCACAGTCAACAGTTTTCCTTTGTGTAATTAAGTCTCATTTTTTCTGGATAGATCCATTTGCGCCAGAGCTCTTTGCTGCCTTGAAGCTTGCACCATTCAGTTATTTTTAGTGTTATCTCTTTCCTTTCATTAGCACAGAGCTAAACTGCACATATTTTGTTCTTTCAGCTTTCCCCAGATTAAGATCTTTGAGCTCCTTAGTCATTCATTTGAGCTGTTGCATTGAATTTCCTCCAGTTCATTTAAATCCTTGAGTTCAGTTTATTATGCCCAGAATAAATGAAGCACCATGTTCTCACATCTCTTTACCAACCCCAACCAGTGGTAGGTGTAAGTCTTAGGTACCTCTGTGACTTGGCTGTTTGCTCCCTTTAGTGGACAGACTCTGAGCCAAAATGTAAATTCAATAAAGCTTTTCATAATGTTCCCAGTCTGTAGTTCTGGCTCCCTTGCCTCAGGGCAGTATCTCTTTTACAGCGTTTAATTTTTTAGTGCCTTTATGTTTTCATTTGTTTTTTAAATATACATTTGTATCAGAATTGGAAAAGATCTATGGACAGTCTTTTCATTGTTGTTGTTAAAACGCATTTTCGTTTTTCAGTATGTTCTCTCTCATGAAATGGGAGGCATAGGTATTGCCTCTCAAAGGGATTTTAGCTATCTAAGTTTGAATAAAGTGAGTTTTCTGTACCCTGGAGATGGTTATACAGTACTCAGGAGACTGCATCAGAAGGGATTATAGCTGTTCTTTATCCCTGGAATCAGCCTGATTCTCTAGATGGAAGAACAGAGGGTGTGAATCCTCCGCTCCAGCTGGTGGAGATCACTTTGCCGAGAAGATTTGCATGTCAATTTGCATTCTCTCTGGAATCACTGATTTCATTCTGCTTTTCCTGAAATTGGGAGCCAGAGACATCTTCTGACCAACAGACCCAATAGCCTAGCGTGTTCTTGGCCTTTTACTTCCATCATTCAAATTACACTGTAGTGCAAATCATTCCCCAGACCTCATTGCCCTTCTCTCCTAAGAATACCAATGTATATTTGTGTCTCTTTCATGGTATACCCATAACTCTTCTCTCTGTGCCCCATGAGATATATTCAAATATTTTCCCTAATATTTGTACCTAGATTCCAAATGCCTTGGAGGCCTGATATAGACAGGTTTGCTCTTCTTCCTATTGCATTTTTAACCTCATAGACTGGAAGTATACTGATGAATTGTATGTAAGGTTGGCACTGTCCCTAAAATGGAAATCAACTCACCCTATTAGAAAAGGTCAGAAACTATACAGTGTGACGCACATCATCTAGACTTTTCTACCACATGCTTATTATTTATTGTACAAGTGTTCAAATATCCTAAACACATACACTTTTGCAGAAGAACAGCATCGGTGTTAAATAAATCACTGCGTAATAGGCATGAATTTTGTTTTTAATCACAACTTGTCAAATCAAATTTCTTATTCCAGTATAATGTCATTCAAACATTATATTGTAGCTGTATTAACAAGGAAACTTTGATCTATCAGGCAAGGTAGAAAATATCCTTGATATAGTAAATTGATTGTTATTATGTCAGTTTACATGAATGCACAGAAATTTGCTTATTATTTGTACTTATATTAGCAGATAGTTGGTCCTTAGCATAATGTGTGTGTGTGTGTGTGTGTAAAATGTGTCAGTAATAATTAAGATAAAACACTGTATCAATCATGGTTTGTTAATTGAATCCAGCAATACAAATGAGTGAACATTTACAAATTGAAATATATTTAAGAGAATCAAGGGCTTCCCTGATAGCTCAGTTGGTAAAGAATCAACCTGCAATCCAGGAGACCCAGGTTCAATTCCTGGGTCAGAAAGATCTGCTGGAGAAGGGCATTTTTTTTTCTGAAAAACTGGAAGGTCTAGAAACTCTAGGTGTTCATTTTAGCTTGGTAACATTTGACTGGTCCTTAATTGAAGCTTCCTCCTTTTAGATGGGGATTCCCTGGTGGGCCAGATGGTAAAGCATTTGCCCGCATTGCGGAAGACCTGGGTTCGATCCCCAGGTCGGGAAGATACCCTGGAGAAGGAAATGGCAACCCATTCCAGTACTCTCGCCTAGAAAATTCCATGGATGGAGGAGCCTGGTGGGCTACAGTCCATGGGGTCATAAAGAGTCGGACAAGACTGAGCAATATAAGCCAAGCCTTTTAGATGAGTGAACTCAATCTAATTTATCACACCTACCATTGGATCCATTTCCCTTACATACTTTATCTTCCTGAATATTATAGGTATTTAACTTTCAAACCTGAATAGGAAATAAAGCTTTATGATGCAATATCAGTTGATAGAAATAAACTCAATATACCTATATAAACAAGAATAATTTCTCAATTGGCTAATTGTTCTGTGTTATAGTCAGTTAGCTGGCATTTGGTTTTCACTTATGTACATTTTCTATACATTCATTATCATTTGGTAATATGACCCTTTGTACAATTAACTTTAAATCACTTTTTATGTTAGCATATGTGTATGTGTATGCCTATTCGTACATACATACACACGCATACTTACACACTTACACTTTTGTTCAATTCTCTCAATGAGCTAAGCAGTAAACCTGTGCATGCATGCTATGTCTCTTCAGTCATGTCCAACTCTTTGTGACCCCATGGACTGCAGCCCTCCAGGCTCCTCTGTCCATAGGATACTTCAGGCAAGAATACTGGAGTGGGTTGCCATGCACTTCTCCAGGGAACCTTCCTGACTCAGGGATCAAACCCATGTGGAACCCAATCGAACCCATGAATTGGCAGGCAGGTTCTTTACCACTAGTGCCACCTGGGAAGCCCAAACAGCAAAGGTACTTTTAGTCTATTGATTTATACCTCAGCCTAAACTTGAGCAAAAGATTCAGCAGATCAGAATAGTATAGTTACTATATGTCTCATTTTATTTTCAATAAATATGCATTATCTATATAACCTACATGTCATCTAAGCATACATTACCTATACAATGCACTATAATAAAACATAATTTACTCATCAAATATAAGCATGTATTCCCTCCATAGCAACCAGAGAACACAGTTTCTCTGTTGGGCCACATGACTATAGGGGAAGAATTTTCCCTTCTACGTTCTTGGCTGAGATACCGCTGTAATAAAAACAGTTTAACAGGAGCGGGGGAAATGGATTTAATGACACATGGGGGTGTGTGTTTGTCTTTAGTTGCTCAGTCATGTCCAACTCTTTGAGACCCCATGGACAGTATAGACTACCAGGCTCCTCTATCCATAGGATTTCCCAGGCAAGAATACTGGAGTGGTTAGACATTCCCTTCTCTAGGGGATCTTCCTGACCCAGGGATCAAACCCAGGTCTCCTGCATTGCAGGTGGATTCCTTACCAACTGAGCCACCAGGGAAGCTTAATAACATATATACTTCCTGTATACAGGGAGAGACCCGGAAAATTTAAGAACTCCCTGAAATGGCCCAAGGTACCACCTTAAATACCTAAGTAAAAATAAAAGATTCTGTATTCAGGGCATGAGGCAATGGAGAGCCAGTAATGGAAGGTTATTAAGAAAAACAGTAAACAAGGGTATGGTTGTTATGTAGATTTAAGTCCTTGCTGTCACCATTACTAAGACTTTCTGGGGATTTGATCATCTCCCTCCTCTTGCAGATGTCTCTGCTTTTAAAACTGTAACTTCTATTCAGTTTTCCAAGCTCTTTGTGTGGCTGTTGTTTCTTAAAAGTAACCAGTTCAAAATAATCCTTGTGCCAAAGAGGCATATTTCAGGGTGACATTCTGAAGTCAGTCCCTTCAACTGGCTGCATCAATCTTAGATTTTTCCCTTATTAGGATTCCATTTCAGATAATTAGTAAAACTGACTTAACAACGCAGTTCCCTTTGAAACTCAGGTCTTCACAGTTCATTGACTACACTTATACTAATCATGTATTATATGTGTAGGACTGGGTTACTTGTGTGTGCATGCATGCGTGCTAAATTGCTTCAGTTGTGTCCAACTCTGTGTGACCCTATGGATTGTAGCCCACCAGGCTCCTCTGTCCATGGGATTCTCCAGCCAAGAATACTGGAGTGGGTTGTCTTGCCATTCTCCAAGGGATCTTCTTGACCCAGGGATCGAACCTGCATCTCTTACGTCTCCTGCATTGGCAGGCAGGTTCTTTTGTAGAGGACAGAAAAATGGAGAAAAAAATAAAGCCCTTCATGAGTTCACAATCTAGTACAGTATGTAGTAATTAGTATAATATAGCAGGTTGCTTATTCACTGGTAAAGATTTTTCTTAAATGGTATAGAAATACAAAAGGAAGTGAATGATTTTGTTTAAGGGAGGGGGTATATTTGAAATGCATGTCAAAGAATGTAAAAATTTGCAGGATGGAAAATTTGGGAGTATGGAGGAGTAAGGGTTGCATTCCAGGAGAGAGCACCAGTAATACAGAAGCTTAGAGGAATACTATTTCCTTGTGTCTTGGAAGAACAGTAAGTACTTTTATGTTTCTCTAATGTTCTATGCTGAAAATGGGACTAGGAAAGCAGTCAGTGATGAGTTGGTGAAGACATTTACATCATCTGAAGCAGCTGGGAAATATTTTCTACAAAATTTGGTTGTAGAAAGTAATAAAAAGCTCCTCTTAACCCACATACTTAGTGTAAGTTCCTACTTCTCTAAGTAGAGTAGTAGACATCATAATAATAGACTATCATGCATTTCTAGAACACATGGTGATTTTCCAATTACTTTCAAGTATGTGATGGACCTTGATACCATCTGTAACCCCATAAGTTTTTTGAATCTGGCACGATATTATCAGTTTGCAGTAGGAGAAACAGGAGAAGTCAGAGGAACAGTGAGAGAAAGCCGCTGGACTTGTGCTTTATCTGCTGTGTCACCCTCCATATTCTTCATCAAATCAAAGGATGTTGAGCTGAAGGAGAGCTCAGTAGCAGTCAGCTGCGCTACGCTGCACACCAGCTATACACCCAGGCAATCAATAGCATTTGGACACAGCTGATATCATTTGGTGGAACTCTAATTGAATTTTTTCCCCTTCTTAATATCATTACACCTACAGAACATCTCCAATTAAGTGTCCCCCCATCAGTTTGAAAATTAAATATCCCAAATAGAACTCATTATCTACTCCCACATAAACTGGCTTCTCATGACTGTTACCCCTTTCTATTATAGGCACCACTGCTTAGAGGCTCCTAAATCTCAAATCCCTGGAGTGTTTCTTCTTTTTTCTTTCTTCTCTATTTTTTTCCTTTTTATTCTTTTTTATTTTTTTGGTCCTTTTCCATCCCTAAATCCATTCAGTCACTGAACCGTCTTGACTATTCTCTGAAATCATTACTATGCATAACTTCCTTTATTTTATGGGTAAATGTTTTGAAATACATTTAAACAGGAATTAGTGAACAAAAGAATGAATACAGGGATAAAAAAATGAATATTCACTGTTCTCATTCCCTTTATCTATAGTACTAAAATGTAAAGTTTGTGATGTGCTAGAGTATAAACTGCTGCTCCCCATACCACATAAATTAATCCTGTGTTGGGGGCTTCTCCTTACAAGTGCATTCTTTCAAAGTCTCTTAAATTATATTAAAATGCTCTCATTGTCAAGGCTACTCTGAATTGCTTTATTTTGAATAATACTGCATAGAAGACACATCATTGAATGTTTTAAATCCACAAGGTGAAATTGATTTAAAAAATGAAAACAAATATCAAATAAGTATGAAGTTATTCCTAGCAATATGACTCCATCATTTTACTTGCTAGGTGTCATTTTTTATATTGAAGTATAGCTGGTTTGCAATGTTGTGTTAGTTTCTGGTGTACAACCATGTGGTTCATATATATGTACAACTGTATATATGTGTATGCATGTGTGCTTGCTAAGTTGCTTCAGTCATGTCTGACTCTTTGCCACCCCATGGACTGTAGCCCACCAGGCTCCTCTGTCCATGAGATTCTCCAGGCAAGAATACTGGAGTGGGCTGCCATGTCCTCCTTCAGGGAATATGTGTGTATGTGTGTACACATATATTGGACTTCCCTGGTGGCTCAGACGGTAAAATCATCTGCCTACAACATGGGAGACCCGGGTTCGATCCCTGTGTTGAACCAGAAGATCCCCTGGAGAAGGCAATGGCAACCCACTCCAGTACTCTTGCCTGGAAAATCCCATGGACGGAGAAGCTTGGTAGGCTATAGTCCATGGCGTCACAAAGAGTCAGACACGACTGAGTAACTTCACTTTCACTTTCATACACATATATAGAAATACACACAAACACACATGCATATACATATATATAGTATTTTTTAGATTATTTTCCTACATGTCATTGTTAATGAGAATTTTAAAGATCTTGCATACATATACACTGACATATACCAAGGAGTACTGTATACCTAAATATATACCTGAAAGACAAGTAGAGAGACAGAAAAAAGCACATTTCTTACCAGCAAGAAAATGAATGTCATGTGAGATAAATTTTTCATGGTGAATAATACAATTATTCAAGAAGTACTGTAGATCTTAAATTGTATAGCTATAAGTGAAAATGATGTGTTCTGAAAAAAAAATGAAAAAAGAACACTGCTTGATGACACACAAAAATGGTTTTTAGGATAAAGAAAACAATTACTTCAAAGCTACCTGCAAAGCGACTGAATAAAACTGTTTAATGAAACATGAGTATGAAGGGAAAAAAAACCCCAACATTTCTAATATTTTATCTAAGATGTATTTTATTATTATATATACTTATTAAGGTTTAATTTCTTGTAAGTGTTATAAAAATTTATTTGGTTATTTCATCTATCCTTGTTGGCCTAAAACCTTTTTTGAGGGGTGAGGGACCTATTTTCTCTTTGGAAAATGCACATTACTTAATGCATTGTAAAAACTGAAGTCAGTTCTAGCAGGCTGGGTCGGCAGCTTGGATGAGGTTTCCAACAACAATAAGTAATTTACTGACACCAGTTGAGTGCCCTACAATTCAACTCAATTCTGACACTCTCTGCCCAGAGATAGGTGATTGCATCAGATTGCACAGGTTGAGGGCTCAGTCCCACAATTCTGCCACCTTCTGCTACCACTTCAAAAGTCAATCGTAAGTCCAGATTGTTACCTAGATTTCTGACCAGTTCAATTCAGTTCAGTCACTCAGTCATGTCCAACTCTTTGCGACCCCATGAACCGCAGCACACCAGGCCTCCCTGAACATCATCAACTTCTGGAGTTCACTCAAACCCATGTCCATTGAGTCGGTGATGCCATCCAATCATCTCATCCTCTGTTGTCCCCTTCTCCTCCTGCCCTCAATCTTTCCCAGCATCAGGGTCTTTTCAAAGGAATCAGCTCTTCGCATCAGGTGGCCAAAGTATTGGAGTTTCAGCTTCAACATCAGTCCTTCCAATGAACACCCAGGACTGATCTCCTTTAGGATGGACTGGTTCGATCTCCTTGCAGTCCAAGGGACTCTCAAGAGTCTTCTCCAACACTATAGTTCAAAAGCATCAATTTTTCAGTGCTCAGCTTTCTTTATAGTCCAACTCTCATATCCATACATGACTACTGGAAAAACCATAGCCTTGACTAGATGGACCTTTGTTGGCAAAGTAATGTCTCTGCTTTTTAATATGCTATCTAGGTTGGTCATAACTTTCTTTCCAAAGAGTAAGCATCTTTTAATTTCATGGCTGCAATCACCATCTGCAGTGATTTTGGAGCCCAAAAAAATAAAGTCAGCCAGTGTTTCCCCATCTATTTGCCATGGAGTGATGGGACCAGATGCCATGATCTTCGTTTTCTGAATGTTGAGCTTTAAGCCAACTTTTTCACTCTCCTCTTTCACTTTCATCAAGAGGCTCTTTAATTCTTCACTTTCTGCCATAAGGATGGTGTCATCTGCATATCTGAGGTTATTGATATTTCTCCCAGCAATCTTGATTCCAGTTTGTGCTTCTTCCAGCCCAGCGTTTCTCATGATGTACTCTGCCTATAAGTTAAATAAGCAGGGTGACAATATACAGCCTTGACGTACTCCTTTTCCTATTTGGAACCAGTTGGTTGTTCCATGTCCAGTTCTAACTGCTGCTTCCAGCCCTGCATACAGATTTCTCAAGAGGTAGGTCAAGTGGTCTGGTATTCCCATCTCTTTCAGAATTTTCCACAGTGTATTGTGATCCACACAGTCAAAGGCTTTGGCATAGTCAATAAAGCAGAAATAGATGTTTTTCTGGAACTCTCTTGCTTTTTCCATGATCCAGCAGATGTTGGCAATTTGATCTCTGGTTCCTCTGCCTTTTCTAAAACCAGCTTGAACATCTGGAAGTTCACGGTTCACGTATTGCTGAAGCCTGGCTTGGAGAATTTTGAGCATTACTTTATTAGCGTGTGAGATGAGTGCAATTGTGCGGTAGTTTGAGCATTCTTTGGCATTGCCTTTCTTTGGGATTGGAATGAAAACTGACCTTTTCCAGTCCTGTGGCCACTGCTGAGTTTTCCAAATTTGCTGACATATGGATTTCTGACCAACAGGCTATAAATCAGAGGTTTCAAGGAACCCTGGTTTGCGTTCAGTTAATTTTCTAGAACAGCTTACAGGTCTCAAGGAAACATTTTGTTTACTAGATCACAGGAACATAACACCAGAAAAGCAAGATGGAAGAGCTGAATAGGGTAAGATATTTGGGAAGGGCCTGAAGTTTCCATACTCTCCAGCCATTCTGTTCTCCCCAAATCTCCATGTGTTCACCAACTGGAAGCTCTTAGGACCCTGTCCTTTGGGTTTTTTATGGAGAGTTCACTACATAGACGTGATTAAATCATTGGCCATTGGTAATGGAATTCAATCTCCCAGCTTTCTCTCTTTCCTGGAGGCCTTGCCAAGTGAAAGCCACTCAGTTCTGTCCGACTCTTTGCGACCCCATGGACTATGCAGTCCATGGAATTCTCCAGGCCAGAATACTGGAATGAGTAGCCTTTCCCTTCTCCAGGGGATCTTTCCAACCCAGGGATCCCCATGTCTCCTGCTTTGCAGGCAGATTCTTTACCAACTGAGCCACCAGGGAAGCCCAAGAAAACTGGAGTGGGTAGCCTGTACATTCTCCAGTGGATTTTCCTGATCCAGGATCAAACTGGGGTCTTCTGTATTGCAGGCAGATGCTTTGCCAACTGAGCCAAGAGGGAAGTACTGGACGTGTTGAAACCCTCTAATCACAGGGTTGGTTTCCTTAGCAATCAGCCTCCATCCTTAGATGATCTAGGAGCTTTTCAAAGTCACTCCATTAACCTAACAAATGCAGTTTTATTGCTCTCTTCAGTTTTAGGAGCTCTGTGGAAGAAATGGAGATGGAGAACAAATATATATGTCTTATAAATCACATTGTCATACATAAGATGCTTCTATGTTTGGGCACCCAAGGTACACCAGGTCAGGAGAACATATGTCTCTGGTCTCTGCATCATCCTTCTAGGTTCTTTGGATGGGTTACTCATTAAATTGCTAATAGATTAACAGAAGAAGGAAACAAATTTAGTTTCATATATATGAGTGGAAGCCCAAAAAGGTGAGGCTCCCAGACAGTGAGGTAATTGAGGCTCAGGTGCCATGCTGAGCTAAGGAGAATGGGGCAGGGATCTAGGACTTCAAAGGGATTGGAAGACAATTCACAGGAAGGTGGGACAAGCCAATGCTTGTAAAAAAGTTTTCTCTGGTAATATCTCTCATCCTTGTGCAGGTCCCAAATCTAAGTTTGCTTTTTTGTTTTTTTTTGTTTGTTTGTTTGTTTGTTTTTTAAGGCAGCTCAAGGGGAAGTAAAAAGCTCTTCTTGAGTCTGTTGAGACTTGTTTGTCTTCAGCTCAAAATAATCCACATGCCAAAGTGGCACATTCTGGGACAGCCTGCCCTGAACCCCATCACTGCCTTGAATATCAAATCAAGCTTCCTTATTAAGGACATGAAGGCTTCAGAAGTACATAAGAGCAAAATTTTAGGAAGATTAATATAGAAGCTAAGGATTGAAAGGATTAGGTGATTAAATCCTAAATCTGCTTCAGGGAATTTATAACCTAATTAGGACATCAACCTAAATATCTGAAATCTTAAAAAAAATGTATTCATTTGGCCAAAAAGTTTTTTTTTTCCTACTATTTGTTTCTTTATAGTAAGATAAAAGACTTGTCACCCTTTAGTAAATTAGTATTTCCTTCAGAACTTTCTTCATATATGCAATAAAGATTTACTGAGAACCTTTTCTTTGCCAAGTGATGGAGATAACTACTCTTTTTCAAAGAGGGTTAGTTTAAGAGTAGAATGGATTGATTTGGAAAGAAGGGATTTGAGAAAGGGTAGATAAGATGCAGATTTCTCTCACAGAGGCAAGCCTTACAAGTAGGAGGAATAGAGACCTGTATAATTTGATATATGGTATAGCATAAATAAGTCAGTAAATTCATTTCAGTAATAGTATTTCTCAAGCAATTAATATGTGTCAGACAGTAAGCCAAGACCTCTCCTGAGATATCATATTTAAATCTTATAATAACCTATTGAATTTGGCATGATGATCACAGTCATTTTCAAAATAGGAAAACCATATTTTATGAAACTCAGCCATGATCCCACAGCTCGGCAACAATCAAATCACCCTAAGCTGTCTAAAGACTATTCTTTGTTTCCACTACACTGATCTTTCATCAAACTTAATATAGTCTCTAATATTCTTTTCCATCGTTGTGGCTATTTCTTAAAGATTAAAATGGTTTGCAGTTTTGACTTCTATCTAGGCATATAGTGATTGAAATAACTCACACAGTAATTTAATTAATTTTAGTTGCTATCATATACAATACTTTTATATATTATCCTATTCAGAAATGTTTGATTGCTCTTCTTAAAGCCTTTGTAGAAGTGCCTACTCTATTTTTTCGAGTTACTCTGTCTTTCATTAGCTCCATTAGATTACTGACAGTTTCATGTCGTTCATTTACTGAATTCAAGATACGGTTCAGTTACTCAGGGAGCCCAAAAGTTAACAACTTCTCAAAGTGCATGAATCACTTCTACCCACGGGTGCATCCAACGCATTCAGATTTTATTTGCTAAATCAGGGGTTCTATCCCTTAGAGTTCCTTGGAGAATACTATCAGAATGAAAAGACTCAAAACATCAGTCTTCCAGAATACAACATTGTGCTTTTAAATTTAAATGTATTCCCAATATAGCATTAGTATCTGCTGATGTGGTTACCCCAATTCCAACAAGGCACATTCTTAGAACTGCATAAGCTATGCTTAACATGCCAAAGTAAGTTGCAAATTTAATCAATTAATAGATTTTCTTTTAAAAATGTACAATTTTTGAAAAGCCTATTTAGTCATTTGAAAAAATTAGGCCTATGGCATTGAAGATTGTTTTCCTAGAAGCTTTAAATAATGACCATACCCATGAGTCTTGGAGCCACCTTCTACCCTTTCTCTAGCCCTCTGGATTACTCCATGTTTGTCTGTCTGAAATACTCAGGTTATACTTAATATTTCACCTTAATATTTCATTTTATAAACAGGTTTTGATGCTAAAAGTTTACACATACAACAATAATGATCATTCTTTTGGAATATGACATTTCTAATGCTGACCTGCATCTTTCTTTTTTTTAATATTTATTTATTTATTTATTTTTTTAACTTTACAATATTGTATTGGTTTTGCCAGTTTTGCCATATATCAACATGATCCGCCACAGGTACATCTTTTAGTACTTCAGTGTGTGTAGTAATAGGTTTGAGCTCTTATTCATGTCCTTGCCAGTCTTCAACTTCACACACACTTTCTGTTGCCAAAAACTTTATATCCATTCATCAAGGTTTGGAATGTCACCTGTGTCTGTGAAAAATAATTTTTTCATTGTTCCAGAGGAATAAAATAATTTTTTTTCCTGCGTTATTTATTTATTTTTTTACTTTACAATATTGTATTGGTTTTGCCATACATCAACATGCATCCACCATTGGTATACATGTGTTCCCATCCTGAACCTCCCTCCCACCTCCCTCCCCATCCCATCCCTCTGGGTCATCCCAGTGCACCAGCCCCAAGCTTCCTGTATCCTGCATCGAACCTGGACTGGTGATCCATTTCTTATATGATATTATACATGTTTTAATGCCATTTTAAAAAAATGGTAAATCAATGTCCTCACATAGGAATTATACCTGCCATATTGGCTATAGTTTGAAATATGCTGTAATCCACTGAACTCACTCAGGTAGAACTAGTGTATCAACATTTTAATATTCTAATTCTTAAGTTCATAAAATTGAGACTCACTTTCCAAACACAGGTTTATGAGAAATCTTTGAATCTAGATGTCAGAGGGATTTATTGTTTTCCAATATCAATAGTCTTCTGTAAACAAAAGAAAGCAAGCAATTTTGTAAATCATTTCTGTATTTCTATTTTGACATTTCCTATATCTTCTCATGTCTGCATACTCCATAGTTGATATTTACTTTTGATTACTGAAGTACTTAGATGGATGTTTACATTTTGTAATTTATATGTGTCCATAAACTTACAACTAATTTTTGAAAGCTTCACTTTCTATAATTAACAGTGATAATCTATCTTTTTAATGTGTTTCTGCTTTGGGTATCTCTTGCCAGTTAAAATTTAATATCTTTTATGAGACATAGCTTTATTTAATTTTAATTAAACAAATAAGCCCTACAAAATCCATGAAAAATTATTTTCAAAAAATATAAATAATCCGTGTGATCAAAACCAAGTACCTTTGTACGTCACCACTATAGTGAAAGGTTCCGGGTTTTTTTTTTTTTTTTGATGATAATGTAATCATTGTTAATAAACTCATCCATGAAGGACCAAAGGCAATTATTGTTAACATCAATAGCAAAGCCTAGACAGTTGCTTTTACTTTATCCCAGCTTCATCCCCATAACGGGATCTGATCATTACACCTAATAGCTTAATCATTTAAAATTTTTAGTAGTGTTAGTATTTTGTATTTGTGGAAAAGGTCTTATGTAGCCATCAAGGTAACGTTCTGTTTTCAGTGGTAAAACTGGTTATGAAAAATGTAGCGACTGATTTCTGGAAATGAGACATTGAAATCTATGCTTCCCGCAAGTGGAATTTCTGCCAAACACAGTGAAAAATGGGGAAAGTCTTATTTGTTTTATATGCAAATTATATAGTAGCAAACCTATTTTACTTTTGTAATTTAATTATGAGAAATTCTTTTTTGAATTGCCTCGTCAGTTGATAACATTATGGAGACTCAACAATACAGTTTAAGATTTTGATGCCAATACTACAGTTATTTTACTGACAGAGATAAATTTAGAGCAAGCTCTGAAATGCTTTCTTCCTCTGCTGCCCTCCCTCAAGCTCAAGGATATGTCTATTTTCTCAAGACTCTTCTAAATAGATTTTAAAAGGGAAAATTGTTATAAAATCCTTTGTATATCACCTGCACATGTGAGAAATGAATTATTTGCTTGTTTGTTCATTTTTAAGAACACAATTGTTATTATTTTGAAAGTATACATTAAAGCAATTTTGTCACTCAAAAGGGCCAAAGGGAAATGAAATAGGAAAAAAAGTTAAAAAGCAATTCATAGGCAAGCTTTTGAACTTTATCCCTCAGTATCCTTTGCAAGTTTTAACCCTTCTGGGGAGACTTTTAGATCTCTTTACTCTCTCCTTCTGCTTTCATAAACCCCATGACCCATCTCCCAGACCCTTTCTGTCTGTCATCATGGAATGGTTTTTTTCCCCCCGTTTGATCATCCATATTTAGTCAAGGTGGAAACTGTATTGTTTAAATCCCTCATGTACTTTCTGTGTACCATACATAGAGTCTAGGATTTTCACAAATGTTTATATAAATTAAACATGAAATGAATAAATGATGAATGGAAAGGTGGGTAGAGGGATGAACAAATATAAAGATGGATGGTTGGATGAATACCTTTATAGTCCTTTCCACATAAGCTATGTTTTTTTTCCAAGACAAAGTGATCTCTACTGCTACTGCTACTGCTAAGTCACTTCAGTCACGTCCGACTCTGTGCGACCCCATAGACGGCAGCCCGCCAGGCTCCGCCATCCCTGGGATTCTCCAGGCAAGAACACTGGAGTGGGTTGCCATTTCCTTCTCCAATGCATGAAAGTGAAAAGTGAAAGTGAAGTTGCTCAGTCATGTACGACTCTTAGAGACCCCATAGACTGCAGCCCACCAGGCTCCTCTGTCCATGGGATTTTCCAGGCAAGAGTACTGGAGTGGGGTGCCATTGCCTTCTCTGAAGTGATCTCTAAAGTGCCCTTAAAGCTCTAATTATGCAATTAGTTGCACACAGTTGAAATTTCAAAATGGTAAACAAAAAAGGATATGCAGTTAAAATTGTTTCTCTATTCTGTCACACAGCCACTTAGTTATCATCATTTACTCTTACCAAAGAGAACTGGGATTGCTGGTTTCTTATGTATCCCTCCAGAGATACTCTATACACATGCATGCCTACATGTATGCACACACACGTACCAATCACACCTATCAATAAGGCATGAGAGGGCCTATTTACTTATGCCATCAACAACAGAGTATATCGTCAAACTTTTTGGTCTGTGCTGATCTGATTTGTAAAAACATCACGACTTCAGTTGGAGTTAATCTAATAATGAGTGTGGCCATATTTTCAAATATTTAAGAGCCATTTTCTACTGCTTATTCTATGAACTCTTGTTCATTTCCTTTGCAAATGTTAGAATTCCTTCTAAAATTGTATCAGAGCCAGTTGATAGATGAGAGCTAGTCTCTTCATTTTTTATCAGAAGCAATATTATCCAGCATATTCAAAGCTACTCATTCATTTGATTTGGCACAGTTGCTCATTGATTGCTTCAAAAGAAAAAATGACACTATCAAGGAGGACAGTTTCAACATTCTCAATCACATTAAAATAAAATACCTTTTAGGCTATGAAGGCAAATCTGAAAAGAGGTCCTAAACAGTCACGGAGGGCTCTTTCCCACTTCAGCAACTTTTCACAGGCTGTTCCCTGGAAAAAGCTTTACTATTAATTTGCATGATGGGATATTTCTCATCCTTTAGATGTCAGTGTAATTGTACTTCCTCAAAGATAGCTTGCTTATTAAATCTACACCAACCTCATCTGACTCTCTGTTGTAGGCATCCTGTATTTTAACATCTTGTTTTTTCTTTCTGTAACATTTATCACATTTTGTAGTTATGTTATTTTGTCATTTACTTGCTATTCCCTAAAATAAGCTGGCAATTCCATGAGAGCAGTCTCTATATCTGTCTTGTTTACTGTTTTATCTCCATTGCCTGATGCATGATGTGGGATAAAATAAACACACTACAAATATTTGTGAAAGAATAAGTGAACTGATACATCTAAGTTCTGCTTTGTTTGTCAAAAATTCAGTTGTTACTTTGGAACTAAACTGGCCATATATATACTCCCAGTGTTCTGAGTTTAATTAAACTGAGTTTTTACTAATTGCAAGTAAAGAGATAGAGAGGGAGACAGAGTCGGAGACACACACACACACACAGAAGATGTGTATTCTTCAAGGAGTTTATTATATTTACTCCTGTACTTATATACCACTTACTGCAAATGGGTTTCACAAATAAACCAGGGTCAGACATTGTCATTGGTCTGACACGAACACAACCAGAGTACCAATATAGTGACACGAACACAACCAGGTTCCGATGTGATGGATGAATAAATGCAAAACTGGAATAAATTTATTAACAATGATTTTTAAACCTCATTTTTCTAGTAACTCTCAGAGAGGAAAAAACTTAAGAAAAAATGTACATAGCACTTAGACTTTGCACTATGTCTCTTAATTGAAATCCAATAGAATATGCATTTCAATAGATCATATGTGCCAGGAACCACATGAATGTATTGAAAATCGTGCATGCGTGCATGCTGAGTCACTTCGGTTGTGTCCGACTTTTTGAGATCCTATGGACTGTAGCCCGCCAGGCTCCTCTGTCCATGGGATTCTCCAGGCAAGAATACTGGAGTGGGTTGCCATTTCCTTCTCCAGGGGATCTTCCTGACCAGGGATCAAACCTACGTCTCCTGTGTTGGCAGGTGGGTTCTATGCCACTGGGCCACCTGGGAAGCCCCAACTGACTATTATATGACAATAATCATCTTTAGAAGGCTTTTATCCACCTAGTGTTCTACTGCGGATAGAGGGTGAAGTAAAGAAGTTCATTGTGATCTAAGAATGACTTCAAAAATATAAAGGCTCAGCCTTTCTTTTTGTACATGCAGTGATGTAATCTTTTAACCATTAATCTCCAATCCTGTTTGCAAGGTCTTTCCTTCTTGGAGAGGTTTAACTTACCCTTTGAACCATGAGCTGATGCTTTCTGTTTCAGTGTTTGGTTGCCCTAAAGCCCTCTGAGGGAAAGAAGAGTATATGGGGTGAGGTGTCTCCAAAGAAACTGAGTATTAAAGTCAGTGTAAAAGGTAATTTATCAGTGATTATTAACTCATGAATATTGTGACTACCTATATTTGCCCATGGAGAAAATATAGAAAGGTAGATGATTAGAATCCTCCTGCTGATGCAGGAGATGCAGGAGATGTGAATTCAATCGCTGGCTCAGGAAGATCCCCTGGAGGAGGAAACCACAATCCACTCCAGTATTCTTGCCTGGGAAATCCCATGGACAGAGGAGCCTGGTGGGCTACAGTCCATGGGGTCGCAAAAAGTCCAACATGACTGAGGAACTGAGCACAAACAGACAATTAGAACAGGAAACCTAGAAAGTAGGGGTTGGAAAGTAGATCATCCACAGAATAATCTATACCTTCTCTTGCTTCACTTGTCATTTGGAGAATTTTTAAAATAAATAAAACACAAAAAGATTGGCATGTGGAATTTAGTGCTATGAGCTGAAAATTTAAAAATAAAAAGAAATGTAAAAGTTAAAAAGTAAAAGAAACTTTATTAAGGGTAGCTTTATGTTCTGACATTTGTGGAAGTCATGCAAGAAAAGGATCAATACTTAAAAGCATCTATGTATTTTACAGTTGAATAGTAATAATAATAATAATAATAATTTAGTGAAAAAGAATATTGTCTGAGGATGTCATGAGCATAGAACTTTACTGTGGGACCCTGTCTCTGGAATATCTCTGGAAAAAAGCTATGGTTTTTCCTGTGGTCATGTATGGATGTGAGAGTTGGACTATAAAGAAAGCTGAGCACCAAAGAATTGATGCTTTTGAACTGTGGTGTTGGAAGAGACTCTTGAGAGTCCCTTGGACTGCAAGGAGATCCAACCACTCCATCCTAAAGGAGATCAGTCCTGAATAGTCATTGGAAGGACTGATGCTGAAGCTGAAACTCCAGTACTTTGGCCAGCTGATGCGAAGAACTGACTCCTTGGAAAAGACCCTGATGCTGGGAAAGATTGAAGGCAGGCGGAGAAGGCGATGACAGAGGATGAGATGGCTGGATGGCATCACCGATTTGATGGACATGAATCTGAGCAAGCTCTGGGAGTTGGTGATGGACAGGGAAGCCTGGCTTGCTGCAGTCCGTGGGGTTGCAAACAGTTGCACACGACTTAGTGACTGAACTGATCTCTCTGGAATCTCCTTCCCGTTACTCTCACTGCTGCCTCATCTTCAACCATGACTATTTGCCATGTCTTCGTAATTCTCTCTGGGTTCCTTGAGTGTAGTCTTTCTAAGCCAATCGTTCCACACACCACTCTCATAGTGACTCATGTAATATGACTTTCATGATCCCGAGTGCCCTTAAGTTTCAACTCCTTAGCCCAGTCTCCATAGTTCTCTATCTTTTATCATTTCCCTGTTTTTATATGCTCATTTCCTTCACTCCTCATCCACCCTACTTACACTTTAAGGCAGTATCCTTAGACTTTGAGTGCTATTTCCCACTTTCTCAAGTTGAAAAGGTTTTTTGATCATCCTTTGGAACCTAGGCAACAATCTGATCTTTGGGGTGATACCTTTCACTAATTCTCTGGAGTGGAATTAATCTCCCTCTCTGCTTTGATGCACCTGTAGCACTTTGTATTAACCTGTATTGCAGCAGCTGTTCTACTGCATAATCCACTCTTCTAAATGTTCTCTTCTATCCAGTAAATAATACCTGCAAAGCTCAACTTTGTATTATTATGTATTTCCTGTGTTAGAACTCTATTAAATTTCCATAAGTGATTTCAAATGAATTACTATGGTATATTACTTTGGTTTTAGTTGAATTTATTTTTTAGAGTTATTTTAGGTTCACAACAAAATGAGTGGAAGGTAGAGATTTCCCATATACCCTCTGTCCTAATAGCCTCCCTGATTATCAACATCACCCACCAGAGTGGCACATTTGTTGCAATTCATGGACCTACACCGATGCATCATAATCACCGAGAGTCCAGAGCTTACATTAGAGTTCACTCAACATTGGTGACACATCCCCAAGCTATGAAGACCGTATCTTCATTCTCTATATGAATACGTATTGAAATTGGGGACGTATTTTGATGCACATGTGGATAAAATAGGCCTTGGATTTCAAGAATCAATTTTTTTGTTTGTTTTGTTTTTATTTTGGCTGTGTTGCAAGGCATGTAGGATCTTAGTTCCTCGATCAGGGATTGAACCTGTGTGTCTGGCATTGAAAGTGCAGTGTCTTAACCACTGGACTGCCAGGGAAGTCCAAGAGTCAGTTTTATCTTTAATGGACTTTTATATTCTCCCTATAATAAAATTCTTTAATATGAAGTAATAGCAATTATATAGACCTTTACAATAGATAGTAAGGTCTGCGTGTATGTGTATATGTGCAGCAGAGAAATCCACCAGTTATATGTTTTGCCTGTGAGCTAAGAAAACTAAATAAGTACCAATGTCTCATTTAGATGTCAGCACAGTAGGTGGAACCTGCATTTGAATGTAACTCATAATTGCCTAGAATTTGGATCTGGCTTGCATTCAGTGCTTCTAAAATCTGTAATCTCTGCCAGGGGTTGATGTCGAAGTGAATCTTCTTTCTTTCTACCACCAGTGGAATTTTCTATCATCCTCATTTGGGATCTGGTGATCATATCTGTAGAGCAGCTTCACTTTCTAGAGTTATTCAGAAAGCTCGTATATGCTGCTTTTCTTCTCAGCAGGCAATTACTGAAGTGACAGGACTCACTGGGCGTCTCCCATAGTGGATAGTCTCAGAGTGGGATGCTTCTAGCTCCCAACAAAGTCAGAATGCCTTTCTGGAAATGAGAATTTCTGCAGCAAATCTGAGAGTAAACCAGAAAACCCAACAGATAAGATCCGTATAACAAGGATCACATGCCAAATTTTTATATTACAAAGGGTGAATAGAGCCAGAAGATACAATTTACCTTATTTTCCCCCCACCATAAATGACAGTAGACAGAAAAATTGTAAAGAAAGGAGTTTTGGAATTTACAGTTTCCTACTGACTAGCCATTGAAAAACACAGCTTTAGGAAATGCTCTGATTTCATTTTCTATGTTTGGCAGTGTTTTGTGTTTGCATATTTGCATGTGATGTGTGGTAAGGGTCCTTTCGATGTATCTAAAATGGGTAGTAAACAGACAAACAAATGTGCTTTTAAAACCCATCATAATACTTGCTGAACTCTCTGTCTAGATGTTTCTGACAGAATAAACAAAGATCACACATACTAATGGACTTGGTTTGAAAAAGATATAAATGTTTCACTTTTTTTTGGGGGGGGCACATTATGGAGCATGTGGGATCTTAGTTCCCCCAGGGATGGAGCTGGCGCCCCCTGCATTAGGAGCACGGTGTTTTAACCACTGGACCACAAGGGAAGTCCCCAGGTACTTCACTTAAAAAAAAAATAACTTTTTAGCTACTTATGTCCTTACGTATTGATACTAATATCAGAACTTAAAGCATTGTTATAAATTTAAATAAAGATTATAAAACAATAAAATGTATTATCTAGAGAGATAAAATATTGACACTCAAACTATTTTTTACTCATTTATGGCATCAGCTACTATTAGAGAGGAAGTAAACTTAATGGGATCTAATGAGATGCATTTTGGTTAAATTGTCTAGAATCCTGTTGGATTTATATATTCACTTTCTCCTGGACTTGGGAATCAAGTAGTAAATTATGAAATGCTATATATTCTTACACAAAAATTATATGCACTTTTACCTATCATCCTATTTACAGTATCAAACCTGACTCAATTTAGAGTAGATACTATTTCTAGTTACCTTTCCTCAAAGAATAAATATCTGCTCACACGCATTTCAACATTTTAATTGTGTTAATAGGAATAATTTAAAAATAAAATACAAAGCACAGCACATTCCATTTCAGGGAGAATGAGGACAGTAATTATTGACTCTCATTGATATTTTCCCATTGTAGAAAGAGTAGCTTTTTTCATCTTTGGAACATTTCATTTCATATGGTGCTCTAGAAAAGGCAAAATATATTTTTACTGCTATTCTAAAGATCAGAAGCAGAAAAATGTCTTTATTATTGTTAACATTATTAAGAAAACTATGTTAATGTTGATATGGTGCTTTACAGTTTACAACTTGTGTTCCTATATTTTAATGAATTGGATTTTGATAGCTACCATCACCTCTTGAAATAGGCCAACACAAACAGGATTGAAAAAAGTAGTAAAAATAGCACATGGAGTTTCAGAATTTATGGCACTTGAAGTATGTGACCTTAGATCATAGACTTAACACTCCTGAGCTGCAACATTCTTATTCAAAATATGGGAATCTTAATACCGACTTGATGTAGTGATTGATTGGAAGAGGGGAACTGTTTCTAAAGCCCTGGCACAGCTTGGTTCTCATCAGTGATTCCATTGCCCTTTTTAATGCAATAACCAAAGAGAAGGGACTGCAGTGATGGTATTAAGGGGAGAGGATGTAGGTTAGCTTTCACTTAATGTTGATGAGCCCCCACACCACGCCACCCAAGCAAACGTACAATTTGTGAAAAGAGAGAAACCCACATTCAAGGCAAGTGCTGTGTTTTCTGTCTCCCCTTCCTCTCCTAGCAAAATGGCCACCTCTGAAATGGGGCTTGGAATAGGATGATAGACACTTGCCTCCCGAGAAAAATGTAAGGAGCCATCTAAAATCTCACAATTTAAGATCCATAACATTTCTTTCTTTCTTTTCTTTTTTTTGTTTTGAATTTTTTATTTTGTATTGAGTTCAGTTCAGTTCAGTGGCTCAGTTGTGTCCGACTCTTTGCGACCTCATGAATCGCAGCACGCCAGGCCTCCCTGTCCATCACCATCTCCCAGAGTTCACTCAGACTCACATCCATTGAGTTGGTGATGCCATCCAGCCATCTCATCCTATGTCGTCCCCTTTTCCTCCTGCCCCCAATCCCTCCCAACATCAGAGTCTTTTCCAATGAGTCAACTCTTCGCATGAGGTGGCCAAAGTACTGGAGTTTCAGCTTTAGCATCAGTCCTTCCAAAGAACACCCAGGGCTGATCTCCTTTAGAATGGGCTGGTTGGATCTCCTTGCAGTCCAAGGGACTCTCAAGAGTCTTCTCCAACACCACAGTTCAAAAACATCAATTTTTCGGTGCTCAGCTTTCTTCACAGTCCAACTCTCGCATCCTTACATGACCACTGGAAAAACCATAACCTTGACTAGACAGACCTTTGTTGGCAAAGTAATGTCTCTGCTTTTCAATATGCTATCTAGGTTGTATTGAGTTATAGTCATTTAACAAATTTGTGATGGTTTTAGGTGAATAGCAAAGGGACTCAGGCATACATACGCATCTACCCATTCTCCCCCAAACTTCCCGACCATCCAGGCTGCCACATAACATTGACAAGATTCCCTGTGCTAGACAGTAGGTCCTTGTTTGTTATCCATTTTAAATATAGCAGTGTGTACATGTCCATCCCAAACTCCTTAACTATCCCTTCCCCCTTGGCAACCCTAAGTTCATTTTCTTGAGAGTCCTTTGGACTGCAAGGAGATCCAACCAGTCCATCCTAAAGGAAATCAGTCCTGAATATTCATTGAAAGGACTGATGCTGAAGCTGAAACTCTAATACTTTGGCCAGCTGATGTGAAGACTCATTGGAAAAGACCCCGATGCTGGGAAAGGTTGAAAGCAAGAGGAGAAAAGGATGACAGTGGATGAGATGGTTGGACGGCATCACCGACTCGATGGACATGAGTTTGCGTAAACTGTGGGAGCTGCTGTTGGACAGGGAAGCCTGGCGTGCTGCAGTCCATGGGGTCAGAAGGAGTTGGACACGACTGAGTGACTGAACTGAGAATCTCCACCTGAGCTCTCAGCTCGTGGACTAGAACATTAGCGATTCCATCTACTTATGTACTCTTCCCTCATCCCATCCTCTAGTGGCCCCTAACCAGGGATCATGAACATACCCTAAATCTATCTTCTCTTATATTTCAAAATAACGTATCCTATATATCTGCCTCAATAATATTTCTTTGAGTTTTAGTGTAGCATTGAAAAGTGGACACTGTTCTGAATATACCCATCTTCTGAAGGGGTATCTCAGTCTGGCAACTATGGAAACTGTATCAAAGAGAGAAAAGACCATTGGGGGTTCCTCAACCCCAGCAGCCCACTTCATGCCTCAGCTTCCTGTCTGTCCTATTCCCATACCATCCCTACTCTGTGTATATATTATAGGATTTGTAGTTTCTCTTCTTTCTTTTTCTCCCTTTCCTCTTTCCCCTCTGTACATTCAATATTATGAATGCTCCTTTATTATTAGGAAACAAAAGAACAACAGCAGCAAAATGGCCTCATGGACATGAACAGCATTGTCAGATCAACTGGTTGAAGTGGTTTGTTGGTGTTGTTTTTTTACTGCAACCTGAATTTGCATTCTGTCCATACAAATTACTGAATATCTGACCTTGGGCAAGTTGCTAAGGTTCTCTGAGCCTCAGTTTTCTCATTCAAAAAATGGAAATAATAGTGCTTGTGCCTTAAGGCCATTGTGAAAATATTTAATTTGGTGTTTGGCACACTGCACGTTGTGTTTGTTTTCATTTTTTAATGTAATTAAAAGAATATTTGAGACTCTTTTTCTCTCACATAACATCATAGCCCTGAAATTCATTGTGATGGTTTTGTGTAGTGGTACTTCCCTGGTTTTCACTACAGTGTAAGTGATTTAATTACTCATTCTCCTGCCAGAGGGTTTGGGGGCTGCTTGAAGATTTGTTTTATTTTGCTATTTTGAAGAGTGCTGCCATGAACATTCTTATCATATTTCTTGCTGCAGATACTATGCAGTTTTTCATGCCACCAATGAATATCTTAAGATCTGACCCTGTTTTGCAATGAAATTCAGAGTCTATACCCATCAAATCCAAAGCTGTCTCATGTTTAGCCAGAGGCATCTCTTACTGGTTACCATGAGGGTCAAGTTTCTCAGCTGGTCCCTCCTGAATCCTTTTCTTTGAGTCACTCTGTGCTCTTGCTCCTAGAGTCTAGTCTGTGCTCAACTGATTGCCTTCTTATGTCTATAACTTGATTGCTTATTTCAAAGTCTTTCTACTCTGAATCCTTGGGCTTCCCAGGTGGCACTAGTAGTAAAGAACTCACCTGCCCCATGCAGGAGATGTAGGAGACGTGGGTTTGGTCCCTGGATCAGGAAGATCTCCTGGAGGGAGGCATGGCAACCCACTCCAGTATTTTTGCCTGGAGAATCCCACGGACAGAAGAGCCTGGCAGGTTACAGTCCATGGGGTTGCAGAGTTGGGCACAACTGAAGCGACTTAGCACACATGCTACTCTGAATCCTTAATTATTCACTCGACATTGGTTGCATCTCTCTTTGTCTCTCTCTCACCTGGGGGTCTAGCATCTGACTTCGGTCAATGAGAACAGGTAGTAGTGTCCTCGGAGAAGGCGATAGCACCCCACTCCAGTACTCTTGCCTGGAGAATCCCAGGGACAGGGGAGCCTGGTGGGCTGCCATCTATGGGGTCGCACAGAGTCAGACACGACTGAAGTGACTTAGCAGCAGCAGCAGCAGCAGCAGCAGCAGTGTCCTCTCTTGTCTGTGTTCATTTTGACAATGAGACTTAAAACGGGTTTATACATCCCCTTGGAAAGAAAGAATCTCCTTTACTTGTAGTTAGGCATAGTTGGTCTTTGGGTTTTTAAAAAGCCAAGCCCAAGACAAGGACTAGAGAGCAAGCAGTTCATTTGGTAGCAGGTCACTGGGGACACGTGGGAAAGCAAAGAAACGCAGGACAGACAATACCAAGTGAGTTATTGAGCTGGCTACTGCTGGGCCATACTCTGGCTCAATCTAGTGGAGACCTCTGAGAAGTGCACTTAGAGTTGAATGAGGCTGGGGGCTATGGCTATGGTTCCTGTGCCTCCTTAAGCGAGGGCTGCTCAGGGACATCGTGTTCCCTCCTCGGTGGAGGCTGAGTGAGTTTCCATGACTTTGGAGAAAGTCTGGAGGCACACAAATTGAGAGATGCCTGACCTGGTGAGCCTGTAGTGTCCCTGGGACTGTCCCTCAACAGTGGTGATGCCAGGAGGCCTGCATTGTGTGTGTGGCATCTGCTCCATAGTTCAGACTGGATTTGCCAGTTATCTAGTGCCTGGATCTACTTTGACAGTATGTCCCAGAGAAGATCCAATGGAGCTCTGACCTGTTGCTGTTTAATTCTTTGCATCTAGGGCCATGTACCTTGTGGTTGTTCTCTTTTTATTTTTCAGGTATTCTTTTAGCATCTAAAAGCCCTATAGCCTCTTTTCCTTGCTATAAATGATGATTAAATCATGTAAGTTCATTTTAAATTCCTGGTTTGAGGTTATTCATATAACAGGCTCTCAATAAATACTTCTTAAAGGAATGATTTTGCCATGCCTTTCTGTGTTCTAGAGATAGATCTTAGCTGTAATAAAGTCTTCAGCAGGAAGACTGTTTCCTCAAAGTTGCCAAGTGACTGACAATAATATATAAAGCTAGATGCTTCAAGGAAAATGTTACCAGGGGTCACTTTTAAACTATGGGAACAATCATTTTTCATGATAAGCTACCTTCATCCCCCTCTCCACTGAAGCCTCTGGTCTCCTACGATTATTAAACTCCCATTTTTCCAGTGGAAAAAACTATACAGTGGGAGTGGAAGGACTTCCAGAGGAAATAGCTACTTTGCTTTTAGCTGATCGTTGTTATATGAACTTGTCAGTCATGCCACCGTATTTTTGCCTTTCCAAATATTTTTTATTGCATATATATATGGTCTAAATAATAAAAATAACTTATCAATTTAGATTGTCCTCAGTAATTTGAAGCCACCTATGTGCACCTCCCTGATTTCATCACTTCCCCTACTGTCGCCAGAGATAATCACTCTCCTGAATTTTGCTTTGCTCTATCATCTTGCTACATGTGAATGCATTCCCAAGTAATAAATTGTTTTGTTCTGCTTGCTTTTGAACTTCATATAATTGGAATCATATTGCATCTAGTCTTGTGTGACTGCTTTTTCCGATCAGCATTATGTTGCTGAAATTCATCCATGTCAGTGACTAGAGCTGTAGTTCATTCATTTCCAAATTGTCACATTAAACCACAGTTTAGTTAGGCATTCTCCTGTTGATTGATATTTGGTTTGTTTCCGGTTTTTCTCTCTCTTATCTCTTTTCCTCCTGTACACAGTGCTCCTTGTGTACGCCGAGGCGTGGTATTGCTGGGTTGTAGGGTTCACGTATGTGTCCTCAGATGTACCTCCTTTGTCCTGCTGTATTGGCTTCCACTGGGATTTTGACACTTGCAGGCTCTGAGTGCCAGGCTTCCATGTCACCTCACGTCCTGCTTTGCTTGGTGAAATGATTGGAAAGTCAGAGAAGATCCCAGGGTGTTTCTCTTCTTTCCTCAGTGCCTCAAGCAGTGTCTTTGACTGTAACTGTTGATTCCTTCAGGTTCTAGCTCCTGCCACATAGGCCTACAAGGGCTCCGGCTTATACTGAATGAACTCGTGACCTTGTCAGGGAGGAAAATAATTTTCTCTCTACCCTTGTAGGTTCTTGGCTGAAACTCCAGTATAATAAAACACAGTGTAAAAGCAGAGAGTTTTCCTTATTTTTCCTTCTAAGCTCTTTGGCTGGCTTAATAATTAAATTGACATAAAACAGATTAATAGGAGAAAAACAAATTTAATTATATACACACAGAGCCTCATAAAAGTATGATGCTCAAAGAAGTGACCAAAATAAGCAGCTATTATATTTTTTAGACAAAGAAAGAATTTTGTGAAGAATTGACAAGACAGAGGAGTTTGGGATTGAGGTAGTAAATTAGTGAAGAAGCAACAGGGTTTGTGAATGCAGTCTTCTCAGCCCTGAATGCTCTGTCTCTGGTGATAAGGAGTCTTTTCTTTCTCCTTGCACAAGGGTAACTCCTTTCACATGGAAGATTTATGTTCTGCTTTTAGGGGTACAAAGGAAGATCAGAGTATTGCTGGTGAAGAAGAAATTCTCCTCTACCCTTCTAGGTTCTTCCAGCTGGTCTAAGAATGAAATTGACATGAGACAGTTTAACAAGAGAAATCAAAATTTAATACCATGTATACATGAGAGAGACCCAGGGGAACTGAGTAACTCTCCCAAATGGCTGAAGCCCTCACTATCTTTAACTAAAGATATATTTTCTCCCCTACACTTGGCTACTATAATGGGTATGAATTGTTTCTTACTCTGATTTTAATTTGCATTTCACTAGTTACAATAACGGAGAAGGCAATGGCACCCCACTCCAGTACTCTTGCCTAGAAAATCCCATGGACGGAGGAGCCTGGTAGGCTGAAGTCCATGGGGTCGCTGAGGGTCGGACACGACTGAGCGACTTCATTTTCACTTTTCACTTTCATGCATTGGAGAAGGAAATGGCAACCCACTCCAGTGTTCTTGCCTGGAGAATCCCAGGGACGGGAAGCCTGGTTGGCTGCCGTCTGTGGGGTTACACAGAGTCGGACACGATTAAGCGATGCAGCAGCAGCAGCAGCAGCAGTTACAATAAGGTTGAACATGACTTACCTTCAATAAAATATAAAATATGACTTACCTGCAAGAAAATTCATTTTTAGATTTATCTTATTTTGAACTGTACTTTGGTTTATTATAGTACAAAATATAACTCAGTTTTCTATTTTATTTATTCATTTAATGTAACCCATATAAATTAAGTTCTACTGTATACCAGTCATAGTTCAATGTGTAACTAAGAAGTTGGAATATGTTTTAGAAATAAGATAACTGAGGAGCAAAGACTTTAAAAATGGATTGTGTCAGGATGCACTTTATCATGTCTACTCCTTCCCCACTTCTTTCATCATCATCAGTAAGATCAATTACTGTGAAATCATTAAGAAATGTGGATTGTTTATAAAATTGAGTGTCAAAACTCACCTCTTTGCAGGCATCATAGAGGACTTTCAATATCAATGTTTGATATATCAAGATTATTGTTATCAAATGTTCTAAGAAATTCTGGGCTACAGACATTGCAGACAATTGTATCATGCCTTGAAAAGCACGATCTAAGAACAAACATATAGTAAACTTTTAGGATGTAAAATAGTTCCTAAAATACTTCAGCTTAAAATATTGAAGAGGTGAAGATGGCTTTTCTTTCACAATCAGTTACTGAAGTGTGTGGACAAGACCGATGATGAGTTCTGTATGGATGGGGTAGTGATTGCTTGGGCTGCTTGTCACACTGGTCACTGCTAATGCTGATAAGTCAGAGAACTTCAAAAACATAACTTTGTGAAGGGAGGAAAGAGTTACTTAAGAGAGGAAACATTATGTTTTATTTTGCTGGTCAATGTTCAGGGTCCTAAAAGAACTACTAAAGCAAAAATATATTTTCACCCTTTCTAAGAAAGCATATTCTAGGGTTGTATATCCCCATGTACATCGGGTCAGTGTATCCACAGTCACATCTTCACATCATTATCCTAACCCTAAATAAGCAAGAACATATTATGTTAAATACATTGTATTTAAGAAGGTAAGATGCTATGCTATACAAACATTTTCATTTAAAACCTTTCATCTGGAAGATGAAATGCTGTGTCAAAAAACTAACTCTCAGCTATATGAAAAGAAGCCATTTGCCCAGAGTGATGCTTACCCTGGTTTGGTTTAACGTGGGTTTTAATGTGTTTTTGTGTTTTTGTTTTTTTTTGTCATTGTGTGTGTGTGTGTGCATGTGTGCAATTCTATGATCTATTAATTTGTATAATTTCACAACATGACAGTGATTAGAACTTTCAGAAACAAATCACTTCTGTTTTTCTGATTGTGTATGTGTTTCTGTCTCTGTGAAAAGAAGGATACCAAAATACAAGTTTTATGCATTGCAGTGGTACACAACTGAATGTTGTAAACCAGCGTTCCAAGTGAAAGAGAATTTGGGGGGAGGGTGTGAGGGTACCTAGTGAGAGAGGGAGGAACAAAAGATTTGCAGAGATGTTTTGCTTTGTTAGTTAAAAATAGTAAACATCTACTGGACTGTTTTACATTATTCTCCAGTTTCCCACTTTTTCTTTACTGTCCTGAAATGGATTATTTAATTTTTGATTTTCAAGTATTTGGTCAATCTTCACTAAATCGAATTTAATTTCTCATTGGATGTGTATCGTGCTTCTCTTTTTGCACTGTTGTTGTTGAGTTGCTAAGTTGTGTCTTACTCTTTGCACTCCATGAACTGCAGCACCCCAGGCTTCCCTGTCCTTCATTATCTCCCAGAGTTTGCTCAAACTCATGTCCACTGAGTCAATGATGCCATCCAACCATCTCATCCTCTGTTGTCCCCTTCTCCTCTTGCCCTCAATCTTTCAGAGCATCAGGGTCTTTTCAAATGAGTCAGCTCTTTGCATCAGGTGGCCAAAGTATTGGAGCTTCAGCTTCAGCATCAGTCCTTCCAATGAATATTCAGGGTTGATTTCTTTAGGATTGACTGATTTGATCTCCTAGCAGTCCAAGAGTCTTCTCCAACACCACAGTTCAGAAGCATTAATTCTTCAGCGTTCAGCCTTCTTTATGATCCAGCTTTCACATCCATACAGGACTACTGGAAAAACCATAGCTTTAACTATACAAACTTTTGTTGGCAAAGTGATGTCTCTGCTTTTAATACACTAAGTTTTTGATAGCTCTTCTTCCAGGGAACAAGCATCTTTTAATTTTGTGGCTACAGTCACGGTTCATAGTGACTTTGGACCTAAGAAAATAAAATGTGTCACTGTTTCCATCTTTTCCCCATTCATTTGCCATGAAGTGATGGGACCAGATGCCATGATCTTAGTTTTCGAATGCTAAATTGCATATATTTTGTGGTCACAGTGCTATAGAAACTAGGTGAATTAAGTATATTGCAGGGCAACGTGTTAGAAGCTTGAATAAAAGATGAAGCTGATACATGATGGAAAATATCTATTGTCCTACAAAACCTTGATTCTCTTCTGTTATGTGGTAAAATACTCTTTATCATCCCTATGGATACAATACCTGGATCAAGAGCTTATCTATTTAATGACCACATATTCATTTCATGGTTTCTCTCATTCATATTGAGTTCAAACTACATTTTCTTCCATGGAACTTAACCAGAAGGTTGATTTTCAGTAGGGTTCTTGAAAGAAAATCTGATAGCAATAAACAGTTCTTAATGGCAGAAAAATCCTATGTACATATACTGATCTTATTTTTTGTTTATACTCAGGGTGTTCCTTTCCTGTGCTTATAGACAAGACTGCATAATCCTTTTTAGGAAGGGTCAAAACCCTATTTGGAATTAAAACAGAACAGTTGGATGGTATTAGGGTCACCTTAAATTAACTCAGCAGACTTCCAATCAAAATAAGATTTCAGATGTAATTAACCCATTAACCTAATGAGATGCACAAATATCTGTCACCACAATTTCCTGAGCACTTCTTTTACTCATGTAGCAAATGTCAATGTGATACTTTTCGTAGTCAGTTCACATACCATGCCAGTGCATCCTAAATTTGCAGATGTGGTTTAACTAGCATAGATTCATGTAATTGGCGTGGCACAGAATGTTTAAAGTATCAGCCATCTCAAGAACTTTATTCATGTGAATCTGGAAAATTCTTTGTGATGTTTGAGTTGTTACTCTCAGAGGTTCAGATGTCAAAGTATTTTTAGAAAGGGTCTGCAAGGCATCATTATTTTGTAATTATAATCTTATTGATTGACAGCAAATGTGTTCAGTGAAAATATTGCCTTACTGAAGTGATCCTGGTTAGTGTCAGAGACAGATGGCTTAGATCTAGACTCTCATGAGGGAAAAGAAAGAACTTAAAGTGATTTTAAATTCACACGTGTGAAGATACAAGCTCTCTTGTAAAATGCCAAAATGTTTCTGCTCTCAGACTTAACGTTTCCATTGTACGTTCTAAACTTTTAGAAATGTGATTACTGACAGGTTAAAATGTTTTGTGCAAAATGTACTTTTAAAAATCATCTCAGTGTTGTTCACTAAGATTACAGATGTTTTATTGTTAAAAGGAAAAATAAATTGGTTGATATTTCTCATGGGAAGGAAAGTCTCCAGCCATGCTCTGCTGTAGGAGATTAAAATGCAGGGAACTGTAATAGTGTTTGATGTTGATATTAATGTCATTAAATAAAGTAAAGGATGTAATATGTTATAACTTAACAGAAAGGTGTATTATTGTTTAAAGTCTACATTTTAATTGGCATGTTTACTCTTTATAGGATCATGTGTGATTCATATCTACAGGACTGTTTTTCTTTTCTCTGAAAGTTAACAGTAAGATAATAACAAATTCTATGAGCAGAGAGGATGTTGGGCCAAAGAGAGGGATTCGAAGAGATGTATGATGTATAGACGGAGAAGGCAATGGCACCCCACTCCAATACTCTTGCCTGGAAAATCCCATGGACAGCGGAGCCTGGTAGGCTGCAGTCCATGGGGTTGCTAAGAGTCGAACATGACTGAGCAACTTCTCTTTCACTTTTCACTTTCACGCATTGGAGAAGGAAATGGCAACCCACTCCAGTGTTCTTGCCTGGAGAATCCCAGGGATGGGGGAGCCTGGTGGGCTTCCGTCTATGGGATCGCACAGAGTTGGACATGACTGAAGCGACTTAGCAGCAGCAGCAGCAGTATTATGTATAGATGTGTGTGTGCTTAGTTGCTCAGTGGTGTCTGACTCTTTGCGACCCCATGGACTGTAGCCCTCCATGCTCCTCCATCCATGGGGATTCTCCAGACAAGAATACTGGAGTGGATTGCCATGCCCTCCTCAAAGGGATCTTCCCAACCTAGTGATCGAACTGAGGTCTCCCACATGGCAGGAGGATTCATTACCGTCTGAGCCACCAGGGAAGCCTAATGTATAAATAGGTGAGCTATAATCTCTCTAAGTATCTAAGTTAATGCATAACAGTATATACCACCAAGATGAGTGAATGAGGCGTTTGTCAGTTCTTTAGCTTCAGTGCTTTTATGAAACCTAGGTTTATTTCTCTAAAGTTAATAGAAAATTCAAATTTAGCTACATAGTGTTGCAAGTTTCAGATCTCTGAGGGGTGTGCATTAGTAACTATTCAAAAATATTTTTTCATTTAAATTATGTTAATTTTTGCATAGTTGAATTCTTCTTGAATGTCTGAAAACTTTCTTTACTAGGCTAAACATTCCCTTAGTGATCATGTTAAACAGTTTCTTTATGTTTAGCTATCAGCATCTAAATTGTCACCAATGTGTACAGTCCAAATATATATATATATGTGTGTGTGTGTGTGTGTGTTCTAAAAAAGTTTTACCAGAATGATAATTTTGAAGGATGAAATGTGTAGCAAATTTTATTTAATTCTCCCTCATTGATAATTGATTCATATAAACACCTGGATTTTTCATTTCCTCACAGAGCTGTATGTACATGAAGACTAGGTGCAATATTTAGTACAATCTGTACTGGGCAGTGGAGGGGAGGAGATTCTGAGAGAAGGAGAAAATCTGATTCTAAAAATTCTTGTTAGTCAAAATTTGACACAGAAGCAAAATGAAAAGTTTTCAGAAAATCAAACAAATTTCATATGAAACCCTACATTGGCAAAGCAGTTCTCTCTATATATATATCACTACAGTTTTTCAAATGAAAAATCTGAAACAAAGCATTTTGAGGGGATTTTGCAAATAAGAATTTACCCAAGATGTTTTACCAAAGGAATAGAACATCACAGTAAGAAAATGATTCCAGTGATAGTAAAGTTAAGTGAAACTTTCATTGCTGCTGCTGCTAAGTCACTTCAGTCGTGTCCGACTCTGTGCGACCCCATAGACGGTAGCCCAGCAGGCTTCCCCGTCCCTGGGATTCTCCAGGCAAGAACACTGGAGTGGGTTGCCATTGCCTTCTCCAATGCATGAAAGTGAAAAGTGAAAGTGAAGTCGCTGAGTCGTGTCCGACTCTAGCGACCCCATGGACTGCAGCCTACCAGGCTCCTCCGTCCATGGGATTTTCTAGGCAAAACTACTGGAGTGGGGTGCCATTGCCTTCTCCAGAAACTTTCATTAGGAGGTCTGATAATACTCAGTAGAATCTTTGCTCATCAATTTAAAGTAGAATGTTTTTATTGAGAAGTTCAGAGGACATCACGGTCAATCAAGAAATGCATGGGGTAAGGGATTTTTAAAATTTTCCATAAAATCATCATCTGGGCTTCATTTATATATATGTAAAATACCACCCCTCTATCCCACACAAAAAGTGCCATTCTGATAAAATTTTCCTGATCATAATATTTATACAGAATCCATTTTACTTGGCAGATTGATTTGCTCAAACCTACAAATTAGTATGGTCCCTCTCAACCTCTACGCTTCCCTGTGCCGCCATCCCCTTCCTGGAGTAACAAAATAGCATCCCAACTGGTTTCCCTCAACCACTCTTGCCTCACTTCTGTCATCCTAATTGTAGAACTCAGAGCAACCTTTTAAAAAGGTCAATTAAATCACCTCACCTCTTCATTAAAACTCTTCTCATTCTACCAAGAGTAAATTCTGTATCTTTTACTTTGACCTATCTATATAACTGAAACTTGCCACCCTCTCTAATTTCAACCCAGCTTTAGACAAGCTATCTCCTTCTTAGCTCTTGAATATAATAAACACTTGATCCCCTTGGTGTCTCCTTCTGTGCATTCTCTGACTAGAATGCTCTTTCCCCCCATTTCTCTCTGAACAATCAGATATTTATTCATCTACTCATCCATTTGCTCATTCATTCATTCAATAATTCAGTGTTTCTCAACTGGGGGCACTTTTGCTCCCTCAGGGGACATAGAGCAATGTCTGGCAACACTGATAGTTGTCACAGCTGAAGAGGGGTCAGGGCTGCCGGCACTTAACACATAGAGGTCAGGAATGCTGCTAAACAACACTAGGGCATGTAGGAGAGCCCATCCTAACAAAGAATTAACTGGCTGAAAATGTCAGCAGTGCCAAGATTGAGAATCTCTGCAAATGATTCCACCCTACTTCTAAGGTGACAGGGATATGGTGGTAAACCAAATGAATATGGCTGAACCGTTCATAAGCTAATACATTAGGGGGAAGACAGCAGATAAGCTGATTAACAAGCAAGTAAATATATAGTTTTAAATCATGTTGAGTGTTCTCCAAGAAAAGAACAGTAGGGAGTGACCGGTGAAATTTACTTTAGAGCAGGTGTTATCTAAGAAAGTGGTATTTACCCTAAGATCAGAAACATGAGACTACCACAGCCACAGCTTATAGTAAATATTTATTAAACATCAACAGTAAAATGTTGTATTTTTCTTACCGTGTCTTTTCATTGTAACTGAGGATGCTTCAAATTATTTTTTTAGAACCTTTTCATCACAGATTCTTTGCCAAAGGGGACCCGTCTAGCATTTGTCTCTTGTGAACAATTAAATCCTCACAAAATTGGTGAATCTCCAACTTTTTGTGCTTCCTGCTCATTTCTATGAAATTATCCGAAAAAAAAAAAAAAGTTTATCTGGGGTTCATAATTTCGATGGAAAGCAAAATGTTGCTGTTATTTGTAATCAGTAACAAAATTTGTTATTCTTTAGCAAGATAACATAGGCTATTATAATAATTTTACATATTTGCCTAAAACTATTTCAGATCAGATTGTTTCTCTGTGAAAGGTCCCATGGTTCTAGCAAGGACTGATTTCAGAAATAAATAAGTACTTTAAATAACAAGAGATATATGACTTGATTTTAAATGTCCCAAAGAGTGGGATTGCTTTCTTCCCTTTCTTTTTGAACAGTGCCACCAACAACATACAATGCCTAATCATTTGAATTATACATGTTTAAAAATTTTAAAAGGGACAGTTTTTAATGTCATTGACTAGTTAACTGCTAAAATCTATCAGCTTGGTGTCTATAACCTTACCCTGTACTCTGCTCAAAACCTTCTGGACATTTCCATTTGAATATTCCACAGGCCCCTGACCCCACTTGTCAAAAACTAAACATGTCATCATCTCTATGGCACCTCTTCTTAGAATATTTCTCATAGGGAAGGGTATTTCTAAACGCTTAGTGATGCCTTGAAGCGAGCATGAGGTCTTGACAGTGTCCACTTCTTGACCTGAGTGTGTGTTGGTTAAATAGATGCATTAAGTCAGTGAAAATTTGTTCAGCTGTGTGCACTTGTGACTGGCACAATTTTCTCTACATAAGTCTAATTTCAATAAAAAGATTACATAGAAATTCTAAAAGCCAAGCTTTACCTTTCCCTCTAACTCACCTAGCACATCTAATGTGACAGTAAAATTTCCATAATGTCTGTTAGTTGTTGAGGGTTTGCCATGTCTTTGATATTGTGATCAGCTGTTTGCCTTATCTGCCATTGAAGAATTTCTGTGATACAAGTATAATTATGATTGTTGACATGTACATGAGTGGCAGCAGAGATTCACAGAAGCTCTATTACTTGTCTAAGGTCACACAACAACAAAATAACAGAAGTAGAATTTGACCCTCACCATGCAGTCACCATGGTATCTTACCTCTCCTGCGTTCCATCTCCATAAAAGTGGAATATTCCTTTTCTTATCTGTCCATCCTACCTGTCATTAGTTAAGGTCTTTAGATCTTCATTCTTATAACAATGCTGTCTTAAGAAATCTTGTACAGTTTAGTGGACTCCAAATTCAGTCTAAACACTCCCAGAGTTATGGGGGTTTTCTGCAATGGAAAACTCTATGTGTACTTTATTTAAAATCTGTCAGTGCAGTGGTTTGCAGCCTTGGCTATATATTAGAATCACAAGGCCCCATCTACAATCAATTAAAACAGAGTCTCTGAAGATGGGGATCTGGGAGTGAGCATTTTTCAAAAGCTCCTAGATCATGTGCAACTAACCTTGGAAATGGTTGGTTTCTTTCCAGCTTTCATGCTAAAAATAATCTCTTCAGTGCACAAATGGCCCTTCATAATCTGGTCCCTGCTTTCCTCTCACTTGCTTTCTCTGCTCTACCTTCCTTCTTCTCCACCTTAATCTCCCACCCCAAACAACATTTGTGGGTGCATGCTCAGACGCTCAGTCCTATCTGACTGTTACCTCATGGACTGTAGCCCACCAGGCTTCTCTGTTCATGGGATTCTCCAGGCAAGAATATTGGAATGGGTTGCCATTTCCTTCTCCAGGGGGTCTTCCTGACCCAGAGATTGAACATGAGTTTCCTGCATCTCCTGCGTTGGCAGGCAGATTCTTTACCTCTGAGCCACTTGGGAAGCCCCAGCAATATAGCCTTCATACTAATTATACAAAATCTGTGTTTTTTTTTTCCCCAAGGATTATTTCTTTTTTATAGGCCGTGCCTTTGTACAGACCAGTCTTCCTCCCTGAATGTTCTCTTGGTTCTTAACATAATAGAACTCTTGTGCATCTTTCAAACAGTAGATCTGGGATCATCTTCTCTCGGGACTTTGCTCTAAGTTCTATTTGTTTAGCTATTCAGCTATTCATTATTGACTTATTTCTTATTGATGAGTCAATGGGTGTACATATTAAAGAATCCATAAAGTAAAAAATGATATATATATATATATATATATTTAATTAAGTTTCACTGATACCTTAATTCCCCGATTCAGCCTACCAGAGGCAGTCACTGTTTCTAAATTTTAAATGTATCATTCCAAAAATATTCTCTGCTACATGTGTCAGTATATATGTATGTATACACTTTTGTACACATGTGCACATTCTACTGCTCCTTGCTTTTTTTACTTAACATTATAGTTTACCAGTTCTTATCTCAACATATGGAACTTTGACAGTCTAATATTTGCATAGCATTCTGTGATACAAGGTATACAGTTATTTATTCAACTAGATGACAACCCACATCATTTAGGTTGTTTCCTGTATTTGTTACTACAAAGGGTACTTTAAAGAATTTTACAGTACAGAGAACTTGTATTGCTTTGTGTCAGTAACTCCTCTCTAGAAGTGGAAAAGCTATGTCAGATACGATGTACATTTTAAAATTGGACAGGATGAGGTATATTGTTCTCAGAACTATCCTGCCTCTTAATTTGTCTTAGGAACACTATTTTGGGGCTTCCCAGGTGGCTCTAGTGGTAAAGAATCTGCCTGTCAAAGCAGGAGACATAAGAGACACAGATTTGATCCCTGGGTCAGGAAGATCCCCTGGAGGAGGAAAATGGCAACCCATTCCAGTATTCTTGTTTGAAAAATTCCATGGACAGAGGAGCCTGGTGGACTTTAATCCATGAGGTCGCAAAGAGGCGAACACAACTGAGCACTAAACACACACACATACCCCTTTATTCACATTGCTCTCTGTGCATACTACTAGAGTAGAATTATCATTTTAAACTACATATATTTCATTCATTTATTCACTCATTTATCAGATCTCTTATCTATTTCAAAACTATTTATTAAGACATTTCTATGTCTTAATAATAAGTACTGTACCCTTGGCTCTAGAGATGGAGTTATTAAATAATATTAAGTGTTCCTAACACTCAAAGAACATATTATCTAGTGAGGGATGGACAACACAGACAGAAAGGGGCAGCACTAGAGAAGGTGGTGGGCAAAAGGCATCTCATCCTATCAGGGAGTATTGAGACGGTACCTATAAGAAATGTTTTCTAACATTTCTTGTGAGGGTTAGTCAAGACAATATGTTCTAGGAATACCTACAAAGCTCTATGACAAGAAAGCGCATTGTGCCATTTGAGAACTAAGAGTGCTCAGTATGGCCATAAAGTGGGTGGTTTAATGGAAATTTGGATGAAGAATGCTCATATGGGGATAGAAAGATAAGTAGGTCAACAAGGTCTTCTAAGTCGTGTTAGGGTTGGAATGTTATAATTTGGTCATTGGGGGTGGGGGCCACTTTGTGGCTCTAATCAGGGTGTCAGTGTGTACAAAACCAAAAGAAAAAAACGTTTGACAAAATAATCCTATGATGGAGAGAATACACAGGAGATCGGAAGCTTTTAATTCTTATTGGGAGGTTCTGGTAGGAGACACATGAAGGCAAAAGGACACAACTTTAAACAGAATTAGGAGGTGGGGGTCAGTAGCACCAGGTAAATAATTCTAAATGTCTAGTGAAGAGGAAAAAAGAAATGAGATGAGGTCAGGTTTCCAGTTTGGGTAGCCTGATAGATGTTAGTAATTTACATCTTCTTCCTCATTTGTTTGTAAGCGCCCTGAGCAGAGCATTATTTTATTTTTGCTTATTATCCTCAAGCATGTACCTGGCACATAGATTTAAAAAAAAAAGAAAGAATGAATGAATAATTGAAGCTATTTTGTAGAAGAGATGGACCATATTAGAAAAGTCCCCTGTTTCTCTGTAATACCATCAATGAGTAATTATTTCAGTTCAATTCAGTCTCTCAGTCATGTGTGACTCTTTGTGACCTCATGAATCGCAGCACGCCAGGCCTCCCTGTCCATCAGCAACTCCCGGAGTTCACCCAAACTCATGTCCATCGAGTCGGTGATGCCATCCAGCCATCTCATCCTCTGTCGTCCCCTTCTCCTCCTGCCCCCAACCACCCCCCAGCATCAGAGTCTTTTCCAATGAGTCAACTCTTTGCATGAGGTGGCCAAAGTACTGGAGTTTCAGCTTTAGCATCAGTCCTTCCAAAGAACACCCAGGACTGATCTCCTTTAGAATGGACTGGTTGGATCTCCTTGCAGTCCAAGGGACTCTCAAGAGTCTTCTCCAACACCACAGTTCAAAAGCATCAATTCTTAGTCGCTCAGCCTTCTTCACAGTCCAACTCTCACATCCATACATGACCACTGGAAAAACCATAGCCTTGACTAGACGGACCTTTGTTGGCAAAGTAATGTCTCTGCTTTTGAATATGCTATCTAGGTTGGTCATAACTTTCCTTCCAAGGAGTAAGCGTCTTTTAATTTCATGGCTGCAACCATCATCTGCAGTGATTTTGGAGCCCCCCAAAAATAAAGTCTGACACTGTTTCCACTTTTTCCCCATCCATTTCCCATGAAGTGATGGGCCCAGATGCCATGATCTTCGTTTTCTGAATGTTGAGCTTTAAGCCAATTTTTTCACTCTCCTCTTTCACTTTCATCAAGAGGCTTTTTAGTTCCTCTTCACTTTCTGCCATAAGGGTGGTGTCATCTGCATATCTGAGGTTATTAATACTTCTCCAGGCAATCTTGATTCCAGCTTGTGCTTCTTCCAGCCCTGCGTTTCTCATGATGTACTCTGCATATAAGTTAAATAAATAGGGTGACAATATACAGCCTTGACATACTCCTTTTCCTATTTGGAACCACTCTGTTGTCCCATGTCCAGTTCTAACTGTTGCTTCCTGACCTGCATATAGGTTTCTCAAGAGGCAGGTCAGGTGGTCTGGTATTATTTAGCTAGGAGTAATTTTATGTTTTGCTTTTGAAGAAATAATTTCATGCATTAATTTTTTCCCTATTTGTTGTATATAACTTCTTTATGTAATGCAAACAGAAACATACACACAAGTATCTATGGTTGTCTCCCATGTAATTCTTATCAGATAAAATTTCATCAGATAAATTTTGCTTTGGTCTAGATGTCGCTATGAATGCTCTTATTTTAAAAAGGTAATCTGCTCTAAGTTACATTTTTTTTTCATTTAACCCTTTTAATTGCTCCAAATAAATGGGATTTCTTTAGTTATCTTGTCTTGCCTTGTTTTTTATTTAGGCTATTTCTCTGATTTATTAAGACTATACAGTCTTTCATTTAAAGTTGTTTTCTTACGTTAGTTATGCTTTACTATTTTTCCCTCTCTTTCTCCATTATATGCTGCTTCTTGGAATGTTTCTCTTAGGACTGAAAGTGTCTGTTTCTTTTTCTTCAAAAATCATATTTTTCTTCCATTCCAGTGTTTTGCTCCCAAGAAAGGAAAGCTTTTATTTCCCTCTCTTGGGCATATTACGGATGACTTATTATTTGGTCTGTAAGGTCATTTGATGAGTTACTTTGAGCTGCATGCTTTATAACAATTCAGACTAGTACTTTAGGATTCTCCAAGGACAGGGGTAGAGCAATATGTCTGGCCATTTATATATAGAGAAATGTGTACTGCCCATTTCTGATTTTGAGAATACTTATGTTTGATTATCACTGCCAAGGACATTGTATGTGGTACATTCTTGCTGAGTTCAATCGAAATAGCACTCAGTATATTAAAATTTGGTCTCTTTCTAAAAATCTCATGGTTATTTTTTTCTTTAATGTACCTTACTTTCTGCTAGAACTATATAAACACTTTCTGTAAAATTTTCATTTATCTCTATTCAAGCATTAGCAAGATATGCAAATTTAGTGTAAGTTAGCAAAGAAAATATTAATATCTGTGTGTGTGTATAAAGCCTGATAAGGAGGAATTTATTATGGTTATGTTTTTTAAATTTTGCTATTATATTTTTATAATTTGTATGATATATATTATTTTCTTGTAAAGTCTTACTTAATGTATTGTGATAAAAATTGTTACAAAGATTGTTCAAAATGCAGTAACATATGTGTTTATAAACAAAATGTTCATATGTTATAATTTTATACTAAAGGGCATACTTATCCTTTTTTATGAGGACACAAGTTGAATAGCTGCTTATATTTATTAGTAAAATATAAAGTAGATAAAAGTAGATGTGAGGATATTATAAATACCTTAACAAATCATCATCTATGCCTGACCCCTTTCCTGTATCCATGTTCAGGCCCTCTATACTGATCTCTAAGCTTATTTTTCTATATGATTGTGATTTTAGCATTTCCTCTAATGTCATCAGTAAGTTAATCTTTATGGAAAACATTTTCAGTGGCACAAGGTATGTAAGAAACCAGCTTTTGAAATAGCTACTCATAATGCTGATATTTAACACATTCTGAAGGAGATCAGCCCTGGGATTTCTTTGGAAGGAATGATGCTAAAGCTGAAACTCCAGTACTTTGGCCACCTCATGCGAAGAGTTGACTCATTGGAAAAGACTCTGATGCTGGGAGGGATTGGGGGCAGGAGGAGAAGGGGACGACAGAGGATGAGATGGCTGGATGGCATCACTGACTCGATGGATGTGAGTCTGGGTGAACTCCGGGAGTTGGTGATGGACAGGGAGGCCTGGCGTGCTGTGATTCATGGGGTCGCAAAGAGTCGGACACGACTGAGCGACTGATCTGATCTGATATGATGTGGAATATGGATTTTTGATGAACATTGTCTCAAAGTTAGGCAATTTCTCATTAGATAGTTTCAAAAGTAAGGTTTAAGTTAGTATTTCAAAACAGTGGCTAAACTTCCAAATTGTAGTTAATAATATCTTTTAAGACTTCTAAGCAGCCTGGCAGAGCTTGTAATTCAAGAAGTGATACATTTGAAGATAATATATTTTTTTTCAAAATTTAGTGCTGATCATTTAAAACTTTAAACATTTTTAAGGAAGACAAGTCACCTCTTCAAACTATACACTGATTTGCATTAAAATTATTTTTCCTTTAACAAACAATTGTAGCAGTGAGAGGGATTATCTCCTGATATTTGATAAAAATGTTTAATACCATTTATTATATTTTTAGAATATGCATTTTTCCTATCAGTTTAAAACATAAAGCATTAATAGTATTTAATTCTGACTTGCTGCTAAGTCACTTCAGTCGTGTCCGACTCTGTGCGACCCCATAGGCGGCAGCCCACCCGGCTCCCCCGTCCCTGGGATTCTCCAGGCAAGAACACTGGAGTGGGTTGCCATTTCCTTCTCCAATGCATAAAAGTGAAAGCGAAGTCGCTCAGTCATGTCCGACTCTTCGTGACCCCATGGACTGCAGCCTACCAGGCTCCTCTGCCCATGGGATTTTCCAGGCAAGAGTACTGGAGTGGCGTGCCACTGCCTTCTCAATTCTGGCTTAATTATATTAAATTATATAGTAAAAAATATTATTTCATAAAATTATAAACTATAGCTTGATTTTTTTCATAATGCATCATTACTTTATACTTTAGATTTTTTTAAATAAAAAGCATATTTTAATCATTTGGTCTTATTGAAGAGCAGGTACTGAGGACTTTCCATTTTATATATCTGTATACAATAAGCATGGGGCTTCCCAGGTGGCACTAGTGGTAAAAACCCTGCCTGCCAATGCAGGAGACAAAAGAGATGCACGTTGGATCCCTGGGTCAGGAAGATCCTCTGGAGGAGAGCATGGCAATCCACTCCAGTATTCTTGCTGGGAGAGTCCCACAGACAGAGGATCCTGGCGGGCTACAGTCCCTGAGGTCACAAAGAGTGGGACACAACTGAAGCGACTTAGCATGCACACAATAAGCATTTTCACTTTTTGGGCTTATTGGAAGAATTGATAGTCAATAAATTAAAAATATTTTAAATTAAAATGTTATTTATAATTTAAACACCACCTGACAATTTTAGTAAAATATCTCCATTTTGGGTTGCTTTTAATTTCTTCTTGTGAGAGATTTTGGCCAGAAATGTGGGCTTACATCAAAGGAATGATAGATATAAAGTTCTTTTTCATTCATAATATAGGTATATATAAAATTTATATCTAGGACACTAATGATTCAAACTATTCCTTGTGTTCACTTTGCTTAAGAAACAAAATATTACCAATGAAACCTTTCCTCAATACACTCCCATTTCCTGCTCCACACATTCATCCTGAGTTTACTGTTTCTGTTCTTGCCTATATAGTTTTGCCAGATGTCTACTATCTTCAGTGAATATTTTTAGTTTATATACTATATACTAAGTCACTTCAGTCGTGTCCAACTCTGTGTGACCCCATAGATGGCAGCCCACCAGGCTTCCCTGTCCATGGGATTCTCCAGGCAAGAACACTGGAGTGGGTTGCCATTTCCTTCTCCAATTCATGAAAGTGAAAAGTGAAAGTGAAGTCGCTCAGTCGTGTCCGATCCTCAGAGACCCCATGGACTGCAGCATTCTAGGCTCCTCCATCCATGGGATTTTCCAGGCAAGAGTACTGGAGTGGGGTGCCATTGCCTTCTCTGATTTTTAGTTTATTACACACTTAATTAGATCCTATAGAAGGACAATCTATAAGTCATTATCCCAACTTAAGGAATTTTAAGCAACTTGAGGGAGCATGACATTTATACATTAAAGGTTAAAAAAGAAAACAGTTTGCATTTGTATCATGTTAAATCACATAAGCTTAAGATTGTAAGGGGCTCATAGAGAGCATATGTCCTAATGGTTTCCAATTTTTTTCTTTGCAATAAACTCCCTTTAAACAAAATCTACCTTAAGAAAGATCCAAAGATAATTAGAGCTGTTCAAATGAAACATGGGATGTCTAAGAATTCAATTTCAAATTCATTGATAAGTTAAAACTCTTATTTGTGATGTAACTGAGTCACACGAGTTTGACTTGTTCAAGTTTACTCAGCTTATTTATGCCAGAGCCAGTTTAAGAATCCAGAGCATTCTTCTTTAGAATTGAGTATAAACCTTTTATTTGATATTATATAGAGTAAACAAACAAAAAAAGAACCTAAAATGAAATGAAACAAATACAATAAAATAATGCAGGGCTTATCACAAGTCCAAAACTAAAATCCATGCATGCACCTGAGAGGTAATGGAAATGAGTAAACCATGTGGATCAAAATGCATTTGGATAGCATGTGAATTAGACAGAAATGCTGGCAAATGGAATGTCCGTGGCTAGTCCAAAATCGGTGACTACTCTTCGATTCGGTGGTGGCCATGGCAGAATTTAGAGCTATTTTTGCCAGATATTCCATTTTTCAAGAGTCTGGATTTTCATGTGATATCTTCTAGTGTAATAAATGTTTGTATTTGCCTCATAAGGTTTTGTTGTGTTTTGTTTTTTTCCATTTTGTCTATTGACAAATGAATCCCAAGCCCCCAGAACAGTGCCTAGCACATAGTAGGTAATTACCACTTATTTGGTGATTAATTCAAAAGAGGTCCTCTCCATTTAAAAATTCTGTGCAAGCCCTACAAAATGTATTTTGGGCTCTGAAAAAGCTCAGTGACTTTCATTATGTCATTTTTTAAATATTTATTTTTATTATTTATTATTTGGCTGTGCCAGATCTTAGTTGCAGCATGTGGGATCTAGTTCCCTGACCAGGGATCAAACCTGGACCCCCTAAATTGAGAGGGAAGAATCTTAGCCACTGGACCACCTAGGAAGTCCCTGTTTTGTTTTTGATATTAGAGACAGAGGAAGTGACTTGCTGCGGGGCGACATGATACACAGAGCCACAGAACATCCTCAAATAGGCCAGAAGTATGGTCTGACTTCTCAAACTCCAGTGCATTACCTTTCTTTATTCTTGTGGATGCCAGTAAAGGAAAAGAGCATATCTCTGTAGCAAAACAAACATCTTGTGAAAACAAGGTTCTTAACACAAATTAATTTTTTTAAGTCCACGTGGAAGCTTAAATTTAGAGCAAGGCATAAATACACAACAACTATTTGTCAAAGCAATTTCATTCCTGGCTTATGAAAAAATCCCTTAAACAAAATGACAGCTCTACATGTGAGATTTGTGATTATATTTAACATGGATATGCTTTATTGTGTTACAGCTCTTTTATTTTGAAAGAAGAATACTGTGAGGGGCTCACTGCACTTTCATTTACGGCTTAAAGTAGAGAAAAATTCAGAGGAGAAGACTAATGAGAAAAAAATGCTTGCCTACCATTTCATGGAACTAAGCCTACTAAGAAACACAGTCATGTCCTCCTTAATATTATGGACACATATTTTATATTGATTGCAGAGAAGAAAGAAAAAATGACTTGTTTTGGACTTGAAAATAGGAAAAATGGAGACAAAACCCAGCTAAGCCTTTGGGTATATCCACCTCTTTCACTTGAATTATATTCCAGTGGCAAGTTGCTAGAGGATATTAACTGGTAGTTATTACTTGAAAGCTGATAAATCAGATAAACATTAAAAGGATAATTGTGATATCCAAATATTAAAGATTCCCAAAATTAGAAACCTCCAACCTAAAGTTATGTTTTCTTATGAAAGACTTTGTGATGTCATTGGTTTTATCTTACCTAAGCTTCATTTTATCTGTTAATAATGAAAATAACTGTTTTTCTCTTCACTTCTTGCTTCCCCTCACCTCCCATTATTTCCCCTGACTTTCTCCCTTCTCCTTCCTCTATGCTTTTTTTTTGATCTTCTATTTTATGCTTATTTCTAAGATATATTTCTAAAAAGAATAAAATTATAGTTACCCTCAGTACTTTTTACATCAACTTAAGAAATTTCCTCAAAAACTAGAGTTTAATCAAAGCCTTGTTATGAACTTCTAACAAGTGAACTGAAGCACAAGAGCTATTAATATTTAAGGGCATATTTAATATGCAAAATAAAAACACATAAAATGCCTAGTCGTTAGTGTAAAAACAATTTGCTTTTGTAATCACTGTTATTTAGGTCCTTGAAGGCTCATTTTAAAGTATCATCGGAGAAGATGAAAAACAGACTTCCTCAATGTAAAAGCCCTCAAAAGTAAAGCTATAAACATTTTATCCTGAATCTTTGCTGTTGTAGTTGCCCACATGTTTAACTTTTCATCATACAGCAATTTCGGTTCTGTCCACAAGAATGTTCTTGAATCTAACAAATATTTTCACTTACAGCTGTTTAAAATCCACGTTCTGCTAACGCATTCAACATGGCGAAGACACAAATGCCATGAAAACTAAGGGTTATCTCCCATTGGAAAATGGGAGATGTTCAGTTGCTTGAAACTTTAACTTGAATAACCTTGAAAAATAGCTCTCCATTTCACACCCTGTGTTTCATTAGTCTTGCAGTCAAGTGAATTATCTTAGTTACTGGAGTGTTATGTGATGTGACACCATTGTTCTCTTATCACTGCTTTATAAATAGCTCTGTCCCTAAACCCCTTCAATAGGGTTTCTTTTAGGGACCTGATTTTTTCTAATCTATAGCTTAGCCCTCAAAGCAACGTGGCCTCTTGCTGTTTCCTTCTCATTATCCCTGCAGTTTCAATTATATATGCGACTCTTGGCTTTATTTTAAAACAGTTGTGCATTGCTGATGAGCCCTGAAGTCACCAGGGGTGGTTGGTGTCAATAGTGAGTGTATGCCGAGCTATTTTTATCCATAAAGCAGTTTACTTCCTGTATGATGAAAGGTGCTAACATGAAACCTGTCTCCTATTATACCCTAGGGGTGTAATCAGGAGGGGTATGATTGCAGCATACCAATTAAATGGATTTGAGCAGGTTGCTCAGGGTTATATGAAGAAGTAGGGTGTTCTCCACATATTTTTTGAACTCTTCAGAGGAAAGCATCAGGGCACAGCTCATCTAATTCTTTTGATAGCACAGCTGTGTACATAAACCCTGTATCATGGTTTCTTCTTGGAGGCTGTGCTGTTAGATTTAATTTTCTTATAAGTCATTACAGCCATTATCATTCTTTTCAACCTTGGAAAAAATAGTGTTACTAGTTCCCAGTGAACTGGATAATCCCTTCCTTTAGCCTCTACTTTATCTTATGGATAATTTTAAGAGTTATAAGAAGACAAGAGTAACAGTATTGCTTATTTATACCACATATATATGCACACACCATATATACACACACACACACACCCCATATATATATACACACATCTCATATATATCCCATATATTCATGCTATATATATATATGTGTGTGTGTACACACACACACACATCCCAAGCCATCTCAGTACTCTTGGTAGTTCCATAGGAATCTTTCCAGTTCTGCCTTTAAATATCCACTTGGAATATTCTTACTATGACCTGGAACCCCCATTGTTTATTTTATTGCCTTATACCCACCTGGATCCTGCCTGTTTGACTTTTGGGGACTATACCATTGGAGCGGAAATATCTGAATGACTGTTGCCCCCCAGAATGCTCTCAAACAACTATCTTTCACAAGTCTTGACTTGATCAACCATGAAGTTCCCAACTCTAGGCTTAGATTAGAACAGTAACCCACATTCTACTCATTTGTGATGAAATTTAGTTTTAATGCATATGCTGCTTTTTAGTGGACATGGAAAAAATCTAAAACATGTTTCATTTTTCCAACTTAATCATGATAAGGGCTGAAGAAAAAAAAAAGTAGGGTGTCCACAACTCACTATTTGGCTTGATAACCCTGTGTGCCACAATAAGTTTAATTATCTCTAAAGACTTTTTAAGGCCCTCAATAATGATAAAGATGACTGAGGAGGAAGATGATCACTATCATGATCAAAAGTGTACCTACCATATAAGATAATTTACTTGCATCCATAGACATAAGACATGGGGCGTATGTTCACAGCCACAGACATTGGGCGTAGGTGATATTATTCTCCTAATTCTGTAGAGAAGGGAACTGGGGACAAGAACTAATGGTAACAAGCATATCCGAGAGGACACAGCTCAGAACTGTGGTGTAATGTGGATCTAAATATAGTCTTTTTATGTTACGTGGAACAGAGACAAAGTCAGTCTGTTTAAAGGATGCATAGGGATAGAAGGAAGGTCAGGAAACTGTCTTAGCAGCTGAATAATCAGACATCAAGGAGACTGCAATGTCACTTCAGAGAACTGCAATCAGAGTCTGATTTCATGAATAATTAGACCCTTGAAGTAGACACAGTGCACCAGTTGGTCTACCATTTTAGGTACTGCTGCACCATTCTTCTTTTTAAAATTTATTTATTTGTAATGGCTTTCTAAAATTAATTTTATAGAAATATAATTGCTTTACAATAGCTTCTGCTGTGCAGCAGAAGTGAATCAGTTGTATGCATACATATATCCCCTCTTTTTTGAATTCCTTTCCCATTTAGGTCACCACAGAACACTGAGTAGAGTTATCTGTGCTATACAGTAGGTTCTCATTAGTTATTAATATCTATTTTATACTATCTATTTTATAACAGTGTATATATGTAAATCCCAATCTCCCCATTCATCCCACCCCCATCCCCCTTTGGCATTCATATGTTTGTTCTCTATATCTGTATCTGTTTCTGCTTTACCAGTAAGTTCATCTGTACCATTTTCCTAGATTCCACATATAAATAATATTATCTGATATTTGTTTTTCTCTTTATGACTTACTTCACTCTGTATCACCATCTCTAGGTCCATCTGTGTCTCTGCAAATGACCCAATTTCATTCCTTTTTATGGCTGAGTAATATTCCATTGTTTATATGTACCATATCTTCTTTATCCATTTCTCTGTGGATAGACATTTAGATTTCTTCCCTGTCCTGGCTATTGTAAATAGTGCTGCAATGACCATTGGGATGCATGTATCTTTTTGAATTATGGCTTTCTCCAGGTATATGCCCAGGAGTGGGATTTCTGGGTCATAAGGTTATTCTGTCTGTAGTTTTTTGAAGAACCTCAATACTGTTCCCTTTAGTGACTATACCAGTTTACATTCCCATCAACAGTGTAGGAGGGTTCCCTCTTGCACCATTCTTAAGAATGAGCTACTTTCAGTCTCTGGTTCTACAGTTATCCCTACTCCCTAGGGATAGGTGATTTTCACTCTAATATAAACTTCCCAAGAGAAAGTGTTCGCTAAAGGCAACCAGTCACCATCATATATGGGAGAATTAAGTTCCTAAGTCTTTCCATGCCTTTAAGATGGTTTTTAGGTTTTGATGTGCATGCTTAAACACTCTTTGTGTCCAGGGGAATGGGATGTACTGATGATCTACAAGGAATCTGGAAGCAGCACCAATAAACACAGAGTGTAGGAGCAGAGTGTGTTCCCCAATTATGTTTTGTATAATGTTACCAAAGGAAGGGGGCATAGAAACTGGATTTCTAAACTGAACATTTCTACAACGTGTTCACAGCAAGCAATGATCTAATCTAGTCCTTTTCAACCTTGGTTGCAGTTAGCATCACCTGTTGGAGTTTGGAAACACCTTGTTCTATGTGTATTTGGCTCCTGTTGGTACACTTTTTTAAAAGCTCCCTAAGTGATGTTAATGTGCAGTACTGTTGCCAGTATTCCAGGGAAGTTTTTGAGTGACGTAAGAGTTTGGTGAGTTGTAGAGGATGATGGAAATCTAGAAACTGGATCAGAGCATGAGGTGCTGAGTAGTAGCCATAGTTCAGGTCAGGTACAAGCTGTGGATGAAATTTACATCTGTGTGTTCTGTGAGTGCCCCACTCGAGAAGCTCCCTGCTGTGCAGTAAATTGCTTGAAGACTCATGCTTCATGTTTTCCAAGTTGTAAACTAGCACATTTAATACCTGATGAATTCAGGCTCTGTGGCTTGCATTTCTGTGTCACGTGGCTCTGTTGACCATGGGCATATGCAGGCTGTATCCCCCTAAGTAGGATCCAGTTCAAGGGATGGAAAGATTTCAGGTCTGAGGAGAGGAAATCCAGCTACTAGTCTGGAGAAGTGAGACTTGCTGCTGCTGCTAAGTTGCTTCAGTCGTGTCCGACTCTGTGCGACCCCATAGACGGCAGCCCACCAGGCTCCCCTGTCCCTGGGATTCTCCAGGCAAGAGTACTGCAGTGGGTTGCCATTTCCTTCTCCAATGCATGAAAATGAAAAATGAAAGTAAAGTCGCTCAGCTGTGTCCGACTCTTAGTGACCCCATGGACTGTAGCCCATCAGGCTCCTCCATCCATGGGATTTTCCAGGCAAGAGTACTGGAGTGGGGTGCCATTGCCTTCTCCGAAGTGAGACTTGAGGAACCCCAAATCAAACTATGTTGGCAGCTATAGCAGCTTTATGCTGGCCAGCTCTGAATTGTTAGTGTTTTCTATTATCTACAGACCTTCATTAATGGTAAAATGCTGATGGTTACATCACATTGTGACTTAGAGATCGGAAGCTCTTTTCACATGCATTTTATCTTAACAGCCTGGTGAGACCACTAGGTTTAGTTCCAATTTACTGAGAAGAGACCAGTGATGCAGGGAGACTGTAAAAGTTGTGAATGTAAGTGCTGGAGTCAGAGGAAGAAGTCTGTTTGTCTCATTCCTACTCTAGATCACTTTCTTAGATTGTCTTACTAGCCTTACTGTTTTCCCTTATAATTCTCTTTACTAGTAAAGAGAACAAAAATTTGTTACATCTGTATCACTTTTAAAATGTCCTTTGAATCTTGCTGTTAGCAGAAGATGTAGATTTATTTTTCAATGTAAACAATTTTTAAAGTTTAGTTTAATTTTATTTATTTATTTGGTTGTGCTGGGTCTTAATCGGGGTGCACAGGGGCTTCTTTTGCTGTGGTGTGTGGGCTTGTGGAGCACTGGCTCTACAGTGCATGCACACTGGCTCAAGTAATTGAGGCTCCTGGGCTTTAGCATGGGCAGGCTCAGCAGTTGCAGCTCCCTGGCTCCAGAGCTCAGGCTCAGTACTTGTGCACATGTGCTTAGTTGTTCTGCAGCTTGTGGAATCTTCCTGGACAAGGGATCAAACCCATGTCCCCTTATTGGAAGGCAGACTCTTAACCACTGGACCACCAGGGAAGTTCCCAGAAGATATAGGTTTAAATCTTCATGATTTTAATCTTTTTACTCTAGCTTAATTGGTATAATCCATTTATCTCTCTTTTCTAATCTCTTTCTGTCATCTTTGCCTGTTATATATTTGAGGTGTTTGATGAGAAGAAAGTCTCTGGTTTTCATTATTTATGTGCTAGATATGCATACTAGTGTGTAAGCAGCAGGAATAAATATTCATCTCAAAACTCAGATGTGGAGGAAATGTAAGTCTGCTTTCTTGCTATGTTTTGGAGCTGTACTCCAGCACTATCTGATAGAAATGGAAGGAGAGCTAGATGTGTAAAAACCCTTAGATATATTAAGATGAATTAATTATTAAATTAGTTTACCTTATTTATTTTTACTTCTTTTAAAAGTAACTATTGGAAAGTTACTTTTAAAAAAAAGTAAAAATAAATAAGGTAAACTAATTTAATAATTAATTCATCTTAATATATCTAAGGGTTTCCCTGGTGGCTCAGACGGTAAAGAATCTACCTGCAACGCAGGAGACCTGGATTTGATCTCTGGATTAGGAAGATCTCTTGGAGATCTTTCCTGGGTTACTGGAAAGGTAATCCACTCCAGTATTCTTAGCTGGGAAATCCCATGGACAGTGGAGCCTGGCGGGCTACAGTCCATGGGGTTGCAAAGAGTTAGACACTAATATAACTAAACTGTTATTATTTCTGTGCAATGAATATAAAAATACTAGTAAGACATTTTACACCCTTAATAAGAATGTACAGTCTTAAAATTTTGGTGGATTTTTGATACTCATGGCACATCTGAATTCAGATGCCCATCTTTCATGGGTTAAAGTGAAGTGCTATCCTGTTAAATGAATGATGTTATGTTTAATGGGAAAATAATTGACACTGCTTCAGTTTTAAAGTAAAATAAAAACAAAGCAAAATTAAGCAGAATTAAAATTTCACTTCCTCAGTCACACTGCTGCTGCTGCTGCTAAGTCGCTTCAGTCGTGTCCGACTCTGTACGACCCCATAGACGGCAGCCCATTAGGCTCCCCCGTCCCTGGGATTCTCCAGGCAAGAACACTAGCCACATCTCAAATGATCACTTACCAGTCAATAGCTATAGCTGGCTACTGCAGTAGATGACACAGGTCCAGTTATGAAAAACATTCTCTGTCTATTTGGATTTCCCAAAGCATTTGAGACTTTGGCCTTCTTACTATTAAAGCCAAAGAAAGGTGTTGGCTTCCCACCCTCCCCCCTCAGCAATTGCCTTTGAAAAGTGTTTCTCCTGGAGTTGGGTTGAAAATACCTAGAAAATTCCTCCAAGACACAGTCTTTCACATATGCCCCAGGAGCCACATTCAGAACTGCTTGCATATGTGCATACTAAGTTGCTTCAGTCATGTCTGACTCTTTGCGATCCTATGGGCTGTAGCCAGCCAGACTCCTGTCCATGGCATTCTCCAGGCAAGAATCCTGGAGAATACTGGGTTGCCATTTCCTCCTCCAGGGGATCTTCAACCTAGGAACTGAACCCAGGTCTCCTGCATTGCAGGTAGATTCTTTACCACTAGCACCACCTGGGAAGCCCTTCAGAAGAGCTTAGTTTTCTGCTTTTCCCATATAACGGGTTCTCCTACCTTCATATCTGTACCTGCTGCCAGTGGACTTGCCCTTCCTGCTCTGGAAAAACTTTGTCCTATTGTGTATGTGTGTATGTATATATTGGATTGGCAAACAAATTTGTTTGGGTTTTTCCATAAGATGTTACAGAAAAACCTGAAATAACTTTTTTGGCAGACCCAATATGTATGTACTCATTTATATTTACATAAATATTAAATAATTATTTTGTTATAATTTTAAGATGGTAATTGACTGTATAAAACAAAATTAACAATGTAGATATGTTTATAGCACATCTAGAAAAGCTTCTTTTCCTTTTAGGAACTCCCAGTCCGAGGTTAAGTTAGTCTCCAAAATCTTACAAGGAGTTCACTGTTTTCTTCTCCTTTGCCAGAATCTATGAAACTCCCCAGGACATTTAAAGCTCACTGTAGGATTTTTCAACAGTCTCATCCCAGTGGACGATTATTTCAGAAATTCGCTGTGACTTCTGAGCGTCCCCTTCATGTCTCCTTGCTGTTTCTTTTTCAGAGTCACAGACCTTTGTCTCAACATCAATTGGTTCTAATTCTTGTACGTGCTTTGTTACTGGTTTGCGTTGTGGTTCAGTTGCTTGTATGAGTCTTAGAAATCCCCAGATAAGCCCCTACATGCAGTGACAATGAATCTCAGTAATTGCATTTTTCTGTATCTGAACTTACTTTATGTACTAAGCCTCTTTTCTGTCAGATTTCACACATTTAATCAGCCAGTTAAGGATCGACATGCTCCACTTTGGGGTTTCATCTAAAGTTTTTGGAGGGGGACTGATAAAGTGTCAAGATTTGGAGGTGGATGTGGGTTACCTGATCCCCACACACGTTGGTCCCATAGAGACCTTGTTGCTTGTTGCCAAGCTGTACAATTTTTTTGTATCTTTGTACAGACAAAAAAACATGTGGCTGCTACCTTGTCCTTCTGGGTGCTCCAAAAACCCATTGAGCACAGTGTTCTCTGGAGGCATGTGGGAAATTATTCTACTGCACCCTCTGTCCTGCTGAAGGTCATTGGTGCTAGGTGGCTGTCTCATGCCCATCTGCTCAAGTACATATCACATACTTCAGTCCTAGGTTTGGAATAATTTTGGAGCCCTATCACATTCCTGGTGGGCTGCACTAGGGAGTAAGAGCCAGTTACTTCTGCACTTGGATTTCCCTAAATATATCTGGTAGGGGTGGGAGTGGTGAGCGGGAGGGTGGTGCTTATGTTTCTTCCACTGTTTCTTTCAGGAACATACTCTTGTCTAACATTCTTGCTTCTCTTTCATCTTACCTTCTCTATCCAGTCCAGAAAAATGTTATCTAGACTCAGAGATGAATAAAGCAGTTAAATGTGTTAGCTCAGTGAGAAGATGGGAAAGAAGGCTAATAACCACATGTGAAAAATAACAGTCTAGGGGAAAATGGCCTAGATGCTTTACTTTATTCTACAAATATATTTTCAATGCCTGGGCTTAGATTTTGAAAAATCAAAAATCAGTATATTGACTGTTTCTGTAACATTATAAGCATGAGATACCCTCCCTTTTGTCTCTTTAAGAGAAGTGGGACAGAGTTTGTGTAACAAAAAAATATTTTAGGGAAAAATGTTGGCTAGCATCTCAAAATGTTGTCTCACCATACAGAAATTAAGAGTTGACTTATTTTCAGGAGCCCAAGGGATCCATCTGAAAACACTTTGTGTTCAGAATTAAATTGAAATGCTGGTTGGTTAATGTCTAGCCTAACTATATTGTCATGCTCTCTTATGTTAAGAAAATGTTCTGTTTTTGCACTTGCTATTCATTGTAAAAGGACAGGAAACATCAAGGTTGGGGGGAGAGGGGAAGGGCAAATGAGAGAGAGACTTTTGGTGTTTCCTTAAAAACGATGATTTTCACACACACAAAAAATTCTCCCAAGTAACTGGAAGGTTAAAATTATTTTTACTTCATTTAGCATTTTTATTTCCACAATTAGCCAAATAGAAACAAACAGAAAAGATTCTGGGATAACATGAAAAAGGTTAAAATTTTTAAAAATAACTTTAAATGTAGACAGTAATTGAATAGTAATGTGTAGAATGTATTTTTCCCTGATCTTAGAAATCACTGGGAGAATGTAGGTGCTAGATTAAGCAACAAATCAAATTAAAATACTTCCGATATTCCAAAGACATATTCAAAGTAAACAGAAAGTACCTAAGACTTCTCATTCTATTTTCCTTGGGTTATTGTCCAGCATTGAAATTTTCCACCAAGAGTGTGACAGCGAGTGAGGTTTTTAATGTAAAATTTCAAAAGATTCTTGGAGCTTGGTCTAAGCCACTCAGGTTCAGGTTCTTAGGTACTCTTCAAGGGCACAGACTCAGTTGGCCGTGAGTTTTGTGCCCTTCCCAGGTCTGAGCAGCTCAGGTGACCAGGTGCTTGGTGAACACACTGTCCCAGGTGGGACGTGCATCTCCTCTGGGGAGCTGATCTCAGGCTGCGACCCTCCTGGCAGATGTCAACTGTTCAGGATCCCAGAAAGTATGGTACTGGCACAAAGACAGAAATATAGATCAGTGGAACAAAATAGAAGGCCAAGAGATAAATCCACACACCTATGGACACCTTATCTTTGATGAAGAAGGCAAGAATATGCAATGGAGAAAAGACAATCACTTTAACAAGTGGTGCTGGAAAAACTCGTCAACCACCTCTAAAAGAAGGAAACTAGAGCACTTTCTAACACCATACACAAAAATAAACTCAAAATGGATTAAAGATCTAAATGTAAGACCAGAAACTATAAAAGTCCTAGAGGAAAACATAGGTAAAACAGCCTCTGACGTAAATCACAGCAGGATCCTCTATGATCCACCTCCCAGAGTAATGTAAATAAAAGCAAAAATAAACAAATGAGACCTAATTAAACTTAAAAGTTTTTGCACAATGAAGGAAACTACAAGCAAGGTGAAAAGACAGCCTTCAGAATGGGAGAAAATAGTATCAAATGAAGCAACTGACAAATAATTAATCTCAAAAATATACAAGCAGCTCATACAGCTCAATACCAGAAAAATAAATGACCCAACCAAAAAATGGGCCAAAGAACTAAACAGATATTTCTCCAAAGAAGACATACAAATGGCTAACAAACACATGAAAAGATGCTCAACATCACTCATTATCAGAGAAATGCAAATCAAAACTACAATAAGGAACCATCTCACACCGGTCAGAATGGCTGTTATCAAAAAGTCTACAAACGATAATTGCTGGAGAGGGTGCAGAGAAAAGGGAACCCTCTTACATTGTTGGTGGGAATGCAAACTAGTACAGCCACTATGGAGAACAGTGTGGAGATTCCTTAAAAAACTGGAAATAGAACTGCCATATGACCCACCAATTCCACTGCTGGGCATACACACTGAGGAAACCAGAAGGGAAAGAGACACGTGTACCCCAATGTCCATCACAGAACTGTTTACAATAGCCAGGACATGGAAGCAACCTAGATGTCCATCAGCAGATGAATGGATAAGAAAGCTGTGGGGCATATACACAGTGGAATATTACTCAGCTATTAAAAAGAACACATTTGAATCAGTTCTAATGAGGTGGATGAAACTGGAGCCTATTATACAGAGTGAAGTAAGCCAGAAAGAAAAACACCAGTACAGTATACTAATGCATATATATGGAATTTAGAAAGATAGGCACGATAACCCTATATGTGAGGTAGCAAAAGAGACACAGATATAAAGAACAGACTTTTGGACTCTGTGGGAGAAGGTGAGGGTGGGATGGTTTGAGAGAATAGCATTGAAACATGTATATTACCATATGTGAAATAGATGACCACCCCAAATCTGATGCATGAAAGAGGGCACTCAAAGCAAATGTACTGGGACAACCCAGAGGGATGGGGTGGGGAGGGAGGTAGAGGGGGGTTCAGGATGGGGGACACAGGTACATCCATGGCTGACTCATGTGAATGTATGGCAAAAACCACTACAGTATTGTCAAGTAATTAGCCTCCAATTAAAATAAATAATTTAATTAAAAAAAGATTCTTGGAAAGTTATTTGTAGCTATACAGCTTGTTGACTTGTCAGGCACTTTATTAATATTTTGGTCTAGGTAAGTTATCAAAAGAGGTGAATGTAAGCATACGCATGCAATGCCAACATATCTATGTTTCCAGAAAGGGGTATTTTCCTTTATTTTGTTATTTTGAGTTTTTCATCTAAATATAGGCACTTAGGTAAGGTTTTAAGTCCTTGTAAGGTGCCACAAAACAAAGTAATTTTGTAATTACATTAAACATTATGATACTTAAGGTATTTTAGATATACTAGTAAGCACCTACATGCTACAATTGATTTAATATTATTGATTTTTAAATTAGATACAAAATTTGCATTTGGTGATAATTTGAGGAATGCATTCCTACATTTGTAGCTAAAAGGGTTATATGGGGATGGATATAGCAGTTAAATGTGTGGGTTTAATGAGAAGATGGAAAAGAAGGCTAATAACCATATGTGAAAAATAACAGTCTGTGACACTGATCACTTTCTTCAGTGTCCAATCATGTTTACATGAATTTGGGGGAAAATGTAAAAGTTCAATACTTGAAATTTTTGAGGTCGTATATATTTCTCATTGTAAAGTGAAAGTGTAAGTCATTCAGTCGTGTCCAGCTCTTTGGGACCCCCATGGACTGTATAGTCCATGGAATTCTCTAGGCTGAATACTCGAGTGGGTAGCCTTTCTTTTCTCCAGGGGATCTCCCCAACCCAGGGATGGAAGCCAGGTCTCCTGCATTGCAGGTGGATTCTTTACCAGCTGAGCCACAAGGAAAGCCCAAGAATACTGGAGAGGGTAGCCTATCCCTTCTCCAGTGGATCTTCTCGACCCAGGAATTGAACCTGGGTCTACTGCATTGCAGGTGGATTCTTTACCAATTGAGGTATCAGGGAAGCCCTTCTCATCTTAAACGTGAAGTGATTAATTTCTCCACCAACATTTTGATTTCTTACCTGTCCAACTATTTTCATCTGGTTATTTTTCAATACCCATTGGATGAGAAAGTGTAACCTACATATAAAAATGTGTAGGAGTAGGGCCATTAATATTTAACCAGAACTTAAATGAACGCAGGGAAAGGCAATAAACAACCAGGATTCTTAAACTTTATATTATATATATATTTTTTGGTAGTTGGGTGGTTTATATTTGATAAACTTTTAAGTAATAAAAGTAAGACATTTTTATAATCCAAAATTGTTCTGGAGGAAGTACAAGAATATCCTTGCATGCGTGTGAAGTCTCTTCAGTCATGTCCCACTCTGTGCAACCGCATGGACTGTAGCCCGCTAGGCTCCTCTGTCCATGGGATTCTCCAGGCAAGAACACTGGAGTGGGCTGCCATGCTCTCCTCCAGGGGGATCTTCCCAACCCAGCCACGGATCACACCTGTTTCTTTTATGTCTCCTGCATTGGCATGTGGGTTTTTTACCACTAGCACTACCTCACCCATACATATTCTTACTTCCCAAGGAAAGCTCTCATTGCTATTTTGAAATATTTGATCAGGTATGTTTCTATCTGGCTTCCCTGGTGGCTCAGAGGTTAAAGCATCTGCCTCCAATGCAGGAGACCGGGGTTTGATCCCTGGGTCAGGAAGATCTCCTGGAGAAGGAAATGGTAACCCACTCCAGTATTCTTGCCTGGAGAATCCCATGGACAGAGGAGCCTGCTGAACTTAGGTTTTTCTCTATTTTCATATTTGTTTATGTTACTGGATAACAGTATATTTGTAACTTCTTATCCATTTTATTTACTGTCATGCATGTACTTTTATGTTATTATAGACTCATTCTAAATGGTTACATAATATCCCATTATATGGATGTGCCATGGTTTCCAAAAAATTCCACTAAGATTAAACATTTAGATTATTTTTATGTCTTTACCATCTTAAGTAACTCAACTGACCATTTTTTTTTTCTTTCTTTTGGAGAGCTTCCAGTTCTTGATATTATTAGATCAAAGGAATTAACTTTTTTAAAGGCTCCTCATATGTATCATGTAAATACTTAGCAAAATTGTTTTACCAGTTTACACTTTGGATGTGTGCATGCTTAGTTGCTTCAGTCATGTCTGACTTTTTGCGACCCTATGGACTGTAGCCTGCCAGGCCCCTCTGTCCATGGGATTCTCTAGGCAAGAATACTGGAGTGGGTTGTCATGCCCTCCTCCAGGGGATCTTCCCAACCCAAGGATGAACCCACTTCTGCATCTCCTGCCTTGGCAGGCAGATTCTTTACTGCTGAGCCACTAGGGAAGCCCAAATTTACACTTCCCCCCAACATAATTTGGCACATAAAATTTAGTGTGCATAAATACCTCTGTCTTATATACTACTTTGCATAGCCAAAATTTTGCTTTAGACATAGTAGAATTGGAAGATCATAACAGTCTTATCATGTTTTAAAAATATTGAAGCTAATGCTGACATCACGAGCTAATACACATAATGATAAGAAAATGTCTATATATATATGTAAAAAATCTGATGCTGCGATCTGATCCCTGGGTCAAGAAGATCCCCTGGAGAAAGGAATGGCAACCCACTCCAGTATTCTTGCCTGGATAGTCCCATGGACAGAGGAGCTTGGCAGGCTACAGTCCATGGGGTCTCATAGAATTAGGCATGACTAAGTGACTATCACCTTCACTTTCATATATTTGCCTGCATCAGTTCTTAGTTGCAGCATGCAGAATCTTTGATCTTTCCTTGAGGCATGTAGAATCTTTTGGTTGCAGCATGAAGACTTTCAGTTTCATTATGTTGGATCTAGTTCCCTAACCAGGGATCAAACCTGGGTCTTTTGCACTGGGAGTAGGGTCTTAATCACTGGACTACCAGGGAAATCCCCGAAAATGTTTTAATATTCCAGGAAATCTCCTGTTTTGTTTAAATTCATAGTTTATGTGTGTTGCATATATACGTAATATATATTTTATATACACATAAAAATGAAATATTTATCAATAATATGAGCTATCTATATATAGACATACATCCTTTTGTGTGTTTTTCTATGTTAATTTTTTACATTAATTTTCTACTGAATTACATTCAATTTGATTGCAAACTAAGACATATACAATAAAAATTTGAGTTTTATTGCAAACAATATATTCTTGGAGTCTAGATTCTGAGAGAACAGGAGGTTATATACTACCTGGAATGAAATTTGTTTTCCTCCAGGGAAACAATTATGGATACTGCATAGATATTTAAAGTTTCCTAAGAAATATTAGAAACATTTTTTCTAAACCTTCAATTTTTATTTCAGTATTTTTTGTGATGCATCAGAAAGACAGGACTATGTTTTTGTTTTACATGTCCTGAATAGAGGAACCTCAATACTTTTCCATTTCCCTTGATTCCTTTCATTTAACCAAATTTTTAAGTTTTTAATGAATACTTTTGTCATTTGTATACATTTTAAAAAGCAGTCTAATTGTTTTATCTTAATTTTGTTTGCATAAGTTTTGGTAACAACAGAAATTTATCTACTGAATCATATGAGAATGCAATTTGTATATATTCTTTATATGCAATTGCGGAGTTTAATTTTTATGAAAATAATAATCATTGACTGTTGGTTTTTCTAGTTTCTCCTAAAAGCCTGAGGCTTTGTGGTTGTCAGTGGTGCAGTTCCAAAATACAAAGTCATAAAGTTACCTTCCATCCTCTTTAGTAGTCTGAATATTTTGCATCCAGCCATGGGAAGCAGCCTGAAACCTCTAATCGAAATCAAAGGTTACACCACAGGGGTGCAATATCTCTAATTTGTCTTGGAATGATGCAGTAGCTTCCCTTGACTGCTGTGATTAAATTCATTCTAGTTTGTTCAGTTAATGAGAATAGCACATCTTAACCCATAGAAGATATTCCCTTTTTATGGCCTCATGACTCTGAGCAGATTAGCGTCATTATCAACAAATAATATTTAGTAATGAATGCATATGAGTGGCACTGTGCTAGGATCCCTACAAATCAAGTCACAAGAGCGTACTCCTTAACCTTCAGCTTATGACTTTCCAAAACACAAGGGTTGCTCAAGCATGTGTATAGATACAGTTAAATATGTTCTACACAACTAAAGGACAGCCTGAGATTTAAGGGCAACAAAGAATTTGTCCTTGCCAGTCAGTTGGAGATAAAGTTAATCAACCTCCTGAAAAGATGCAAAGCTGATAGTGATAGATACATTATCCCTGTTTGGTGAGTTTAATGATCATTTTCACACTTTCCTGCACTTGCATTTTTGAGGTGGTGAGTCACTTAAAATAATGAGGTTTTATTGCAAGTTTAAAGCCAGTGTATTCCATAGTGGTAGACTGAGAAGAAAAAGTATATAAAATATGGGTTTCAAGGTATTTTGGTGGAGTTTGCAGTTGTTAGAGTGGAATGTAGCTTAGGAGGTCTTTGATCAAGCTCTGGTACCGCATGTTGTTTGTTGTTTTAGTCGCTCAGTCGTGCCTGACTCTTTTGCGACCCCATGGACTATAGCCCACCAAGCTCCTTTTTTCCATGGGATTTCCCAGGCAAAAATAATGGAGTTGGTTGCCATTCTCTTCTCCAGGGGATCATGGGATCATTCTGACCCAAGGATCCAGCCCGCGTCTCCTGCATTGCAGGCAGATTCTTCACCATCGAGCCACCTGGGAAGCCATGTTCAAATTCTGGCAGCATTGTCTGTCAGTTTTAGGACTTTGAACAAATTACTGAAATATTCCTTTGGATCTTTTCTCCTTAAAATGAATGCTGACAAGTATCATTGTTTTCATGAATTTTGTTTGGTAAATTGTAAACAGGATAATGTAAAGATTTCCGGCATATAGGAAGAACTCAGTAGAGGTAGCTGCTGATGTAGCTTTAATTATTCAATTTATTAGTTATTAAATTGATTAATGGATTATATATGTTTTCCTGCCACTCAATTGTCCCTTGACATCTCTCTCCTGTCTTCTGTCTACCTCTTTGGAAATTACCAGATTTAATATTTCTAGAATAGCCACTGGGTCTGTTGCGTTCCCTGGATGGTGCATCTGCAAAGGTCTGAAGCCAAATCTGGCCTCTATACCCCAATGCTGAATTAAATCTTGGAGATAGTATTGCGTAAAGTAGAAAGAATAGCTTTATTGCTTTGCCAGGCAAAGGGGGCCACAGTGGGCTCCTGCCCTCAAAAACTGTGTGTCCAGACCTGGAGAGGGTAATGAAGAGTTTTGTAGTAATGATTCAAAGAGGGCATGATCAGCTCATCCATTCTTCTGATTGGTTGATTGTGAGGTGTGTGGGAGTCTGCATCATCAATCTTCTGGTTTCAAAGGGTCTGGGGTCTAGGTCTGGGGGGTCTTTGTGCTTATGGGCAGCATACTGTTAACTTCTCCTACCTGGTGGAGCTTTTAGTATCTGTTTAACAGCCTAAAAGATACTGTTCTGAGTATCCCTTGAGGGGGAACCTGGACCCTGCCCCAAAGGCTGCACTATTGTTTCTTAACTGTTCTTCCACTGTCTCCACATCCCTTCCCTTCCCTAATTAGCATCTGTTTGAACCTGCTCCCTGGAATGCAGGGAAGGTCCTGGAGGCTGGAGGCTGAAGGAAGCCTATTTCCTGTAATCAAGAAGCAGGGTAGGGGGGCCTTCATAGAAAGGCTTTTGTGCCTGGGAGCACCACAGGGTTCTGCTTCTTATCAGGTTGAGCCACTAAAAAGTCTCTTTAACTAAGTCACTCCCCTGTGTGCCCCTGATTTGTCCTGAATCAAGAATCAGTCCTGAAATGTTCATTGGAAGGACTGATGCTGAATCTCAAACTCCAATACTTTGGCCACCTGATGCGAAGAACTGACTCCTTTGAAAAGACCCTGATTCTGGGAAAGACTGAGGATGGGAGGAGAAGGGGATAACAGAGGATGAGATGGTTGGATGGCATCGACTCAATGGACATGAGTTTGAGTAAGCTCTGGGAGTTGGTAATGGACAGGGAAGCCTGGCGTGCTGTAGTCCATGGGATCGCAAAGAGTCAGACATGACTGAGCAACTGAACTGAAGTGAACTGAAGACTCTCATACCTTGTCCTAGGCCTATCTCTCCTTCCATGCATGCATCACCAAGAATACAACGCTGTCTTTCCTTCCTAACCGCCAAGTTTCTTCTGTAAGAATTGATATAGTCAGGGTATGGAAGACAAAGGGATGGTCAGGACCCAGAGGATAGAAGTGCAGATTGGGGAAGACTCCAAGAGAAGGAAGAAATCTGGGCAGGTGAGTACTTGCTGAAGCAGAAAGTCAGGAGGCTATGTACAGCCTTCAGCAAGTAAGGAAACACAAAATCATGGGTGAAATAAGGATCAAACTAGCCATAGTACTCTATGCCAGGGTTTCCAGTAGCAGGTAATAATGGGCATTGAATTCAGGGTTTTATTCTAGACTTTGAAAGCCACTTATGAGGCAACAAAGGGCTGTAGAACAGATGCAGTGGCTACAATTAAAGTATCAAGCTGAATTTCATTCATCCTTTCAGTCATTCAGACAACCTCTGCTGATCATATTTACCAAAACTTGAGAAACGGAGACCTGATTGAAATAAAAAGGTGTTTATTCTGGGTTTAGTAGGACTGTAACCTAGGAGACACAGATGCAGGAAGCACTTGAATTGTGTTGCCCCAACCTACAAAATGGAGCAGGCTTATAAAAGCAAAAATCTCAAGGTAACAGTTAGTTACAGGAGTTGTTTATCAAGGATTATAATTGGAGCTGGCAAGAAGTGAGGGTGCTTGTTAAGTGACAACTGGTTGGAGCTTGAAGTGGTTGCATAGTTATAAGAAGAGACCTTGAGACCACAGGTTGCAGCTGGCAGGTGTGGTTTTGAATATGGCCAGTAATGTCCTTGGGTCTGATATAGTTCAAAGAAAGTTCAAGTTCTCAGTGATGCAGAGATGTGTCTGAGACTAGATCCTCCACACCCACCCAATTTCATTTCTGTAGGCCCAAACTGTGATCACTCCATTTAATTTCAATGTGCCATCAGCCACCTCCACAGAGGTGGCCAGGCACTAAAGAACCACAGAATACTGGCATTAAAGCAGTGCAGTGTCTCTGCCTTCTTGATGAAATTTAATTCTAAAGATGTTCATCAAGGTTCTCAGTCTCAAAAATGGGAGAACCAAGAGTGAAGCTGGATCACAAAGATGAGAGCAGGAGTCTAGTTTAAGCAATGGGCTGCTGGACCAATAGCAATCTTGGCTTTGACCTTAACGTATAAGCATAAAGGAGTAGAGAATTTTAAATTCCTTTAGTCTAGGGTCAAGGCTGTTCTTGGAGTAGGGGATAGTGGAGGTAGCATGTTTTAGTAACTTTGTATATAATGATCAAGGAAGAATGAAGACAAGAGATATGGTTGAATGACAACCAAAAAGCTATATACTTACTTTTATTTCCTTCTTTATTAGATATGTAGAATTTCTCTCAAGTCCCTCTATACAACATCTACAGAAAAGTAAAATTAGAAATATTGTGAAAAGGGATAACTTTTTAAGAGGATCAATTGAAGATACAATGGAGGCCATTTTCTAACAACAAATTTAATTTGTGAAAATCTGGTAGCATATTAACTGTAGAGTGGTGATTTTTAAAAGGAAATTTCCATAGTTAAACTAAAAATTATTGGAACGATGTCAGTTAATATCTGGCATTATGCTTTAGAAATGCACAAGAAAGAAGCAATTACCAGTTTCCAAATAAGAAGTGATAGTAATAGAAAATTCAGATTTCAGTGTATTATAAATTTAATAAATAAGCTATAAAATTGCCATTCACTGACTAAAATTGATTTGGGGCATCAAATTTCAAGCATGGCATATATAATGCAGTAACAACTTTCTAAGCAAAATTATCCTCTTGGATTTGCCCAGATCCCTTCAGTTTTTCAATTTGTATTACTGAGAGAGTGTGGATAGGTTCACATTGCAGGAAACTCAGTTAATTTATGTGCTAACTTTAAGATTCCATCATCCTGTCTAGTCTTTACCACAAGTATGTTTATTAAAAGTATTATGATGGGATAAGTTTAATTTTAAGACATAATGCAGAAAACCCTGTAGGTAAGCAAAACACTTTGGAGGTTTCCTTAGAAGCAGGAAGCTTTGCATGTTAAGAATGCTGCATACACTTGCTTTTCGTTCTTTGAATTTAGCTCAGTGATTCCTAAACTTTAGTGTGTAAGAGATGGCTGTACAGGATTTAAAATCTAACCATGTATATAATATGGATGGTATAGGGATTTTCCAGGCTCATTTTTATTGTATTTTATTTTTACTATTCATGCTGACTCTGAAAAATAGCTATAAAACTAAGATCCCATTCACCTGTATATGGTTGAGATAGCAATGTTTGTTTGATTCTATTTAATACAACCTAGTCTTATCTACTGCTGCTGCTGCTGCTGCTGCTAAGTCGCTTCAGTCATGTCTGACTCTGTGCGACCCCATAGACGGCAGCCCACCAGGCTCCCCCATCCCTGGGATTATCCAGGCAAGAACACTGGAGTGGGTTGCCATTTCCTTCTCCAATGCGTGAAAGTGAAAAGTGAAAGTGAAGTCGCTCAGTCGTGTCCGACTCTTAGTGACCCCATGGACTGCTGCCTGCCAGGCTCCTCCATCCATGAGATTTTCCAGACAAGAGTACTGGAGTGGGGTGCCATTCCCTGTGCTAATAACAGAATCGTTAATGTACTTATATTCTGAAAATAGTAGAAAGTGATATTGAAAGGTAATATAAAGTTAGATGGTATTTGAAGGAATATGAGAAATCCTTCTTACTTAGTGCTCGACCAAGCAAAACCTGTGTTCTGCTTCCATTGTGATGGTCACAAGTTTGGGTTTGGGATAGTGTGTCATTCAGGGTCCAATTAACAGGCAGAAACCACTCCAGCTATTTTCACAGAGGAGAACTGAATATAAAGAATCGTAATTTAAGTATTAGAAAACTGAAAGAGTAAGAAGAGAACATAGATGGCAACTGCAAAAATAACTATCACTCCTGACAATGAGAAAACAAAACAAAAGGATCAGAATGACTAAAACTTAGAAGCCTGGAGGACCTGGACTTTACTGAGCTGGAACTTAGACCTCCAGGGAAAGGCTACTGATTGCCTGGTGCTGGTATCTCTGAGATAGCAGAAGGGGTCCTAGTGGGACCAAGTCCCAGACCTATGCCAGCCAGTCTGTGCTGGTATTTCAATGGCAAGGGTGCAATGAAGCTGATTCTTTAAGTGTTGGGAGAGAAAAAACAAGCTGGAGTCAACAGCTGTTACTAAAAACGAGTGCTACTGTAGGCATGAAAAAGCAAGTCCGGAGCACTGCTAATAGGAACAGTAAGTCCCCAGGAGGCAGATAAGGGTGAGAAAGTCCTTTCCCAGTCTTCCAGTCCTGCCGTCTCCCTATAGAGTTCCCTACTGCCAGATCCAAATGGGGAGTCAGCCAGCACCATGGAAAATGTCACTTGTGTGCTGAGCCTCGTATCACAAGGTAGACTACAAACAGGTGAGTGAAGGCAAACATGAGAAAAAAAAAAAAAATCACTCGTCACAGATCCAGTATTTCCATGAAATTTGGAAAAGAAAGTAATTAAGACATGAATAAATTATTAAATAATTAATAGTAACTAAAGTATTTTCATGGAATTTTAAGGATTAAAAAATGAACGAACCCAAAGTTTAAATAAGGCAATATGTAAACATCTCCTATTTACATTAAAGCATGATTGTCCTTGAAACTCCTTCATGTTTTGCAAAATTACTTTGCTAACCTCTGGAGAAAGTACCTTTAAAAGATGTGAATTATTACCTAATAAGTCATAATCTTTGCCTACTATGAATATTTGAACATTGTAGAACTGACACTATAAAATATTTGACATTTTTAACTGAAAGTACTAAAAGTGTCCTCTCTAGTGCTGATAAATTATATTTATTTATTTTCAAAAAAGCAATTATATAAATATTGAATATCAAATTCTTTTAAAGGTAGTATTATCCTAATATTAAGTATGTAATATTTGTAAATTAATTCAGAAATAGTGGCTGTGTTCTCTCTACAAGAATAAAACCATCAAAAACAAAAACCCAGTTCAGAATGCTTTAACTCTTTGAAATGTTAACTTCAGAATATTCTAGAGCCAAGGTAAAGCCAGTGAGCTGAAATTTCTTTTGCTTCAATTGTATTATTTAGAACTAGCATCAAAGAAGAAGTGTTTTAGTAAATGCTCAGGGTATCTAATTGGCTCTTTTAGCTCTTACAGTTCAAAGTAGACTGACAGTGGCATCTACCATTCCTAGCTGTACTTATTCTAATGTATTTTGCCAATTCCCTTCATGATTTCAGTGTTATACCAATTTGTATTCGTAAGTAATTCACTCTAAGATCTTTAGCTTTTTTTTTTTAAAACATAATTACTTAGGACCATCAGATTTCAGAGGTGAAAGGAATCTGTCTTTTTAACTCAACCAAATTTGACTGGAATTCTACCATGTACCTAGCATTCTTGAATTTGAAGGAGATAACATTTGAATGGGAAAAATAGATTTGTAGAAAATAATTATAACACTATGTAATATATACTATCACAGGGGTTGGTACAATGTGCTATGGAGACAGAAGGAGGAAAAGACCACATTTGCTTGGCTGGGGATGAGCTAGAGGTGGAATTTATATTGCCTTTGCCTTGAAAATAAAAGGATTGTGCATGCCAACATGGGTATGCAGAGCATTAAAGTCCAGGTCTCTCCAACCATTTGTCAGACACCTGCTCTGTGCAGACAGTCTGTTAGATGCTTAAAATACTCTGCTGAAAAGGATATGTTTTTTGCCCTGTTGGAGCTTCCAGCCTACTGGCTGATCAAGAAAATGTTGGATAGTGTGAAGTCATGAACCAGTTGTTGTCAGAAACCAGTGAGTAGTTGAGTAGGATGGTAGTGTAGATTTAAGGGATTTGGCAAGCAACTGAAGAGGAAGCAGAGAAGATGGATTGGGGATAGAATGTCAGTGGACAATATGCTGCTCAGTTGAGATGAATATGTTTTTTTAAAAAAATAGAATCATATTTTCAGGTTTCTTTTTTACATCTTGGGAAGATAATGTAGTAGCAGTATGTGGAATAAACTGTGAATGGGGAGAATACAGGTGGGGAGGGAACCTAGACGGCTAGTATCTGTTAATAAGAGAGAAGGGAAATCCCTAAACAGCATCCCTTGACTGTTGGGATACGTTCAAGAGCATCTTAACATTCTTTCTGTCTTTCTGTAGATGTGGAAATGAAGCCCTCTATGAGTTAAATGATTAAATGACATGCCCATTTGATAGAGTAAATCAAAGTAGGAACTAGTTAAGCATTTTTTTTTCAGTACCATACCTCCTGTCTAGCAAGTTGAACTGGAAAAGATCATTTATATCAGAATCAACCTACCAAAAATTAAAGCAAAACTGAAAGCATTGCACTTCATCAAATCATAATTTTCTGTCAAATATTGATGACATCATTATATAGCAAATTAAAATATGTTATTCTTGTTCAGTCACTAAGTCATGTTCAACTTTTTGCATCCCCACGGACTGCAGCACACCAGGCTCTCCTGTCCTCCACTATCTCCCAGAGTTTACTCAAATTCATGTTCATTGAGTTAGTCATGCTATATAATCATCTTATCTTCTGCTGGCCCCATCTTCTTCTGCCCTCAATCTTTCCCAGCATCAGGGTTTTTTTCCAGTGAGTTGGCTCTTTGCATCAGACGGCCACAGTATTGGAGCTTCAGCTTCAGCATCAGTCCTTCCAATGAATATTCAGGGTTGATTTCCTTTAGGATTGACTGGTTTGATCTCCTTACAGTCCAAGGGACTCTCAAGAGTCTTCTCCAACATCACGATTCAAAAAAATGAATTCTTCAGCGCTCAGCCTTCTTAATGATCTCACGTGTGTACATGACTACTGAAAAACCACAGCTTTGACCGTATGGAACTTTGTCGGGAAAGTGATGTCTCTGCTTTTTAATACACTGTCTAGGATTGTCATAGCTTTCCTTGTTAGAGGTTCTTTAACTGGTATTCAGTCAGTATTTGTTGAATGAATCCCTATCAGTTGTTACTAGCTGGTATCACAAAGGAAATTATTAATGGTGATTATTATACAGAAATCTCAAATGAGAAACAAAGAGAGAGAATAATTTGGAGGGGAGGTAGCAGAGTTTGGGGAGCTCAGAGTTAAACTAGTGAATTACAAATACAAGCCTGTGATGAAGGGCATGTGCCCATGTGTAAATGGCCACCCTTTCTTCTGCAGTGTTCTTTCTTTACTACCATAGTTTCCCCAGGCCCATGATGAGGTTGTCACAGTCACTGGCATTAATGTATATTATTTCTACCTGAATGTCCCTTTGCTCTTAAGATTTTCACCACAAGAAAGGTAGCAGGCTTTCAGTTATCCCTCTGGCTACAAGAGGTATAGGGAGAATAACTGAGAGATGTAGGCATTAAGAGATTTGATACAGATGGATAACATAACAAGGAATAGATTCAAGAGCTTATATAAAATACAAATATTGTAGAGATACTCTGCCTCTGTCCCACCATTTTTCCTTTTCTATTAGAGGTCAAAATTAACTTTTGATATTCAATTATTTAAAAAATCAATAAAATTCTATAATTGAATCAAACCACTGGTATAATAACTCACAACTTTAATAGAGATTTCCTGAAGTAGTGAATAGAGTTATTCATGTTTGTTTTGTGATCCAGCTCCAGGAAAGCCATAATATGCTGTAATACTATTTTAGAATTTTATTATCTGAATGGATTATCATATTAATAGAAAATCTCCATAGAGCTACAGTTGTGCACCCTAACATTTTGTTGAAGTTAAAGATTCACTTAATTTTTAAACATGACATTATTAAATACATAATGCAAGAAATCTAATAATTAAATTCTATTATTAAATGATTGACTTCTCATTTTTCATATAGTAGTACTAAATGTACTATTAAGCTCACCATCTAACTGAATTGAACCCAAGATACTTTAATTATCTCACACTCGTTAAGTATCTTATTTAAATTATGAGCAGGTGATGATTTGTTTTTAACACATTTCACCAATCATATAAAATAAATTCTATACATATCATATGGGAAAATGTCATCTTGGGAGTTTTTAGTCCTCTAATCAGATGTTCTTTCTATATCAGAATGGCCCCCATTACTGATCATCGTTGAGGAAAGCAAGGCCAGAGAAGGAAGTAGATGAGTTGAAAAGGATTGGCCAAAAAGTTTGTGTATTTTGTAAGATGTTATGGGGAAAAAACCCAAATGAACTTTTTGGCCAACCCAATAACTTCAAATCATAGATAAGAGATAAAACATTATTGCTTATTTCCTGGTTCATAAAGGTGGTTGAGAGGTGGGCAATACATTTGGAAATATGTGTAGGCATATTTTGAGGGGGTTGTTACAATGATTGCTTGTGAGGAATTCCTATGTATGTCTTGTAGGGGAAATGAGGTATGTCACATAACTCATGTATGTATGTAAATAAATATATAGCTCATGCATGTATATATGTAAATATCCTACCATGTAAAGTACAAGCCTGCACGAGAATATCCCATTCAGAATATGAATAGTAACCCATGAAGAAATGCTGAGCCTGCTTAGGGAAGAAACAGAAGCAACATGATTTAGAAATCTTTGTCCCCAGTAGATACTCTTCTTCACTTTCCTAAGGTAATACACACAAGGTATTAACCAAGACAAAGAATAGTAAATGACTGTGGAGAGTTGAAGTCAACGAGGAGGCTAGAAGGAAATCATAGTACATGTGGGAGCAAAACATTGGGAAGTGGATGGCAGGCTCCTTCCAGGAATGGACTGTTTGTAAGTGTGAGAGCAGAATGGGGAATCCGGTTGCCTTGGTAGCTTCCCATCCTCACTCTTTGGTGTATTCTACTGCATCATCTAGTATTTTCAAATAGAAATCTGATTCCCTTACTACTATAATTGGGAGTATGCCTGTTTCAGGTTGGGTTTTCCTGAAGGTCATCTGGAGATGAGAATTTATGTGCAAGTGATTTATTAAGGACATGTTTCCAGGGATGACAAATAAGTAAGCGAAGAAGTCAGGAATGGGCAAGAAGTCATGCAAGGGGCAATTGCAGGCCAAGTCCCAGCCTCAGGCTGATCCTACAGGAGTACTCTGGATCTAAATCATCCTTCAGAGTTTGTTCCAACTTGAAGCGGAGGAGTTGGGCTTTTGTATTCCTCTACCACTCAGTCATTGGCTTAAGGTACCCTGAGGTGACATAAATACCAGGATACTGCCAGTTCTCTGGTCTTTTGGGCAAAGCACTTTAAAAGCCTGAAGAGAGGCATCCAGAGATGCAGGTGCAGATTTTGGAAAAGCGAAGCCCACAAGAGCCAGGGGATGGGCACACAGAGATGTTAATGGAATCCTAGTGGATGTACCTGGAGCACCCACAGTATTGTTGTTGTTGTCGTTGTTATGACCTTCCAACTGTTAACTTTCACAAGATTGCGTTGACCCAAAAAGAGCCAAGGCTATTATCTGAATAACTAATTTTAAAATATCTGCAATTATACTACAGCCACAGTTAAAAGAGAAAATAAATCCGAATGTAAACAGAAGAGATTCAGAATTATAATGCTATTAAAATGCTATTTGTTCAAATGTTAGTATATTTCTTAATTTTACATTTTTACATGACAAAATAGTTTTCCAAAGGGGATATTTTATCACATGTGCTGATGAGTTTTAAATGGTAACCACAGGGCTGTCAGGGAAAGGCTCTTTTAAATTTTGAGGTCCTTTCATTCAGACATTAATCCATTTGAATTTCCCAAACCAGGCATGTCGGAAGTGTAGTTCAGTTAAGTGTAGTTTTAATATTTCTCTGCTTACATCTGGCTTCAAGAGTTTCCTAATTCTGATTCTGCAGTGAAACAATTGCTAGCAGGGAAAAGGAGGCTATGATCACCAAATATTGCCGCTATCGGCTGGCATCCCCTTGTATTTCTCTTAGTTGAAGCTTTGTGGCATTTGTGTGTATCTTAATTATTGGATTTTAATTGGCAATGCTATTGATTGTAAATCATTTTGTCGAAAACTACCTTTTATTTTAAAGTTTAAATGTACCTAGAGGCTACTCAGAGACGCCTGTGTTCAATGAAAACATTAAAGCAATAGTGTAAGTACTTGAAATGTGTCCCATTTGGTACAAATTAGTTTCCCTCATGGTGCAACTCAGTCAAAAAAAATAAATGTAGCTGAAAATTGATGAACTGTTTATCAGCTTCAAATTCAGCAAATGTATATTGGGCTTTCACTAAGTGCCATATATAGTGGTAGCTGTAGTAGAGGGTAAAAAATTAAAATAAAAACCAATTTCTGCCAGCTATGAGTTCATTATATAGTAGCCACACACGCATGCACACACACACACACACACCACACACACATTGGTCATTTCATGATCATTCCTAAGGCAAAGGCACAAGAAAATGACTGAAGGAAAGCAAGAGCAATATTTTTCTCTGGAGTTGGTGGTGAAGGGAGGGTAAGGCAAGTGGGTGTCAAAAGATAATTAATTGAAACAGAGCCTTGGCAAAAGGAGGTTGGGGGAGAAGAAGGACAAAAGATAGAGCACAAAAATGGTATCTGCAGGGTAAGAATGGAGAAGGCAATGGCACCCCACTCCAGTACTCTTGCTTGGAAATTCCCATGGACAGAGGAGCCTGGTAGGCTGCAGTCCATGGGGTCTGAGCGACTTCACTTTCACTTTTCACTTTCATGCATTGGAGAAGGAAATGGCAACCCACTCCAGTGTTCTTGCCTGGAGAATCCCAGGGACAGAGGAGCCTAGTGGGCTGCTGTTTATGGGGTCGCACAGAGTCGGACACGACTGAAGCGACTTAGCAGCAGCCGCAGCAGCAGGGTAAGAAAGAGTATCAACTAGTAGGCAGCTGTGGTTGGAGTAGTTACAAGGGGGATATAGAAATATGACTCTGGTTGTACTGTATAGACTGAATTGGGTGCTAATTAAGGTTTGAGAATTATAGGTAGGAAGACCATGTTAGAGTTTATAATTTTTAACATTTTGAAACTTGAGTCAGTAAGGTTTAGGATTAATGCAGTTCAAGGATGTGAGAGAATGAGTCAAAAATAAAACATTTTTTTGTGACTGAAAAATATAGAGGATGATGGTATCATTAGATAAGACTGGAAATATGGATGAGGAGCAGGCTTATAAGGGAGAGGTGATAGACTGTATGTGGGATATACTTAGATTTGATATGTTGATGGGATATCCGAGAACAGATTTCCAACAATCTCCTCAAACACAAGTCTAAATCTGAGGAGGGAGATCAGTGTGTGAATTTGACAGATGTGGCACTGAGCAGGAACACAGGCAAGGTGCCAAAATGAAAGCTAATGAATTTGGAATCATCCCTGTGGAGCTTAAGCTCTTTGACCGATGACATGGCAAAATCATATGGCACAGAGTTAAAAGAAAAAAGGAATCCAATACCAAATCTTCAGGAGAGTTTATCTTTAAATTAAGGGCAGATAAAGAGAAGTCCACAAAGGAGTATTCAGGAAAGGACCAGAAAATTATAAAGAGTATGTGGTCTCCACAATGGCAAAAAGGATCATGGTTTTTCAAGAAGCTAGTGATTCCACTAACCAAAGGAAGTGATTAATACAGATTAATTAAGGATTGAGAAAAAATCATTGGCTTTCTGATTGTGTTCAGTAGTTTTAAAGGAATTTCAGTGGAGTGATAAATCATGTGTGTGCTGTGTGCTTAGTTGTTCAGTCATGTCTGACTCTTTGACACCCCATGGACTGTAGGTTCCTTGGTTCATGGGGATTCACCAGGCAAGAATACTGGAGTGGATTGCCATGTCCTCCTCCATGGGGTCTTTCCAACCTAGGGATCGAATCCAGGTCTCCCTCATTGCAGGCAGATTCTTTACCATCAAACCACCAGGGAACCTATGCATTCATCCATTTATTTATCTAATTCACTCATTCTTTGGTATTGACATCTAGACCTAGAACTGAATTAAAATGAGATTCAGTTCAGTTCAGTTCAGTCGCTCAGTCGTGTCCGACTCTTTGCGACCCCATGAATTGTAGCACGCCAGGCCTCCCTGTCCATCACCAACTCCCAGAGTTCACCCAGACTCACGTCCATTGAGTCAGTGATACCAACCAGCCATCACATCCTCTGTCATCCCCTTCTCCTCCTGCCCCCAATCCCTCCCAGCATTAGAGTCTTTTCCAATGAGTCAACTCTTTGCATGAGGTGGCCAAAGTACTGGAGTTTCAGCTTTAGCATCATTCCCTCCAAAGAAAGCCCAGGGCTGATCTCCTTCAGAATGGACTGGTTGGATCTCCTTGCAGTCCAAGGGCCTCTCAAGAGTCTTCTCCAACACCACAGTTCAAAAGCATCAATTCTTCGGTGCTCAGCCTTCTTCACAGTCCAACTCTCACATCCATACATGACCACAGGAAAAACCATAGCCTTGACTAGATGGACATTTATTGGCAAAGTAATGTCTCTGCTTTTGAATATGCTATCTAGTTTGGTCACAACTTTTCTTCCAAGGAATAAGCGTCTTTTAATCTCATGGCTGCAGTCACCATCTGCAGTGATTTTTGAGCCCCCAAAAATAAAGTCTGACACTGTTTCCACTGTTTCCCCATCTATTTCCCATGAAGTGATGGGACCAGATGCCATGATCTTCGTTTTCTGAATGTTGAGCTTTAAGCCAACTTTTTCACTCTCCACTTTCACTTTCATCAAGAGGCTTTTTAGTTCCTCTTCACTTTCTGCCATAAGGGTGGTGTCATCTGCATATCTGAGGTTATTGATATTTCTCCTGGCAATCTTGATTCCAGCTTGTGCTTCTTCCAGCCCAGCATTTCTCATGATGTACTCTGCCTATAAGTTAAATAAACAGGGTGACAATATACAGCCTTGACATACTCCTTTTCCTATTTGGAACCAGTCTGTTGTTCCATGTCCAGTTCTAACTGTTGCTTCCTGACTTGCATACAGGTTTCTCAAGAGGCAGGACAGGTGGTCTGGTATTCCCATCTCTTTCAGAATTTTCCACAGTGTATTGTGATCCACACAGTCAAAGGCTTTGGCATAGTCGATAAAGCAGAAATAGATGTTTTTCTGGAACTCTCTTGCTTTTTCCATGATCCAGTGGATGTTGGCAATTTGATCTCTGGTTCCTCTGCCTTTTCTAAAACCAGCTTGAACATCTGGAATTTCACAGTTTATGTACTGCTGAAGCCTGGCTTGGAGAATTTTGAGCATTACTATACTAGCATGTGAGATGAGTGCCATTGTGCAGTAGTTTGAGCATTCTTTGGCATTGCCTTTCTTTGGGATTGGAATGGAAACTGACCTTTTCCAGTCCTGTGGCCACTGCTGAGTTTTCCAATTTGCTGGCATATTGAGTGCAGCACTTTCACAGCATCATCTCAAAATGAGATTAGAAGTAGATAAACTGGCTGAGATAACCAAAAACTTCTCTCCTATAGAAAGAAGAGAAGAGAGCCCAGGAACCTGCAATGCAAGCAGAGTTTCTCATAAGCAGGTTGAAAGCATCCTGAGATTTCAGCAGTATAGGCTGGAGGAAAGGGAGGAAAAGCAAACTGAGCAGAATGGGGCCTGGGGAAATTCAAGCATGGCTAAGAGGTGGTTGGGGCTTCCCCTGTAGCTCAGTCAGTAAAGAATCTGCCTGCAGTGCAGGAGACCCAGTTTTGATCCCTGGGTTGATCCCCTGGAAAAGGAAATGACAACCCACTCCAATATCCTTGCCTGGAAAATCTCATGGACAGAGGAGCCTGGTGGGCTGCAGTCCATGGGGTCCCAAAGAGTCGGGCATGACTGAGTGACTAACGCTTAGACTGACTTACTTAAGAGGATGTTGAGTGCTGGGAGACAGGGTAATCCAATAAGCCAAATATAGGAAACAGTCAGTTGGGGAACTAGGAGAAGAATCTATGGAAAAGAGGCAAATAGCAGGGTCTCCATCAAGAGGACTCAGGACAATGTCTTTATTCCAGAGGAATCTTAGAATACTTTTCTGATTTTCCATTGCTCTGTAATAAAATACTTCAAATTTAATGGCTTAAAATAACAATTATTTTGTGTCAAGATTTTGTGGATTAGAAATTTGGCAGAGTTTAGCCCATTGATTCATCTACTCTATGTGGTGTCCGTTGACATCAGTTATTTGTGTTCAGCTAGTGAATGACTGGTCTGGAGGGTCCAAGACAGCTTCACTCACACATATGTTTAATGCCTTTGTGAGGACTGAAAGCTGAGTTCAGAAACCAGAAATCTTTCAGGAGGAGAAAGTATAAATGACACTAGCTGTGGAGGCAGTCTTTGAGTCAAAATCACTCAAAGACTGATAGCCAGTCATCTCAAGAGCTCACATAGGGATCAGTTTTTAAGGGAAGGAGAGGTACTCATTCCGGTGTAATTTAAGGAAGCAGAAAGGAGTACATAATGGGATGGCATGCGTCCTGAGGGCTCAGAGGGCAGGGTTATATGAGCACTTCAGCAGTGACACAGAACTTGAAAAGGAAACTAAAAGAATGGAAAACTGGATGAAACCAAGACAAATAATTGATAAGGCAAGTACGGTGGACACTTGAGGGAGGGCAAGAGATGGGGCTGATGATGAGGTCATAACTACCACTAAGGCAAGCTGAGCTAAAAAAGAGTGGGTCCCATTATCTCTTGCCCTCCTTCATCTCTTCTCGCAACAACCAGAGAGAGAATATCAATTAGATCTTATGTGTCCTCTACCCATCAAAGCCTTTCCATTGCCTTTATTTATTTTTAAAATTGAAGTATAGTGGATATACAATAATATATAAGTTATATATGCAAATATAGTGATTTGCAATTTTTCAAGGTGATACTTCATTTATAGTTACTATAAAATATTAACTATATTCCCTGTGTTGTACAGTATATCCTTATAGCTTATTTTATACATAGTAGTTAGTACCTCTTAATCCTCTTCCCTTTCCCCTTCTCTATCCCCACTGATAACCACTAGTTTGCTCTCTATATCTGTGAGTCTGTTTTATTTTTATTCTATTCACCAGTTTGTTGTATTTTTTCGATTCCACCTATAAGCGATATCCCTTGTGTTTAGAATAACATCCATACCACGGCTGACCCCTTCTCCCTCTTTGGCTACTAACTTCATTTAGCATCACTCTCTTTGTTTCCCTTTGTGCACATTGTTCCCCTATCTGTAATTCTCTTTCCACCTCCCTTCTTCAAGATTCTGGCCCTATCTCCTTTTTTAGATCTTACCTTGAATGTCACCTTCTCAGAAAGAACTTCTTATCTGTGTAGCTTGTTCCTGTAATTCTCTTTCTGATAACTCAGGTTTGTCTTGGCATTTGAAGGCTTCTAATCTGTAATGGCACCCCACTCCAGTACTCTTGCCTGGAAAATCCCATGGACAGAGGAGCCTGGTAGGCTGCAGTCCATGGGGTTGCTAAGAGTCGAACACGACTGAGCGACTTCACTTTCACTTTTCACTTTCATGCATTGGAGGAGGAAATGGCAACCCACTCCAGTGTTCTTGCCTGGAGAATCCCAGGGACGGCGGGGCCTGGTGGGCTGCCGTCTATGGGGTCGCACAGAGTCGGACACGACTGAAGCAACTTAGCAATAGCAGCAATCTGCAATCTTACATTTGCTTACTTACTTGTGTACTCTTCCTTATTCCTCTCCCTGGAGAGACAATAAACTCCAGAAATATAGAAACTAAATCACTGTTCACCCAAACCTCATGTGATATCATACTGTAGATGCTCAATAAATATTTGTTGAATTTGAAAATGGGAACAGAAGTTTCAAGAATAGTAGAGTCTGATTAGAGGGAGTAATTCCCTGTTGGTGATCCATGAGGTAGAATAATTTAAGGTGGATTAGGGAGGAGACCTGGGGCTTCCCTGGTAGCTCAGACAGTAAAGAATCTGCCTGCAATGCGGGAGACCCAGGTTTAATCCCTGGGTCAGAAAGATCCCCTGGAGAAGTGAATGGCTACCCACTCCAGTATTCTTGCCTGGAGAATCCCATGGACAGAGGAGTCTGGCGGGCTACAGTCCATGGGGTCACAAAAGAGTCAGACATGACAGAGCGACTAATGCCTGGAGAATCCCATGGACAGAGGAGTCTGGCGGGCTACAGTCCATGGGGTCACAAAAGAGTCAGACATGATAGAGCGACTAACACTTTAGAACTTTGGAGGAGGCATGAATTGGCCACATGTATGGAGACAAAGTGAGGATCAAAGCATTGGAACTGAACAGGTCAAAAAGCTATGAAGACATTAAATATTATTTTTAAAGTTATGAAGTAAAGACATTAAATATTATTATGGTCAACAGCATGGTAGTCATGATAGCATATCAACCTCTAAGTTTAAAGGGGCTTATGTCACATCCAGTTATCAGGGGTCATAGGTCCATACTCATCCTTACTTGGATTCTTCTGCTGATACAGTTAGTTCATGCTGTCTGTTCTTGCCTGTTGTTGGCCTCTATGCCCACAAAGTCCTGTCAAACCCTCAGCTATCGTGTCCTTTTCTTTGTCCCTTTCATATCAATTTAGAGCTGCCTCAAGTGTCTCAGGGCATCCTTTCAGTCTTACCTGCTTTGACACCTAGCTCATCTATTGCAGTTGCCTTTTCTACTGCACTGGTGCTATTGACGAGGCCAGTGGTGGGTGTAGAAGGAGGAGTCCCCAATCTCCCAGTGTATATGTTAACAAGCCAGGCACAGGTCTTCTCAGATCTAGGATTCTCCCCAACATATCTATGTTTCTGGGACTTGATCTCAGAGCAAAAATGGCATGATGGACCACAATAAAGGCTATCTGTCTTATTCGACATAATTCATTTCAATCCTATTATTTTTCCAGCTATTAAACTGTCTCCTTTGGGATGAGGCAGACTTGCATCTATATAGTTTTACCAACTCTTTTATTTATAGGATATATAGTAGGTCACTGTACTCAACATACTAAGGATTTTGCAATGCACAGTTCTGATCTTTGCCATAGATTTCAGATGTTACATAGAAACATAATATTTAAGCCTTGGTGTCTTTTTTTTTTTCTCGAATTTTCATGGTAATGATTATAGCTGAGAAAGTACACATATATAGATTCCAAGAGTTGGGTGAAAACACCAGCTAATATGTCGGAATATTAATCTGCCACATGATCTTAAATATGAGATATGTCTTGGTTTCTCCAGGATGCTATAAATAATACTAGAGACCAGGTAACTTATACATAACACAATTTTTTTTCCTCATGATTCTGGAGACTTCTGGAAGTCCAAGATCAGGGTGCCAACATTATTAGATTCTGGTGAAGGTCTTCTTGTTCCATCCTCAATTGGTGGAAGGGGTTAGAGAGCTCTGTGGGACCTCCTTCATAAGGGCACTAATCTCATTTATGAGGGTTCCAGCCTCATGACTTAAGCACCTCCCAAAGGCTCTTCCTCCTATACCATCACATTGAGCATTAATATTGAATCTAAATATGAATTTGGATGACACACAAAATTTAAATTATTGCAAGGGGGAAAAGGAGGCAAGACTTTAACTTGTTATGATAGCAGTTAAATGAAACTGAAGATTAAATTCTAAGATGACCTTGCAGTGGGGAAAGTGAGGCTGAGGGCATATAGGCAACTGTTCAAAATCCTTTAAGGTTTCAGAAGACACTGAGGAAAGAGTTAGAAGCTGAGGGTGAGAGGAAAAAATTGACCAACATAGAAAAGAATAAATGTTTGGGGAAAAGTCTTGAAAAAAAAAAAAAAAGCAGATTGAAGGAGGGTGGTTCTATTCAGAGCTAAAATTGAAGCTTAGAGCAGGGAACCAAGGAAAAGACATTTTGAAAAATATGATAGGATGGTATGAAGAATCTTTAACACATTGACCAAAGAGCAAATAAACAAAAAACAATGGGGCTGGATATAATTTATTGATCAGATTCTGGTTACAGTTGGAAATTTTGTTCTGTGTGATTCTGGATACTGTTATGAGTTTCATCCCAGGGATATATGTTAGCTGTTGACAAGCTGTGCCATTTATTAGTGCCATTAGGTTTTGTAAAAGTGTGGATATTATTTTTCTGCATCATTTTGTTTTGTTTCTCATTTTGACTAATATTGAAGTGTGTTATCTATTGTGTATCAGTTAAACAAGTGTTTATCCTTAAAATCTTAGAATTGTTATTATTCTTCAATTCATGATATATCATGCATAAAAATATAAGAAGATTATAGCACTTTGCCATGGCTATTCTCCCTGTATTAAGCCCAGTAGGGTTTTAAAGACTAATTTGTGGTCAAATTGATTTTAGTCACTAAAGAATATATTAAAGAAGGCAAAGTCCATTTTAATGATCATGTATATTTTTAAGTGCCTCTAAGGAGCTGTTAAGATTGGCTTATTTGAAGGTTGTTGGTAGTAATTGAAGTATTATGAAAAATGATGCCTGTTTCGTGAACCAAAACAGATAATATTTAGTATTTTGTATCATTTTTTCCACATATCCTTTAATGAATCAATTCCTGTTGATCTATTTCCTCATGGATTGCCCACAAAATTATATTAGAGATAAAATAAGAAATGGGCAGCATTATCAAAGGATGGTGAACACAAATATCAAAGAATAAGCTTTTGATACATTAACCTCTAAATCTTTCTCAAAACAATCATGCCATGCTCAGTATATTCCATAAAATGAAGAAGTCAGGGTAATTCCCAGTGCTACATGATTATAAATACCTAAGAGTGTCAACTATGATTTGCAAACTCCCAAATTGGCTAGATTTGAAGAGTCATCTTTTCATCTTAGACAGAGGCACATTTTTAGCTTCTGGTCTTGATAATGATAGTACAGTATAAGATAAACATGATTGTGAGTCTTTAATGGAGCCATGGTTGCAAGGATGCCAATAAAAGAATCTGTTTTTAATAGCATATACATGGAGGCTTCACCATGATGCCTTCTTTTTTTCAAAAGAATTTATTATAGATTTTTGTTTAGTTATACATGGAAACATTTATCATAGGAGGGTCAATAAAAGCAACAAATGGAAAACAAGAAAGTGGGGTGAATAGGTATGAAACTATAGCCTTCATCAGGTCAGTTCAGTTGCTAAGATGTGTCAGAATCTTTGCGACACCAGGCTTCCCTGTCCATCACCAACTCCCGGAGCTTGCTCAAACTTATGTCCATCGAGTAGGTGATGTCACCCAACCATCTCATCCTCTGTTGTCCCCTTCTCTTCCTGTCTTCAATCTTTCCCAGAATCAGGGTCTTTTCTAGTGAGTCAGTTCTTTGCATCAGGTGGCCAAAGTATTGGAGCTTCAGCTTCAGCATCAGTTCTTCCAATGAATATTCAGGACTGATTTCCTAAAGGATTGAAATCCTTGTAGTCCAAGAGACTCTCAAGAGTCTTCTCCAACACCTCAGTTCAAAAGTTATCAATTCTTCGGTGCTCAGCTTTCTTTATAGTCCAACTCTCACATCCATACATGACTACTGGAAAAACCATCATAGCTTTCATAGTTAGAGGAAATAGATTTAAATCTGAGTTTAAACACCTTGGTGAATCTACTTAAGACTGCTGAATCTTAAAATATCCTCATGTCTAAAAAGGTAGAAGCAAAACCTTTCTCACTAATTCCTTCTAATATCAATCAGAATAAGTTTGACACTGTTCATGAAATTCTTAAAGCATCTTGGTTTAATTAAGAAACACTCAAAAATGTTACTTTGGTTGATAAAGGAGGAGAACAGGGAATGAAGGAGGAAGATGAAGAAGCAGAAGACAAGAAAGGAAAAACTAGAAATATAAGATAATTCAAATTTTAAAAAAGTACTTATATATGAATAGATAAAAGACTGTGCAAAATATATAAACATGTTGACACTAGTTTTGTGATGAGATTATGCCTTTTATTTCTTTTTAATATTATGTGTATCTTTTTTTTCATAAAGTACATTCATTCGTTTTAAAAGAAGAACCCATTTTAAAAACCTAACAATTAAAATTATTATTTCTACTTTAGATTTGAAGTTTGTATTTAAACCTCCATTTCAAATCTTACAGTCCAAGATCAGTAACAGATTGCTAATGCATTCCCAGTAGTATTTAAATTTAAGAAACTAAGAAAGGTCATTTAACCAGGTGAGTCAAAATTAAAAAATCAATTAATATATTTTTAAGGCAAGATTTTTTTCCTTTTTGCTCAGTAATGTTTTTGGACAGTTGCTGTGTTCATAAAATAGAACATTTTGAAAAGCAGTATTTTATAATGAGCAAATGTCTGGTATTGATACAAATGAATTATTAAATTAGGCACCTTTTACAGTCAAGTCATGCAATAGTAGAAAAGTCCTGGTAAAAACTTCTATTTAAAGAGCTATTAAACTATTTTTCTATTTTTGAAACAAACAGTTGCCTATTAAGATTTTCCAATTAATTTACAAGACAACTTAAAATTTTGCTCATGAGCTTTGGGAGGAAAATGTGTCAAACCTAACTACTTCCCTTTGGCTGTTATTCAGCTTAATTTATTTAAAAATGCATTATTCTAGAAACACTAAGCAAAGGTGACAGTTTAATTCAGAGAGAATTGTTTAGATTCACTATTTTTATTTTGAAAACATCTGAATGAAAAACCACTATAAATTAGAACTTACAATGAAGAAAATAAGACAAACAGAAATTTTTATCTAAAGTGACAACAGAGTAAAAAAACTAGAAAATAAAAGAATGAAAAAGTGTTCCTTTCCTTTTTTTAACTTCTCATGAGATTCAAGTGAACTTCAAATGAGCATGTTGAGCAAGAAATAGAATCTTTTCCTTTTTTTTTTACAGCATATAATGAACCCAGAACTTAAAAACACACACACACATATTTTATTAAAGATAGCATTAAATATCTTTTAAGATTTACACATTTTTTACTTGCTCCATGAAGCTGAGAATTTCTTTTTAAATAGGGCTTTGCTGAACTTTTGTTTTTTTGCAAGATGGAATTGAAGGAGCTCTATAGAGCATATTGATTGTGCTCTTTTCCAGATAATTCATTAAGTCAAATCTCCACAGATAGTGACTTTTTGCTCATTTTCAACTTCACCAGTGAAATGTTTCCTAGCTTGGAGTTCTTTTGTGCAAAAATTCCACGGGCTTTTTAAAATTTTTCATAAATAATTTAGCAATTTTTATAATACAGTTTAATTTTTCATATTTCTTCCTCTTGTGTAGAAACATTCATATATGAACATTTCAGTTCAGTGTCTAAGTCGTGTCCGACTCTTTGGGACCCCATGGACTGCAGCACCACAGGCCTCCCTGTCTGTTGCCAACTTGCCGAGTTTACTCAAACTCATGTCCATTGAGTCGGTGATGCCATCCAGCCATCTCATACTCTGTTGCCCCCTTCTCCTCCTGCCTTCAATCTTTCCCAGCATCAGGGTCTTTTCCAATGAGTCAGTTCTTCACATCAGCTGGCCAAAGTATTGGAGTTTCAGCTTCAATATCAGTCCTTCCAATGAATATTCAGGACTGATTTCCTTGAGGATGAACTGGTCAGATCTCCTTGCAGTCCAAGGGACTCTCTAGAGTCTTCTCCAACACCACAGTTCAAAAACATCAATTCTTCAGTGCTCAGCTTTCTTCACAGTCCAACTCTCACATCCATACATGACCACAGGAAAAACCATAGCTTTGACTAAGATGGACCTCTGTTGGCAAAGTAATGTCTCTACTTTTTAATATGCGACCTAGGTTGGTCATAAATTTTCTTCCAAGGAGCAAGTATCTTTAATTTCATGGCTGCAGTCACCATCTGCAGTGATTTTGGAGCTGAAGAAAATAAAGTCTGTCGCTGTTTCCATTGTTCCCCCATCTATTGCCATGAAGTGATGGGACCAGATGCCATGATCTTCATTTTCTAAATGTTGAGCTTTAAGCCAACTTTTTCACTCCTCTTTCACTTTCCACAAGAGGCTTTTTAATTTTTCTTCACTTTCTTCCATAAGGGTGGTGTCATCTGCATATCTGAGGTTATTGATATTTCTCCTGGCAGTCTTGATTCCAGTTTATGCTTCATCCAGCCCAGTGTTTCTCATGACATACTCTGCATATAAATTAAATAAGCAGGGTGACAGTATACATCCTTGACATACTCCTTTCCCTATTTGGAACCAGTCTGTTGTTCCATGTCCAGTTCTAACTGTTGCTTCCTGACCTGCATACAGGTTTCTCAAGAGGCAGGTCAGGTGGTCTGGTATTCCCATCTCTTTAAGCATTTTCCAGATTTTACTGTGCTCCATACAATCAAAGGCTTTGGCATAGTCAATAAAGCAGAAGTAGATATTTTTCTGGAACTCTCTTGCTTTTTCGATGATCCAGTGGATATTGGCAATTTGATCTCTGGTTCCTCTGCCTTTTCTAAATCCAGCTTGAACATCTGGAAGTTCACGGTTCACATTCTGTTGAAGCCTGGCTTTGAGAATTTTAGCATTACTTTATTAGCATGTGAAATGCGTGCAATTGTGCAGTAGTTTGAGCATTCTTTGGCATTGCCTTTCTTTGGGATTGGAATGAAAACTGACCTTTTCCAGTCCTGTGGCCACCGCTGAGTTTTCCAAATTTGCTGGCATATTGAGTGCAGCACTTTCACAGTGTCATCTTTTAGGATTTGAAATAGCTCATATGGAATTCCATCACCTCCACTAGCTTTGTTCTTAGTGATTATTCCTAAGATCCATTTGACTTTCGCATACCAGAATGGCTCTAGGTGAGTGATCACACCATCGTGATTATCTGGGTCATGAAGACCTTTTTTGTATAGATCTTCTGTGTATTCTTGCCACCTCTTCTTAATATCTTCTGCTTCTCTTAGGGCCATACCATTTCTGTCCTTTATTGAGCCCATCTTTGCATGAAATGTTCCCTTGGTCTCTCTAATTTTCTTGAAGAGATCTCTAGGCTTTCTCATTCTATTGTTTTCCTCTATTTCTTTGCACTGATCGCTGAGGAAGGCTTTCTTATCTTTCCTTGCTATTCTTTGGAACTCTGAATTCAAATTGGTATATCTTTCCTTTTCTCCTTTGCTTTTCACTTCTTCTATTCATAGCTATTTGTAACACCTCCTCTGACAACCATTTTGCCTTTTTGCATGTCTTTTCCTTGGGGAATGTCTCTGTGGGGTCTCTGGGTCCTGGTGCACACAAGGTTTGTTTGAGCCCTCTGAGAGTTTCCAACAGGTATGGGGTTTGATTTTAAACATGATTTCACTCTTCCTACCATCTTGCTAATATTTATCAGTTGTGTATATTACAGCTAACATTTATCAGTTAGCTTTTGCTGTGTAACACTCTACCTTGAAACTCAGTAGGTTAGAACAACAGGTATTTATTAGTCTTTCAGATCTTCAACCAGGAAGTTCTTCAGTTCTCTGCTGGGATTATTCATGTGTCTCTAGCTAGCTGTGGTTTGACAGGTGTCCTTGCTAATCTTGCCTAAGCTCTCCCACATGTCTGGTTGTCAGCCAGTCTGGCGTTTGAGGTACCATATCTGGGACTACTGGGAAAATTTGGTTCTGCTTCACATGTATCATCTTCTAGTTATCTGGCTGAGGTGTGTTCTTATGATGAAGGGGGAACTGTGGAACAAGACAGCAAAAGTGTTCAACCCTTTGTGAGGCTGACATTTGCAAGTAGAACAACATCACTTGCATTGTATTCTGTTGGACAAAGAAAGGCAATGGCCAGCCCAGATTCCAGAGATAGAAACCGCTTCCTCATGAGAAGAAGAGCAAAGTCCCATTGCAAAGGACATGGTTTCAGGAAAGGATGAAATAGTTGGCCCAGTTCTGTGGTTAATCTACCATGGATAGTGAACTCCACTTTTGCAAAAAAAACCCCAAAAAACAAAAAACAAAGAACAAGTTCCAATGGAAAGGTAGATAACTGCTTAGAATTTTAAGGAGCTCATATTTATAATTTAAAGCAGTTGCTCCTGAACAACATGACTCCCTTTTCAAGTAATATTTCCACACAAGAATAGTTCTCCTGAATTATTAGGACTCCAAAATTCACCTCTGAACAATGGCTATGTTGGCCTTTCCTAAATAATATTACCTATCTTAAAATATCAGTCTATATATTAATGTGAAAAAAATGTTAATCACTTCAAAATTGCATACCTTGTTCAAAAGAATGAAAACAAATGACCATTAGATATTTACCCAATCTCCTTTAGGTTGGCAGACCAAGTCAGTCCCCTTTGCTGAGATGACTCATATATCTCAAGTCTCATCTCTACCATCCCTACATATACCCTGTGTTCTATGACCCGATTTATCATAGCTTAATGTAGTTTATCTGATCCTTAGCATCTGAAATGTCGCTCTGCTTGATATTCTTTTCCTCTTTTCACATCTTGTTAATTTTGTATTCAATGTTGTAAATTCACTTCTAGGATTCCTGCTTCTCTTATGCCTCTCAAGTGAAGGTGACATCTCTCTTGTTTGTGCTGGCACTGTTCTTAAAACACTACTATTTATAGGTGCTATATGTACACTTGTTTAAATGCATACATCCTTCATATACTGTGACTAAAGCAGCAAAAACAATGGCAATATCTTTTTATCATCTATCTTCCCAATTATTCCCAGCACTGGGCACAATAAAAAGTAGGTGACTAATAGCTGTTACATTTAGTTGTTTAACTTAACTACTCTCCCTCCTTTGACACAAGAGGAAAATAAACAAATTTCTAAATCATTTATCCAAATTCACACCATTGGGTAAAGTTAGAATTATAATTAAATAAAGTCCTCTTTGACCCCAGATGTTATATTCTTTAACATGTAACTGTGTGAATCTCACATGGAAGACTTTCAATAAGTAATTGGCATGTTTAGGTGGATCTCTCAGGAAATCACTGCACTAAAAGCGTGAGTAATGCTGTTCCTTCTACTTACTATTATTCAATCCTCTTCACTTTTAAGAATTATATTCATTCTATGTCGATTTATAGCCTTCTAGGTTTTTAGTGGCACCAAAATCACTGCAGTGGTGACTGCAGCCATGAAAGTAAAAGACGCTTGCTCCTTGAAAGAAAAGCTATGCCCGACCTAGACAGCATATTAAAAAGCAGAGACATTACTTTGCCAAAAAAGTCTGCCTAATCAAAGCTATGGTTTTTCAGTAGTCATGTATGGATGTGAAAGTTGGACTATAAAGAAAGCTGAGCGCTCAAGAATTGATGCTCAACTGTGGTGTTGGAGAAGACTCTTGAGAGTCCCTTGGGCTACAAGAAGATCAAACCAGTCCATCCTAAAGGAAATCAGTCCTGAATACTCATTGAAAGGACTGATGCTGAAGCTGAAACTGTAATACTTTGGCCAGCTGATTGATGTGAAAAACTGACTCATTGGAAAAGACCCTGATGCTGGGAAAGATTGAAGGTGGGAGGAGATGGGGACGACAGAGGACGAGATGGTGGGATGGCATCACCAACTCTATGGACATGAGTTTGAGCAAGCTCCAGGAGTTGGTGATGGATAGGGAAGCCTGGTGTGCTGCAGTCCATGGGGTCGCAGAGTCAGACACGACTGAGTGACTGAACTGAACTGAAGTTTTCAGTGTGGGGGAATTGTTTTTGTATTTTAATTTAATGACATTTAAAAAGTGATTCTCCATGTACCTTTGAGTGAATTCTGCATATTAAAAATTTGTTTTCATCTCTAGAACAATATTTGCTGGATTTATCAAGGCATCCCTGCTAAGAGAGTGATATAACAATAGAAATGTAAGACATTGTGGAATTTTTCTAGTGTACATATGTAGAATTATCATCGTTATTACCTTTTAATTACTAATTCAACCTAAAATTAGAAGCATCTTTTTCTTGTAGGTCCTATACCTATATCTGATGTTCAGAAACCTAGGGGGAAAGAAAAATAATAAATTAGTTAAATTATCCTTACTTTATTGAAAGACATCATTAAAGTACACAAGTAAAACTTATATAGCACTGACCCTTAATTACATTATGGTCAAAGAATGGTTAATAAATCTGAAACTATACCACCTGATTTAGGTTTGGATTCGTATCTACCACTTATTCACTTTGTTCTCTATATCTCAGTTTTGTCATCTGTAAAATGGGGATACTTTGAACTGATTGTTAAAATAATTAATTAAAATAATCCATGTACAGGGCAGACAATTGTGGCTGACATAAACTAAGCACTGAATGTTTATTACATATGTCAATACAAAATATATGAGATTGAATCATATGAAATTGCCAAATTTTGATCCTATTTGAGTACAGAATTTAAAGTTTCATATGGGTCAACCTATCAGAAGGAAATAGAGGTATAATGAGGACAGAAGCTCTTATTCAAATATTCCATCCTATGTGACATTTTTCCATTCTGTGTGTTTCCTGTGCCCTTGATTTGATACTGATTATTGGCAGACTCACTTCATAAGCATAGAAGAAGAGAGAATAAATAGTCTAAGGCTGCCTTTCTAGTAGGTAGGGGCAGGAAATGATTAGGAAGACGCTGTGTCTTGTCACATAATTGTCCACACCCAATTGTACTGCAGTGTATTTGAGAAATTATAAGAATATTAATTTCAAAAATAAAGTTTACATTTATTTATTAAAGGCATCTTCAGATGTCCTTTGACCATAAAGTCTCATTCTACTGGATCTGAACAAGTTCGAATGGTTCTTTCTCCCTCTGCCTTTTGCCTGAAGCTAAGAGCCAATAGTTCACATTTCTCTAGTGAGTGTACCCACTGTGTCACAGTACTTTTTTTTCCTTTTTGAAGAATCAGAGTATTATTTAGATGCTTTGAAATGAAGGGCTTCTTCTTGCAAACTTTATACTGTACTATTTTTTTTTTTTTCCTGCTACAAAAGCCTCTACTGGCATAGAATAGAACCAATCTCCATTTCCCTCACTGGCTATCTCAAGCTTACATCTTATATCTTTGTGATTCAGTAGAAAAACTGAATTTCACTTTCAGAATTCTAAATTTATAGGTGATATTTAAAGATGATATAACATAATTAACTACAATCATAGTTTATAAGGTTTCTATTATTTTAACTATTTGTGAAGTATATTAACATTATATCTACAAATAAAGATTACCTATAATGGCAACCCACTCCAGTGTTCTTGCCTGGAGAATCTCAGGGATGGGGGAGCCTGGTGGGCTGCCGTCTGTGGGGTCACACAGAGTCGGACACGACTGAAGTGACTTAGCATAGCATAGCATAATTTTACTATTTTTTTTTTTCCAGCGTAGCTGGTGATTGAGTTAGTACTGATCTATCTCATTTACAGATGAGAAAACACAGGCCTCGGTTAAGGATTCAATTTTATTACAAAACATATTAAAGATAGACCTGATCAGACAACAAATGATTGCTGACTCTTGGTTAAGCACACTTTATTTTTATAATAGAACATTTACAGATAATGACTTGATTTCCATTAACTATTGTTGTGGCTGCTGTTTTAAGTTCTAATGTGCAATCTGGTTGAATCTCTTCTTGTGTACTTGATAGTATAACATACACATTGAGTCCTAGTGATTATGTTTTATAATGAGTTACTGCCAAATAACATTTTATACCTGGAGAGAGTGTAAAACTATTATCTAACTTAGCTCTTGAGCACTTGTATAACTCCAAGGAATAACTTAATTTTTTAAAACATTATCTTTGTAGCTCAGATTTTAGTGCTATTTCAGTACATAGAAGTTTAAAAGGATCTGATGCTGAGGAATAATGAATAATATATGTTAAGTTTCATCCATTAAAGCCCACTAAACAATCCAGTACTTTGATATCCCTATTAGAGGAGAGTGTTCCAGTCATACATTTGAGTCTTTAAAACAACATTGCCAGAGATAGAAATAATATAGACGATTTGAGGAGGACCACTGGGGCCTTCACTTATTTTCTGACATGGGCATCCTTGACAGTGATCCTATGGATCAAGGGAATCTTTTCCTCCTGTCTGGGGAATGTTGAATGTGTCTTTGGTTTATTCTTCTAGGTCCTCTCTCTGCCTTTTTCTTCCCTGGGGGGCTGATTTCTATGGATGATATCAGCAGACTTCTTGTCCTCTGGCTTCCAATTGGATTTGGCTCTTGGGAGCATTTACAGGAGATCAGAGGAAGGGAGGAAAGAGATATCAGGGCACTTATTTATCACAGGATAGCTGCATTCATCACCCAAATAGCAGAACTCCTGTCAGGTGACCCTCTCATTACTCTCTCTGTTCAGGACTCAGTAACCAGTCTCTTTCTCTTCATTCCTGTGTCCAGGAGTGATAATTACACTTCTTTAGTACCTGTTTTGGTGATTTCTTTCTACCCTGACCTCATCTTTGTAAATTGTCCCTTATTAACTCTCTTCAAGTTATCCAAGTCCTGCTAGGATCCTGACACCCTCAAAGGAGAGTCCTACTTTATTTCCAGGTGATTCCATTTAACCAAAGAGGGGAAATATGAAATGTGATTAGGTTTTATGGAACATTTCCTATGCCAGGAAATGTGTTGGATACCTTATACTTGTTCAGTTGCATCCAACTCTTTGCAACCCCATGGGCTGCAGCATGCCAGGCTTTCCTTCACTAGCTCCTGGAGTTTGCTCAAACTCATGTCCACTGAGTCTGTGGTGCTATCCAACCATCTCATCCTCTGTCATCCCCTTTTCCTCCAGCCTTCAGTGTCTGCCAGCATCAGGGTCTTTTCCAATGAGTTGTCTTTTTGCATCAAGTGGCCAAAGTATTGAAGCTTCAGCTTCAGTATCAGTCTTTTCAATGAATATTCAGGGTTGATTTCCTTTAGGATTGACTGGTTTGATCTCCTTGCTGTTCAAGGGAGTCTTCAGAGTCTTCTCCAGCACCACAGTTATACTTATTAACTCATTTAATCCCCATACTAATATTTTGAAATTGACCACTTCTGTTACTTAGAGCTGAAAGTTCTAAGCAGAATTTAGAAAATATGGATTATTAGGGTTAAACAATTTGGCATAAATTCATGATGCTATCCATTCATGAAACTATCTAAGTACATCTTAGAAAAAAACTCTACCCCTAATGCATTTAAATCTTTACAGCATCATCACAAATTAGGTAGTAGTACATCCTTGTTTTACAGATGATAAAGGGTAAGACACAAAGAGATTGTTACATGCTCATATCACACACATGAAATATGGTAGAGCTGAGATTTGAACTATGGCATTCTGGATGTAGAGACAATATTTTTACTCATTGTATTACAGCACTATGCTTTGTAAAACATACTTCATCATTACAACTTCTTTTTTTCCAAATTCTCTCTGTCTTTCAATTATTGGTTTTCTAAAAGGAGACAACTAAACCAGCATTATTCTTCTGTTTATAGGAGACTCCTTTCAAGGCTAAACTAATCTGTGGTATTAAAAGTTAGTACAGTTATCACCCTTGGAAGGGCTAGTACACAGAAGTGGGTGTGAGAAAGCTCTGAGGGTGCTGGTCATATTCTTTTTCTCCATGGAGGTTATGATAATATAAATGTGTTTAGTTTGTGTAGATTCACTGAGCTAACACTTAAGATATGTGTACTTTCCTGTGTTTGTATTGTGCTCACATTGTGCTCAGTCACTCAGTCATGTCCAAGTTTTTGTGACCCCATAGACTATAGCCTGCCAGACTCCTCTGTCCGTGGTATTTCCCAGCAAGGTACTAGAGTGGGTTCCCATTTCCTACTCCAGGGGATCTTCCCCACCCAGGGGTTGAATCCGTGTCTCCTGCTTGGCAGGCAGATTCTTTACCACTGTGCCACCTGGGTAGCCTATATGTATATTATACTTCAATAAAAATATCTTATAAAATACTTTTTACAACTTATGCTTACAATGGATTGCATTATTTTTTATCAAGAACTGATCAACAGGTTTTACCAATAAGTTTGGAATCAATTTTGCCCTCCTTTTTGGTGTTCTCTTGCTCTTGATGTTTCTCATAGCTAAAGATTCAGAATCACAGAGAAGTATCTTGATTTTCTTAGCAACATAGATGTCCAGAGGCTGACCTTTCTGTAACCAGAAGCCTATGTTCAATTATTCCTTGCCTCTTTACCTTTTATTGGAGCATGCTGTTGAATTATCTGTATTTATTGGTTAAAAGACTGACACAGCTTTGAAGAGTCAGAAGCCATTGAGATGATTTTTAATTTATTTCTATCCCTTTCTCATTTTTTTACTTTGATTTTTTTTTACTGTGTTTATGCCACTTACCAATAAACCTGAGTTTTTTTTTAAACATTGTCTGTACATTGTTTATGTATAAATATATAAAAAAAATATATATAAATACAGAAGTTCTGTCACCCTGACCATAATATAGGAGGACTGCTATCTCATTTTATGGTCCTTTCATCTTGATATTTGGGTTAGCAAGGAAGATGAAAATAAGTGAAGGTAGGAAATTTCTGAGTAATACCAAAATTTCCTTTTTAAAGAAAATATTAATCATGAAAGCAATTGAAGATAGAGAGCCACAGGGTCATATGGCTGAAGGCACTTAATGTTTTATGTGTTTTATAAGATTATTTTCAGACACTTGAAAAGAAAGCCATTAAACACAGGGGGGGGTTAAAGAAAACTACTGTTTGCATGATGTGTCACTTGCAACAAAAAGACATGGCAGATGTCTCTCACAGAAGATGAAAAGGGAAGAAAACAAAAGACAATTAAAAGTAACCAAAGGGAAAAATAAAACGGTAAAGTAAGATAAAGAACTTGAAGGCTCTGAGTATTCCCCCCGTGCCATCCACATTTACTAGTATTAGTAATTGAATATGGAGGGGCATCTAAGAGGAAACAGAACACATTGTATGTGAGCTCTGTATTTTCTGGTAGATTCAGTAGTTAACCATAACTGAATTTATTTCTCATATTTGGCTAAAGAAGGAGAAGCCAAGGAATAATAGACTAAAACAAACATCATCCTGTATTTACTGTGTGCCTGATGTTTGCCAAGTCTGTATAGCACACCTACACTGTTTCACTTAAGCCTTAGAAGCTTAAGACTTTGGTGTGGTATTATTTCAATCCCCATTTTATTATTGAATAGATTGTCCCTCAGAAAGACTAAGTCACTTGCCTCAGACAGTGAAGCTGGTAAACAGAAGACCTCGGTTCAAAAAAAATTAGCTATTTCTGTCTCAGAAATGTGTGCAACTTTTGCTACATCATACCTATGTATGGAATGAGGAATGAGGTATGGGATCTAGGAAAGAAGAGAAAACCATTCAAGAGAAAAGACATGTTTTGGTTTCCTCAGGGTAGGCATAGTCCAGGAGGAATAAGACTGAGCACCTGAACATCCATGTAGTTACAGGCTAAATATTGTACATTTCTTTGAGCATCACTTTAATTAGACCATAGGAGGGGAAATTTCAATCAAAGTGCTTGAAATTACTTTTAAGTTCAACATGCATTAAGTGAGGAAGATAAAATCTCCACGAATCCTTAACATAAAACATATGCTTTCATAAGAAATTTTGAACCTGCCATCACTATATACTTTTCACTGCTAGGCTCCTAGATAAATACATTCAGTCTTATCTGCTGGAAGGATGCTTTAGTGGAACATTCTGAGAAGCACTCTATTAGAGATCATGGTGGCTGTAACAAATATACATTGGATTTCTATTGCCATACTTTAATATATCACTGATTGCATGAGTTTGAATGTTATATATATCAGGAACTATCTTTTTCTATTTCACCTCACTGCTTTCTAGGTGCCCCAATGAGATGTGCCTGGAGGCCTCTGATTAGCTTCCAGTCCTTCCCTCCCTTTCTGTTTTGTTTGATTCCAGTTTAAAAGGGAAAATTATAAAATACCTGGTCCTTATGTATAAGCTTGTATCAAAGCAAGATGCTGTTTGCCTTGTTGATCTTCATCTCAGCTCCTTGTCCAAAAGCATAATCTTTCTACTCCTTGTATCTTGGATGCTAGGTGATTCTGACAACTTTGGGGTTAATGTTTTATTCTTTGCCCCAAGACGTAGGCCTTTCCAAGTCCCTGCCATTCTTTTTGAATGAACATTTTGCCACCCGCTTCCTTCCTGGTTTGACATACTTTATTATCTATCAGTCTATCTGTCTATCTAGATATATACATTTTATTAAGAATAAGTATTTCTGTCAACTAACTAAATTTAATTTTCTTCAAAACCTCACACATTTCACTATGAAATATTGTTTTTGTCAATAAGTTTAGAAGTCACACACTTCTCAAAAGGAAAATTTGCTCCTAGAAAAAAAAATGAGCATTTTCAAGGTATTGTAGACCTTTAACCAATATGAAAATAAAATCTTAATATTCCCCACCACCACTGCCAAGTTACTCTGGATTATATATGAGATTCTTGACAGGTTCATTTTTTCATTTTCTTTGCTTATTAGTAGAGGGCTTCTCTTAATTTTTCATGAAAATGGCATTGTTGTTTCAATATTTACCTGTACATTATGTATAGTAAAAGTACTTTCTAAATGTTCTAGTAACATAGTGTTTTGTGGTCTCTTTGCCACTAGAATTTTATTTATATATAAATATTTATTTACATTAAAAATATATATTTGTATATACATTTCGGTTGTGTCAGGTCTTAGTTCCAGCATGTAGGATCTCCACTGAAACATCCAGGCTGTGTTTCTGTGGCTTGTGGCCTCAGTATTTGCTTCATATGGGCTTAGTTGTCCCATGGCATGAGATCTTAGTTCCCCAACCAAGACATTCACCAACCAAGGGTTCACCATCTCCCCTGCATTCGAAGGCAGATTCTTGACCACTGGACCATCAGGGAAGTCCCTGCCCTGGAATTTTAAATCAGAACTATTTGAGTAGAATTTCAAAAGAATGACTTGTATTTATCTTTGTCAAAGCACATACCTGGCTCGATTCCCAAAGCTGAGTGTGGAGGGACTGGTAGACTTCTTGAAGTGGTCAGTGTTCTCATTAAGTGACACATCTGGACACTGACAGGACTTGTCTTGGACATGGCTGCCTGGCTGTAGGGAGATCCTGAATCCTCTGTCTTCAATCTTAGAAGCTTCAGAGATGTCTTTTGACTGGAAACCAGGGTTCTTCTTGAGCTGTGTGAAATCTGAAGTTTGTGTGTGATTGAGGGAGTGGATAAGGAAAGGACAATTACCCAAAGGCTAATGTTAGACCCATCGTGTGACATCGTGAGGAAAGTATTTCCTGATCCTCAGACTATGGGAATTCCCATGGTTATTGCTCTTGAGTTTCTTTTACTGCTCCCCCATAGCATTACCTTTTAGAAATATTTGTTTTCCTTGCTCAACTCAAAGTTCCATGAAGACGGGGGTCATATCCAACTGATTTACTAGTGTATGTTCTAGCACCTAGTCCAAGTTTATTGGTGCTCAATAAACATCTGTCATTGATAAATTAGGGCTTTCTTGATATCTTGGGTAATTAAAGAGTTGTGAATGATTTCATATGAAGGTATTGGAGGCTTTAAACCAGAAAGAAATATTTGGGGTATGACAGAAGAAATAAAATCTTTGAAAGATAATCAGATGGAAGGAGGAAAAGGCCAAGTAAGCAGCCCAATAAAATAGAATGAACAAGAGCCCCAGGAATTAGACAGATCTGGGCCCAAAACTTGGTTTTATCATCTTTTTGTTTTGTAACAAAGGGCCATATGCTCAACCTCTGTGTCATGAATAGAATGAGTATACCAATGCTAACCTCATAGAAATGTTACACAAATTATAAATCAATTTATTTAGTGGGATGTTTCTTATGAATAGTTAGTTCTTATGAATAGTTACTCCAAAAATGTTAGAAGTTATTAGTGGCTATTTTTTTCCTGCAATATAATTCCCAAGTATAAAAGTAAGAAAAATATATGAAAAGCTTTTACCGACTTATCTCATTTAATTTAAATCATATCGTTTTAAAATTTGAGCCATCCAACATGTGACTAGATCATTCTAAGGCAGCATGCAAAATGTATATGCAGAGAATTATGGGTGAAGGATGGTGAACCCTCAGTGATTACATATTATGTTTCCAAGCATGCTAAATGGTTACATTTTATGTACCCACCCAAGGCAAATTATTTGTAGTCTTTCTTGGTGTGTTTGCTGCTGCTGCTGCTGCTAAGTCACTTCAGTCATGTCTGACTCTGTGCGACCCAATGGACAGCAGCCCACCAGGCTCCCCCATCCCTGGGATTCTCCAGGCAAGAACACTGGAGTGGGTTGCCATTTCCTTCTCCAGTGCATGAAAGTGAAAAGTGAAAGTGAAGTCGCTCAGTCGTGTCCAACTCTTCATGACCCCATGGACTGCAGCCCACCAGGCTCCTCCGTCCATGGGATTTTCCAGGCAAGAGGACTGGAGTGAGGTGCCACTGCCTTGGTGTATTTACTTCTCCCCAAACATTGCCCAACTGCCTGATAATTTAAACATTTTTTCCTTTCCTTCATAGAATCAGCATTTGAAAAGATGAGTTAATTAGATCCATTAGACTATAAATCTCCAACTCTTGTTATTGAGAAAAATATATAATAGGTTTGGCTGAATAATGATTTATTGGTTTTTGTTTTCTACTTGAAGTTCTCTTTCCATCCATCACCGTTGGCAGATTAAGCATTAGACTCATTAAATATTCTTCAACATAGCTTTAAATTTTAAAAGGCATAATTGTAGAAATGGATACCTGGAAGCATGCTTTATTTAATTGGGTATATTTCTTATTTCAGTTCGGGAAGCAGCACATAGAAAACCTCTTCAGTGACCTACAGGATGGGAGACGCCTCCTAGACCTTCTTGAAGGCCTGACAGGGCAAAAACTGGTATGTGACTTAAAATATTTATAAGAGCTTCACATTAACCTCAGCAAAATTTCAGACCAGAAACAAACTCATCATAGTTTTATGAGATCTAGTAAACTTCGTTAATTTACTAATTACTGATGTAGCTATATAGGACCTATTTCTGAATAAAACAACCTTCAATATTTTTACTTTGGCATGTTCTATCATATGCAGAACAAGAAGGTGAAATTTGCAGTAATAGATATTATTCTCTACTATTATTTGGTATCTGTTATTGATAATCTTCTCTACTATTGTTTGGTATCTGTTATTGAATGTATTTTAATAAGGCTTTTATACCTAATGACCTTTTAACTTTAACTGTTTTTAGTCTTTTTTTCTTTTCATCTTCCAGTTTTATTAAAATATAATTGACATATAGCATTGTACATGTTTCAAGTGTATAGCATAATAATTTGACTTACATACTTACATCATGAAATGATTATCATGAGTTTAATGAATGTCCATCATGTCATATAGACAAACTTAAAGAAGTAGGAAAATTCTATTTTTCCCTTTCCTTCTGATAAGAACTCTTAGGATATAAGAACACTTAACATGAAATATGGAAAATGGGGAGTTGCTGTTCAATAGATGTAGAGTTTCAATCATTCAAGATGAATAAATTCCAGAGATCCACTGTACAATATTGTGCCTATAGTTAATGCTATTGTATTTTGCAGTTAAAATTGTTTTAGGAGGGTAGATCTCATTTTAGGAGTAAATATTGCAGGCATCACAGTGTCAGACTTTCTAAACCTCCACAACTAAATGAGTTAATTCATATATTGTAATACAATATATTACACATATATTATATATATTATATATACTGCATATTACATAATTGTAATACACTATACAAATGTTAGTTTAAAATTTATAGGGCAAGGTAAGACTTTGGGGATTGAGGGTAAGGTTTAAAGAACTGAAGATGATTGAGGTTTTGAGCTTCAGTGACTAAGACAATTAAGGTAATATTGACAGAAATAGTTTCCTTTAAGCCTATTTGGCATTATAGAATTTTGCTAGGCTCAAATCTCTTTTAAACTTTCCTAAAAATTGTGGGAATTAACTCATTTATATCCCTAGCAAATGTCTTTATGCATGCTGATGTTTCTCATGGTGGTCATTCAACTGAACTGTATAATGAAGGAGAGATTACCAAAATTGCTTTTGCGAAAGAAAAAAAAATGTTATCAGTTTTCTTGAGGAGTGGTTGATTCATGCTAAGAAACTCCTATGACAAGGGCAATTAACCCAAAGCACTTAAATTCATTATATTAATGCCTCGCAGCCTGTGATCATTTAAATGATTCCAACTGAAAAGTGAAATGTAGAAATTGTTTCATTTCTGGTAGATTGTCTTTCTCTCCTCCTGAGCAGTCAACATATTTTCATTTTGTTTTCAGCCGAAAGAAAAAGGATCCACAAGAGTTCATGCCCTGAACAATGTCAACAAGGCACTGCAGGTCTTGCAGAAAAATAATGTAAGTGGAGCCCTGGACAGAGTCTGAATACCATGAGACAGCTTGCTTAATGTTTGAGTGACGGCTTTGGTCCCAAATACAGAGAAAGCATTTCGGGTTCTCTCGAAATTCAAAGCAGTTAATAAGAGCACGTGTTCAAGTTCATGTGCATCTGCTTGTGGCTGATGTGATACAGAAAGTAAGTGCATGCAGCCATAGGGAGCAGGGAAAGTTATGAACCAATAGCCTGGTTGGCCACTTTGTCTTGTTTTTAGATTTTTCATGATGAGGTTATATTTTGTGGACAGATAAAGTCCTGTTGTGAACTTATCTCCTTACAGCAGTGTTTCTGTGCAGAAAATGGCTTTTACTCAGCAATTCTTATTTTTTGTGAATAAAGTGTGTTCACACATGATGATGATGAAGTTTGTTTGAATTAACCCAGTGTTTCTTAGATGGTACATCCAAGTATGAAAGTTACACAGAAAAAATCAGTATTTCACCTTGTCGTAAGAGTTGCAAATTTATTTTCTATTCCTGTATCTGATTTGATTTAACTAGGAGAAAATAGATGTGTGGTATTAGAAAAAGTCAACAATCATATCTAAATAAGTGTGTACATGAAAGGACTCCTTGCCTCCTCAGAATGACTTTGAGATTCCTCCCCTCTCTCATGACATTGGAGGCAGCCCTCCTTTCTTATTAAATTCCCACAATCTTTCTAATTGACCAATATATTTACCAGGCATTTTTGGTAGCTTCCTAATTATATTATGTCTATCTTTCAAGGATAAATCCAAATAATTGATCACATACTCTTAAAATAAGCATACTGAAAGATTAGTAATGTATACTCCCCCAAATATTGCTTAGCTCATCTGGCAGGGAGAGGACGTCTCTCTCGAAATGAAAGTGAAGGCGGTGTAGCAATTGGTCCATTTTTATGAAAGGTTATATTTAACCTATGAAAGTTATTTTAGAGAAACACTGTATACTTTTTATTATTTTCCTGCAGTGATTAACTATTTTTAAATTTTCTTCAGGAAAATAAGATCTATGGAATGTTTTCCTTTGTATGAGTCCTATTGTTTTGAGTTGCTAAGTCATGTCCAACTCTTTTGCAACCCCACGGACTGTAGCCCATCAGGCTCCTCTGTCCATGGGATTTCCCACGCAAGAATGCTGGAGTGGATTCCTCCATTTCCTTCTCCAGGGGATCTTCCCCACCCAGGGATCGAACCTGCGTTCCCTGCATTGGCAGGCAGATTCTTTACCATCTGAGCCATAGCTGATTTCCAATGTTGTGTTAATTTCAGTTGTATAGCAGTATGATTCAGTTATAAATATATATATATATATATATTTTTCCATTTTCTTATCCATTATGATTTATCACAGGATTTTGAATATAATTTCCTGTGCTATCCCAGCAAGTGGGATCTTGTTATTTATCCATTCTGTATACAATAGTTTGCCTCTGCTAATCTCAAACTCCCAATCCTTCCCTCCCCACCCCTCCTCCTGTTGGCAACCACAAGTCTGCTCTCTATGTCTGTGAGTCTGTTTCGTTTCATAGATATGTTCACGAGTCATATTTTAGATTCCACATGTAAATGATGTTTGTCTCTCTATGGTGTTTGTCTCTCTTTTTCTGACTTTGCTTAGTATGATAATCTCTAGGTCCCCCCCATGTTGCTGCAAATGGCATCATTTCATCCTATAGAACGTTTTGAAAGATCATTATAATTTAAAGTAAGAAAATGTTTTAACAATATTGGGAACTTAAAATGTCTTTTTAAAGTATCGATTCCTTGTATTCTATTACAAAGTAAGAAACATGTATATTACCATATGTAAAATAGATGACCAGTGCAAGTTTGATGCATGAAGCAGGGCACTCAAAGCTGGTTCAGTTCAGTTCAGTCGCTCAGTCATGTCCAACTCTTTGTGACCCCATGGACTATAGCACACCAGGCCTCCCTGTCCATCGCCGACTCCCGGAGTTTACACAAACTCATATCCATTGAGTTGGTGATGCCATCCAGCCATCTCATCCTCTGTCATCCCCTTCTCCTCCTGCCCTCAATCTTTCCCAGCATCAGGGTCTTTTCAAATGAGTCAGTTCTTCACATCAGATGGCCAAAGTATTGGAATTTCATCTTTAGCATCAGTCCTTCCAATGAATATTCAAGACTGATTTCCTTTAGGATGGACTGGTTGGATCTCCTTGCAGTCCAAGGGACTCTCAAGAGTCTTCTCCAACACCACAGTTCAAAAGCATCAATTCTTGGGTGCTCAGGTTTCTTTATAGTCCAATTCTCACATCCATACATGACTACTGGAAAAACCATAGCTTTGACTAGACGGACCTTTGTTGGCAAAGTAATGTCTCTAATTTTTAATATGCTGTCTAATTTGGTCATAACTTTTCTTCCAAGGAACAGGCGTCTTTCAATTTCATGGCTGCAGTCACCATCTGCAGTGATTTTGGAGCCCCAAAAATAAAGTCTGTCACTGTTTCCACTGTTTCCCCATCTATTTGCCATGAAGTGATGGGACCAGATACCATGATCTTAGTTTCTGAATGTTGAGTTTTCAGCCAACTTTTTCACTCTCTGCTTTCACTTTCACCAAGAGGCTCTTTAGTTCTTCACTTTCTGCCATAAGGGTGGTGTCATCTGCATATATCTGATGGATGGGGTGGGGAGGGAGGTGGGAGAGGGGTTCAGTATGGTGGGACACAAGTACACCCATGGCTGGTTCATATTGATATATGGCAAAAACTACCACAATATTGTAAAATAATTAGCCTCCAATTAAAATAAATAAATTCATTTAAAAAAAAGAGCAAGGAAAACAGCAGAAAATTCAAAGAATTATTACATTTAATCTAGCTGAAGAAATTGATCTCTTCCTAGTAAAAGAATGTCACATTAAAACATAAGCTGTTGGATCTCCTCTAAAGTAGTGGATTAATGTAGCCATAGAGTTTTGTTTTTCACATAGTGATTATATATTGTAAATCTGGTGGGGCTCTATACATATTATAAGTATTAAGTTCACAGTTTTCAATATAGGACAAGAAGAAATTCTGGAAATAAAATAGAAAAACCATAAAATAAAATTTCTGTGACTTTGAGAATAACCAAATATTTCTTAGGTGTGAAGCCCAAGGCTTCACAAAACAGAAAAAACAGAAAAAAGTTAACTTGAACTTTATCAAAAGTATGAGTTGTTCTTATATTCTGGATATGAGTCCTTTGGATTAAAATTCTAACTCACTCTATGTTTTGATAAAGAGCAGTCCTTCATTTTAACATGGTTCATTTTTATAAATTTCCACTTTATAATTGTATGTCCTATTTATGAAACATTTCCCTACCAAAAGAAATGATGGTATTACCTTTTGTTGTTATCCATATGAGCTTTATTTTACCATCTGGATTTGGATATGTATTTCACCTGGAAATCATTTGTGTATGGTAAGGGGAATGGGTTAAAATACAGGTTATTTTTTTTTTTCACTTAGAATCTAAATGACAATATCATCTGTTAAAAAGAATGTTGCTTGCCTATTCTCCAGTGCTAAGTATATAAAATTTTTTTCATTCATATGTAGTTTCATTTCTGGGCTTAAAATCACTTCCGTTGTTCTATTTGTCTATGCATCATGAATACCATGCCATAGGCAATACTGGCATGGTATTCATGCCAGTTTTTTTTTAATTATTCTTTAACAGATTTATTGAAATATAATTTACAAAAATTATATAGATTTAAGTTGTACATCTTGATTATTTTTAGGACCTTACTTAATCCTGCTGCCTCCAATATCTATTAATGCATGCTGCTGCTGCTGCTGCTAAGTCGCTTCAGTCGTGTCTGACTCTGTGCAACCCCATAGACGGCATAGTTGACAAATAAAATTTGCATATATTTAAGGTATACAAAGTGAAAATTTTTGGATCTTGAGTTTATAGAATTCTATATTCAAAGTATACAATGAATTATATAGATAGGTAATAATAATCTCAGTCACTCAGTCATGTCCGATTCTTTGCAATCCCACGAAGTGTAGCCCACTAGACTTCTCTGCCCATTGATTTTACAGGAGAGAATATTGGAATGGGTTGCCATTTCTTACTCCAGGAATTCTTCAGTTTTATAATGCACCTTGTTATCTGGCGAACTGAATTTTACCACTTTTTTTCTTATTTAGTATTTTTTTTAGCTATATTGTCCCTTTGTATTTCTGGGTTCATTTTACAATCATCTTTTTAAATTTCCACAGGAACTTTCTTTTGAATATGATCAATATTGAGTTAAGTCTAGATCAGCTTGGAAAGGACTGACACCTTTACATTGTTGAGTATATTAGATATACCTATGATTCTTTAAATTTTAGAGAATGAGAAACAAATCCAATGGTAAAAAAATGGGCAATAAACTTGAACAGGAACTTCACAAAAGAGGATGTTCAGAAATTCAAAAATAATGTGAAAGTTTTTTAACCTCAGGAATAATTGGGGAAATTAAAATTTCAATGAGATATTGATACAAACTCACACAAATCGTTGAAATTAGACTCATAATTCTGAGTGTATATGAGGGTTTGGAATAAAATAAACTCTCACATCTAACTGGTAAAAACATAATTTAGACAGCCATTGAAAATAGTTTGGCATTATATACTAAATGGGATGAAAATGTGCAATTCTTATGACACAACATTTAATTCCTTAGCGTATAACATAGCTACATTTCTATCTTTGCCAAAAAAATTTATATACATATAATATTTTATATATAAAAAGTGTTTATAACTGCTTCATTTGTAATAGCCAAAATTAGAATGAAAAGGAACAAATGATAGTGACACACAGTGGTGGAGTTTCATTGCTAAGCTGCATTGACTCTTGCGACCCCATGGGCTGTAGCCCACCGTGCTCCTCTGTTCATGGGATTTCCCAGGCAAAAATACTTGAGTGGATTGCCATTTCCTTCTGCAGGGGATCTTCTCAACCCAGGGATTGAACCCTAGAGTCCTGCATTGCAGGTGGTCTCCTGCTTTGGCAGGCAGACACTTTACCACTGTGCTATCTGGGAAGCCAGACACATAGTATGCAAGATAAGTCAATTTCCTGAAAGTGATTTGAGCAAAATAAGTGAGACACAAAATATACCTGTAAATTACTATAATGCACTTTAAATTTAAAAAACAGGCAGAATGTTTCATGAGTTTAAAAGTCAAAAGAGTGCTTAGATTCTATAATGCAGGGTGTAATCATCAGAAGTGTTGAAGATATCCCATGTTTTGACCAGGTGTGTATTAAACAGTTGCATTTGCTTTGAGAAAATTAATCAAGGTGTACACTTAAGTATATTTTATGTATGTAGGCTATCCATTTTTTTTAAGTGTAAAAAGAGGAATGTAGGAAAGGAAAGTAAACCTGATCTTGCAACCTCCCAAAGTCTAAATTATGGCCGTATTTATCAATCTGACCATATATCCTGTATCTTATAATGAAATTGTTTAATAAAATATAAGTGAATATACAAAGTTAGAATATGATTAATGCAATATATAGATCTTTTCTAAGAAGCCTATATGTCTTACTGAAAACAGAAAATCTTGAAATAAGTGAATTTAAAATAATAGAAAATCTTGAGAAAATTCCAATGTTTTAGCAGGAGAAGACCCCCAAATGAGGATTAAGTTGGACAAGGAGTCCTTCAAAAGTGAATTTTCACAAAGCTCCCATTTGAGTCAAGGCCCTAGTGAGATATGGTATATAGTTGAGGTCTCTGTATTAAAGGACAGAATCTCAAGTAAAACATTCTCCAGTATAAATGAAAACCTAGAGTGAAATAAACTTTACCTGAGTTAGCCCCAGGCCAAAAGACACAAGATAAATGCTTAAAAGTAAATGTATTATCATTTTATATTTCCCATTATTTTGTAATAAAATAAGGTACAAAAGAAATGGAAAATATTCCAAGGGACTTGTTTTTTAGCCTCTGAGTATTACCTTAAAATATAAACACAGTTAAATTGAAGAGAATGTTCAAGTGCACAACTGTTGTCCTAAAACTGGCCTTGAATATTCTATAGTAGATTACTAAATGATTCTGGGGTGGGATGTAAATAAATCAGCATATTAAGTAAAGTGGTGGATGGAACTATTTCAAATTTTCTTTTAAAAATCACAAATTCTCAAATTGGGAGGCATTGATTGGATGTTTTGAGTAGTCATATCTTCAACAAAATAAAGTTAGTATATTTACATTCAATACATTATTTATTGAGTGTCTACTGAATGTCAGGTTCCAAGTAGTAGGAACACTACAGTCAGTGATCACAACAAACACTATCCTTTATGCCATGGAGTTTAGAGTCACATACCAGAGGACATTAAATGTGTATGCGTGTGTGTGTGTGTGTGTGTGTGTGTGTGTAATGTATGTAATGATAAGTAAGTGAATGAAGAAGAGAGAAACAGAATAGTATGTTTGGGAATACCTTTGGTTAGATTGTCTTATGGGTAGAGATTGGAAGGAAGTGGGGGAGTGAGCCAGGAATTACCTTTAGGGTATGGTACAGACAGTGGAATAAAAAGATCTAGAGGAGAAAAAGCATTTGGAAATAGGACTTAATAGGTAGAGAGGGCTGAGTGTAGAAAACAACACAGTAAGAAGGGGATCAGAGAGGTAGCAGGTTGGGGCTGGGAAGAGGCGAACAAGGGGAGCCATGGTTAGGGATTGAATTTAGTTCTAAATGAGATGATAGTAACTAAGCATAAAAAGGCTATTATAAATTATGTAGGTAATAAAGCAAGTTATTTCAAAAGTCACAGGTAGGAATATTAATAAAGAAAAACTTACAAGTATTTAAAAAATCATTTTTAGCCAAGGAAGTTAAAAATCAATAATTAAAATGTAATACAACTTGCTGGATGATAGAAATACTGCTAAAACCATAAAGAATAAAGATAGAAATACATTTTTATCCAGTGCCTTTAATTCACCATTGTCAGATTACAGCACAGTTAGCAGCAAAGAAAAAATTTGAGAATACAAATAACATAAAAAAATGTAAATTTAACAGTGATTTTCTACCTATTGGCACTTCCTGGCATAGATGATTCTGTAAAATGTGTGAATTATGTATACTTCTCTCCCATAAAGTTGGATTTTCAAGGAAAACAATAGTTTATAATTTAGTTTAAATGAATCAAATCAAAATCTGAGCTTTCAGATAAGCATTGAGAAAATTCTAACTTTGTCGTTACTAGGGATAATCTTCCCTATTCCTAGGCAATGACCAGACATCAGTAGACCTATGTGGTGCCTTTCATAAGGAGGCAGAAAAGCCTCTCAGTTTTAGTCTATTGAATTATCCACTGATAGAGTCACCATCCAAGTGTATCATTAACAGTCTTGGATTGAATCAGCCTATGCTAAGACAAAGTTGAAGAGACTGTAATAAAAATGATATATTCAGAAATTTGGGCAGGATTAAAGGAACCAACAATGAATGGTGAAGTACTCAGAACCTAGCCTCAGTTACTAGCCTTTATTACCCCTAAACTCAAAGAGACAAAAGGATAGAGCCTTAAACCAATGAAAGCTCAAACCTCAGGAGCGGGCACATTGGATCGCAAGTGCTACTATAGATACCTTAAGAATGCAATTACTCTCAAATCATGGCCTGCTGGAGGAGCTGGGAGAATTGATATCTTGGGTTCTCTAGTGTTATGCCAGTTTTACTCATTGGTTGAACCTAGCCAGAAGCCAGAGAGTAGGAAATCCTGGATAATAGACTCATCCCATACTGGGTGCATGCATGCATACTAAGTCGCTTCAGTCATGTCTGACTCTTCGTGACCCCATAGACTGTAGCCCACCAGTGGGTCATCTCCCCAAAAAAGACAAAGTATGAAAAATGTGGGAGGGGGAGCAAACAGAGAAAACCTAGCTCTCCAGATAGCTGGTTTTTTTTTCCTGATCCAAAGAAGACTTGAAAATTCCTATTAATGATGTCGAGAGCCCTAATATTGGCTAGGGCCCAGCCTTACAGTTGATAGCAGGAAGCCATTCACTTGTGAGACCATACTACCTCCTCCATTTGCTGACAGGGAGTGGAGGTGGTTTCTGGTTAGTTTTGCAGCCAGCTGACATCACACACTTTTCCATGCTTCTGGGAAACACTAGAGTCAGAAAAGGAAGACAGAGTTATCTCTAACTTCTGCTCTGCGCCGAAATGTACGATACGCATAGAAGATATATAAAAAATGTCCCTGGCATATATACAAATAAAACAGATAATATATTTGAATGTAGTGAAAATGCCATTAAACACATGAAGAACTTTTAAAGTGAATAATCTTTGATAATAATAATAAAGTAGAAATTAATAATCCTTTAGAAACGCAACTTGATTAATCTAAAATGTGTAAGAAACCAACAGTACAAATCCACTTTTGTACAGGAAAAATCATTCCATGAGAAAACCCATGAAAAACAGCCTTCGTTCTACCCAGAGGTTCAATTTTTGTCTTTGCTTTTATTTTCATTTACAAAAAAGTAAAATAAATTAATTAATTTAGGCTTTCAACCATTCATGTTACAAAAAATGATCTAAGGAAAGTAGGAAATAAAAGATAAATGAAAAAATAAAGGGGTTAGAAAGAAGAAACACTAGATAAATTTAAGATCTTGGTTCTTTATAATAAAATCATAATAGATTAATCTCTTCTGAATTTGATCAGAAAAAGATAAATAAAACAAACGTATGCAATTTAAACACAGAAAATATTAAAAATACATAAAAGAGACATAGAAACCAAAAATGCAATCTACACAGAACTAATGATTATAAAAAAACAATTAGATTGGATTATATTCTATTTACAAGAATTAACATAATGGAATATAGAGTACCTTCATCAGCCACCAAAGGAACCTAAAAAAATCATAAAACAAAATCAAACAAACGTTTTACAAAGACTTCTGAATCCACTGAAACCAGTGGTAAGTTCATTCAAAACTTTAAGGAATTGATGATTGCTCCTGCTTATTTAACTTATATGCAAAGTACATCATGAAAAACGCTGGGCTGGAAAAAGCACAAGCTGGAATCAAGATTGCTGGGAGAAATATCAGTAACCTCAGATATGCAGATGACGCCACCCTTATGGCAAAAAGTGAAAACTGAAAAACTGAAACTGAAGTCATTCCATCGTGTCTGACTATTTGCGATCCCATGGACTGTAGCCTACCAGGCTCCTCAGTCCATGGAATTTTCCAGGCAAGAGTCCTGGAGCAGGTTGCCATTTCCTTCTCCAGGGGATCTTCCCAACCCAGGGATCGAACCTGGGTCTCCTGCACTGCAGGCAGACGCTTTACCATCTGAGCCAAAAAGCCTCTTGATGAAAGTGAAAGTGGAGAGTGAAAAAGTTGGCTTAAAGCTCAACATTCAGAAAATGAAGATCATGGCATCTGGTCCCATCACTTCATGGCAAATAGATGGGGAAACAGTGGAAACAGTGTCAGACTTTATTTTTTTGGGCTCCAAAATCACTGCAGATGGTGATTGCATCCATGAAATTAAAAGATGCTTACTCCTTGGAAGGAAAGTTATGACCAACCTAGATAGCAAATTCAAAAGCAGAGACATTACTTTGCCAACAAAGGTCTGTCTAGTCAAGGCTATGGTTTTTCCAGTGGTCATGTATGGATGTGAGAGTTGGACTGTGAAGAAAGCTGAGCACCGAAGAATTGATGCTTTTGAAGTGTGGTGTTGGAGAAGACTCTTGAGAGTCTCTTGGACTGCAAGGAGATCCAACCAGTCCATTCTAAAGGAGATCAGCTCTGGGTGTTCTTTGGAAGGACTGATGCTAAAGCTGAAACTCCAGTACTTTGGCCACCTCATGCAGAGTTGACTCACTGGAAAAGACTCTGATGCTGGGAGGGATTGGGGGCAGGAGGAGAAGGGGACGACAGAGGATGAGATGGCTGGATGGCATCACCGAATTGATGGATGTGAGTTTGAGTGATGGGAGTTGGTGATGGACAGGGAGGCCTCGTGTGCTGCAGTTCATGGGGTCGCAAAGAGTCAGACACGACTGAGTGACTGAACTGAACTGCATAGAAAATCTTGAGGAGGCCTACTAATTCTACATATGTGTTTACAAACCTAAGTTTTAAAATCACGTGAAAAAAATTAGCTTCCCTTGTTTCTTTTCTTTTCTTTTTTTACTTTTTATTTTATATTGTGGTGTAGCCAATTAACAATGTTGTGATAGTTTCAAGTGAACAGGGAAGGAACTCAGCCATACATATACCTGTATCCATTCTTCCCCACACTCCCCTCCCATCCAGGCTGTCACATAACATTGAGCAGAATTCCCTGTGCTATACAGGAGGACCTTGTTGGTTATCCATTTTAAATATAGCAGTGTACGTATGTCCATCCCACATTCCCTAACTATCCATTCCCCCCATCCTTCTCCCCAATAACCATAAATTTGTTCTCTAAGTCTATGAGTCTCTTTCTCTTTTGTTAGTAAGTTCATTTGTATCATTTTTTGTTAGATTCCACCTATAGGGGATGTCATATGAAGGACATATGATGTCCTTCTTTGTCTGACTTACTTCACTTAGTATGATAATCTCTAGGTCCATCCATTTTGCTTCAAATGACATTACTTTATTCTTTTAATGGCTAAGTAATATTCCATTGTAGGGCTTCTCTGGTGGCTCAGTGGTAAAAATTCCACCTTCAATGCAGGAGAAAAAAATTTGATCCCTTGGGTCAGGAAGATCTTCCAGAGAAGGAAATGGCAACCCACTCCAGCATTCTTGCCTGGGAAATCCCACTGACAGAGGAGCCTGGCGGGCTACAGTCCTTGGGGTCATAGAAGAGTTGGGCATGACTTGGTGACTAAAACAACAACAATATTCCATTGTATATATGTACTACATCTTCTTTATCCATTCCTCTGTTGATAGACATTTAGGTTGCCTCCTTTGTTGTTAAAATGATATTAGAAATTCCTTTTGAAAAGAAACATGTGGTAGTTTCCGGATCTTAGGTCAAGTTCATTTTGTTTCATCCATTCCCCCTCCTCCCCTCTATCTATCCCATCCTCCCTCCCTTTCCTCTTCCAATCTGGCCTATTTCTCTGCCATAAATGACTGGTTTTAATATATTCCTTAGTTCTAAATGAGCAGCTCAACCTGACCCTGTGCTTCTGTTTCATTTCTTCTCCCTGTCTTGACTTCTAATTACTATCCTCACTCAAATGTCACTCACAGCTTAGCTTTGTAGAGCTCAGATACCACAGTTATGTTCTGCTTTGTATTCTCCTTGGTGTGGCTGTTTTAGCATGAACTTATCCCTACTATCAATAATTTATTTGTGAAAACCACTTATTGAGAAGGAAGTACTTCTAAGTGCAGTGATGCCTTTATCACACTATTTGCTGAGAGCAAAGCTCTTTTGTAATAAAGTTGGCTGTGGTATAAAAAAACAAACAAAAGGGAATACAAAATCGTGTGAAGCAGGGGATGAGTCTACCAAATGGTTATGCTTGTCTACACACAAGATCAAGATAAAAATGTATCCACAGCTTCCATTTATTTATTTGTAACTTGTTGAAGGTAGATAGAGCAAATCTCAGATAATACGGAAACATCTCTCCTATTGCCATTCTATCATTCCTTTATCCTTCTCCGCTCTTGTTGATGGGTAGCCCCCTTCCCCAGACATGCTGAATTCAGTTCTGTGGCTCTTTAACCCCATCTTCTCTCAGACGTAAAGAAGTATTTAATGGGTCATGTAAACTTGTTTATCAATAGAATTTTTCCCCTTAGATGTAATTAAGTTCCAGCTAGTGAGTTTCCACTAATAAATATTTTCATTTTTAATCTTTTTATGTAAAGTTGAATAATGATTTTTTTTTTTTTTTTTGCTGGTAAAATAATTTAGCCATTAAAAATCTGGTAGGGAGGTTTAGGGCTTCCCAGATGGCTCAGTAGTAAAGAACTACTTGCAATACAGAGATATGGGTTCAATACTTCAGTTGAGAAGATCCCCCAGAGAAGGAAATGACAACCTGCTCCAGTATTCTTGCCTGGAGAATCTCATGGACAGAGGAGCCTGGTGGGCTACAGTCCATGGGGTTGCAAAGAGTTGGACATGACTTAGTGACTAAACAAGAACAGCAACAATAAGGGAGATTTAACTGACCTTGGTGTTTTAAACTGTTCTCCAGATGCATTATGATACCTGTATGCCATTCATTGGCTGATCCCAGTTTGTTTCCTCTTCTTCCATCCCAAGATTTCTGTGTGTACACTTTATGAATCCCAATGGCTTTTTGAAGTTGTAGAATGCACTCTATCATTATTTTAGAGAACATGACCAAAAAATATAGGGTTACAGTGCACCCTGGGCATATACTAGGACTTACTGACTTAATATGATTTAATATTAGCAGACACAGTTGTAGATCTCATAATTGTGTTCACTACTTTCATCAGTTGTCTATGACAAAGTGGCACAGTTTTACCAAGTGATTTCAAATATGCAATGTGAGATAGAACAAAAAAAATAAGGTCATTATTATACATTATTAAATCACAAATCCAAAATGAGTACTTAAAATGCCTAGGGTAAAATTTCAACTGTCAACTATGTTCAAATATTCAATTAATCACATCATTGAAAATTGTCACTGAACTAGATTGAATGGTTGTCAAATGTCACTGATCTGAAAAATGATACAGTGTTCACTCTTCCTGGCACATGATCTTAGATAAAGAGGATTCTAAAGTATTGTTTAAAAGTAGTATTTTGTGTGTCTTCTCAGTATTCAGAAACTTAAATAGCCACATAATATATATGTTGAGGTATGTCAGAACATAATATCTTTGACTGAATATAAACTACTTCCATTTATTACTCATAAAATCCAGTGCTCAGATATAAATTTCAAATCTTTAAGTTAATTTATGTTAGATACATGTTATTTCTTATATTAAAAGGTAGGCCTATTAGACATTTGCACCATATATATATTCATTCCAAGCATCCAGAAGTAAAACCATTAACCCTGTCATTCACTAGCTATAGGGTCTTTGTTAAGTGCTTTCATGATTTGGTACCAGTTTGTCATTTATGATATGTACTACTAATAATAATTCTACACTTATTTCAAAATATTCTTCTGAGGGACATAAAATACACACAAGCATATCTTATAATCTTTAAATCCATATTCTGATGCTATATGAAGTTATCCCTCTTTGAGTCTAGTTCCCTGAAAATAACTCCATAAGGTCAATTGTTTACATTCCCCCACCCTCATGCATTTCTTGCATCAAGGGAAATAGTATATTCCTTACATATTCAACTTAAAATTTAGGCAATAATTTACTTTGATTGGTACACATGGAGATCATTTGTGATAATAGTACTATGGCTATAAATTATATTAAATTTAAACATTTTTCTCATTATAATGAATATTACCATAGCTCTTAAAATTTTTTGCTGTTGCTATTGCCAGTTTGTTTTTTCTTGAAATCAGTATACATGGCTCAAAACTAGAAAGCTCTGACTACATAGGATCATTAAAGTGGCATTCTGTATTGCCGGGTATAAGATAAATAAGTATAAAAATTCAAGTTAAATAATATTATATTGAAAGTATATATGTATTTTTTATTATTTTATGTTATGAAATTATTTTTTGAGGACAGTTTTATACATGGCATCATCTCAAATGATGTCCTCTCCTATATAATATTCCATCTGGGAATTTTCCTTAGTTTAGTTTTAATAGCTACTTTCACAAAAGTTAAGCTCTGTATCTTATATGCAGTAAGACTACCTGCATTGTATTACACTCTAAATAAAAGAAAAACAAAAACAATATTATCTCATTGAGACCTCTAAACATTTCTATTTTACACATAGGGCAGGCCCAGAGGCCCCATGGCCATCAAGGGGCAGGGCATATTAACAAGTGGGGGTTTAGTGGGCATAGGAGGCTTCAACAGTACATGAACCATGAAATTCCAGATATTCAAGCTGGATTTAGAAAAGGCAGAAGAACCAGATATCAAATTGCCAACATCCACTGGATCATCAAAAAAGCAAGAGAGTTCAAAAAAAAAAAAAATATGTTTTGTTGACTATGCCAAAGCCTTTGACTGTGTGGATCACAATAAACTGTGGAAAATTCTTCAAGCGATGGGACCAGACTACCTAACCTGCCTCTTGAGAAATCTGTATGCAGGATAGGAAGCAACAATTAGAACTGGACATGGAACAACAGACTGGTTCCAAATAGGGAAAGGAGAACGTCAAGGCTGTATATTGTCACTCTTCTTATTTAACATATATGCAGAGGACATCATGAGAAACGCTGGGATGGGTGAAGCACAAGGTGGAATCAAGATTGCCGGGAGAGATATCAATAACCTCAGATATGCAGATGATACCACCCTAATGGCAGAAAGCAAAGAAGAACTAAAGATCCTCTTGATGAAAGTGAAAGAGGAGAGTGAAAAAGTTGGCTTAAAGCTCAACATTCAGAAAATGAAGATCATGGCATCTGGTCCCATCACTTCATGGCAAATAGACAGGGAAAGAGTGGAAAGAGATTTTATTTTGGGGGGGCTCCAAAATCACTGCAGATGGTGACTGCAGCCATGAAATTAAAAGATGCTTGCTCCTTGGAAGAAAAGTTTTGACCAACCTAGACAGCATATTACAAAGCAGAGACATTACTTTGCCAACAAAGGACCATCTAGTCAAAGCTATGGTTTTTCCAGTAGTCATGTATGGATGTGAGAGTTGGACTATAAAGAAAGCTGAGCACTGAAAAATTGGTGCTTTTGAACTGTGGTGTTGGAGAAGATGCTTGAGAGTTGCTTGGACTGCAAGGAGATCCAACAAGTCCATCCTAAAGGAAATCAGTCCTGAATATTCATTGGAAGGACTGATGCTGAAGCTGAAACTCCAATACTTTGGCCGCCTGATGAGAAAATCTGACTCATTTGTAAAGACCCTGATGCTGGGAAAGATTGAAGGCAGGAGGAGAAGGGGATGACAGAGGATGAGATGGCTGGATGGCATCACCTACTCCATGGACGTGAGTTTGAGCAAGCTCCAGGAGTTGGTGATGGACAGGGAGGCCTGGCATGCTGCAGCCAATGGGGTTGCAAAGAGTCGGACATGACTGAGCAACTGAACTGAACTGAACTGAACTGAGCCTCCTGACAAAATGGCCACACCCACTGAACTGGTCTTGGGCTGGAAATCCTGCACCTAGAGAGCCATTCCTCTAAAACTCTTAAGACTTTGGGGCTGAGAATTCTCACTAAAATGGCCATTAATTAAGGATATATTGAACAGAGTGTTTTATCAACTAAGTCCTTCGTGTGTGTGTGTGTGTGTGTGTGTGTAGAAGAATATTAACAACAAATTTTTTAAGTAGAGCAGTTCTACTTCTGTCATGCAAACACTTGCAATCTGTAAGGAAGGATTTAGTTTTTTAATTTTATTTATTTTTAATTGAAGGATGATTGTTTTGCAATATTTTGTTAGTTTCTGCCATACACCAATGTGAACCAGCCATAGGTGTGTATATGTTTCCTCCCTTTTGAATCTCCCTCCCACTGCCCACCTCATAAAGAAAAAAAGACTACCTGCATTGAAATTTTTATTGTGCTATATTCATTTAAATTTTCTTTATCTACTTTAATGTTTATGTTTTCTTAACATTATGAGAGTTTAGAAATTAGCTGCTTGAAGTCTTGTGTCAAAGAGGCAATGTATATACAAAAACACGGTTCTGCTAAGAGTTACCTTGAGATTTATGATTATCATAAACACATCCAAAATAGAAATTTTTAACTCATTTCACTAGTCTTTAAGGAGTTTTATCAAACAGCCCATTTTTTAGTCTGTCTTTGTTCTCAACACTTAATATGTGTGGCATATGGTGGATTGGAAAGAAGGACTGATGCTGAAGCTAAAGCTCCAATACTTTCACCTGATGCAACGAGCTGACTCTTTGGAAAAGACCTGATGCTGGGAAAGATTGAGGGCAGGAGGAGAAGGGGACAACAGAGGAGGAGATGTTTCGATGGCATCACTGACTCAATGGACATGTATTTGAGCAAACTCCAGGAGATAGTGAAGGACAGGGGAGCCTGGTGTGTTACAGTCCATGGAATCACAGAGTTAGACACAACTTCGTGACTGAATAATAACAATATGGTGGATGGTGAAAAATATTTAGTGAATGACTAATGGAAAAGAGTGAAGGCAAAAGGAAAAGTGGGGTGGCAGAGGATGAGATGATTAGATAGCAACACCAACTTAATGGGCATTAATTTGAGCAAACGCTGGGAGATAATGGAGGACAAACATTCCATGAGGTCACAAAGATTTGGACATGATTTAGTGACTAAACAACAACAACAAGAATATGTAAAACTTAGGCTTTGAAGTTAGGAGTAGTATCTTTACAGTGAGTTCACAGAACTAAGTCTTATGATGTATTCTAGGTCACAATGTAGTTTTGAAAGGTATTTTCCAATGCAAATCTCTATATTTGTTTAAAATAAAAAACAACCTTTGGAATGTGGAGATATGATGGGGAAGAAAAAATCCTGCCAGGTGAGAACCAAGACCACAATCGCCAATGCAACCCACTCTTTATGTTGTATATATTGAACTATTCATCATTTAATAATAAAAGATTCAATACATGCATCTTTCAATGGAAAAGTAGGTATGATTTATGCCCATAAGTCTTAAAATTGTATATAAAGCTTAAACACAGTACCAAAGTACATGCTGCAGGGCAGTGAAACTCCTTTGCTTTTTCTGCATTTTTGATCTTTTTAATGCATTATATTTGTAAGGATTATATAAATACTTGAAGAATTTCTCTTGAACATGTAGAAGTCTCTTCAGCTTGACTACATGATGGCAGATATTTTATAAAAGACACTTGACACATTTTTAAAAGCAAATCCTATTTGTCTAGAGTTTTGGAAAGAAACTTTCAGTTATAAACAGTTTATGAGAAGGAAATGTATGGATCTGAAAGAACCAAATATATAGAGGGTAGAAGTGCCTGTAAGATGTCTAAGTATCAGGAAGGATGTTTATATGATAAATCCCAATGCATGGTTTTTCCCTAAATGATAATTGTTGTTTAAGATTCTGGTCAAGGAAATCCACTCACACTTTTCAAGATGATATTTTATGGTTCCTTTCATAATCTTATCATTCTATGTGAAGTTATTTTCTGAGATTTAATTTGCAGCATTTCTCAGTTATTTAAACTCACATACCAAGACTGATAAGTACAAAGACTGCTTAACCTTATGCTGTACCCCATGCCTAATGAAAATAAATGCTCAGCTTATATTTTGCATATTAAGGAACAAAAGTGACTCCTCCTTAGGATAAATCTTGAAACTTGGAGTGATTTGGAAGAACCATATCTTTTGAAATATGTTTTCTTGCTGCTGCCAAGTCACTTCAGTCGTGTCCAACTCTGTGCGACCCCATGGACTGCAGCCTACCAGGCTTCTCCGTCCATGGGATTCTCCAGGCAAGAACACTGGAGTGGGTTGCCATTTCCTTCTCCAATGCATGAAAGTGGAAAGTGAAAGTGAAGTCACTCAGTCGTGTCTGACTCTTAGCGACCCCATGGACTGCAGCCTACCAGGCTCCTCCATCCATGGGATTTTCCAGGCAAGAGTACTGGAGTGGGTTGCCATTGCCTTCTCCCTATGTTTTCTTAGCCCTGAGCTAATATCAGTTGGCAGAATGATACATGATGTATTTTCATCGGTACCTATAGTTATGAAATGCCCTTCTCAGTGGTTGTCTAAAAAAGCAAGAAGTGGCAGATATCATTTATTGCAAAGATGATGGTTCCTTTATTGAATGAGATATAACTTTCTATCACATCCATGTTAGGAATGCAAATGCCTAAATTATTTACAAACTACAACTGGAAAAGCATCTCCCTGCTACCACCGAAATTTCAAGCATGTAAAAATTTGTAAGAGATGTATTCCTTTGAACTTTGTTAGATATATCACAGGAAGGTCACTCCTTTGCATTTATCTTTTTTTCTTGTCTTTTACCTTCGATTCTATGCTGGGAAGTTCTGTTTTCTTTTTTTGACATGGATATTTCAATTATTTTTTTATGTCAAATGTCCCTTATTCTAAAGTCACTATTAATCACTTTGTGTTCGCTGAACTCATTCTGCTATTCTTCCCGTAAAGCTAATTAAAAATAATATAAACTTGTCCAGGTCAATAATCTCCTTTCACTAAGATGTCACATTTCAGATTAACTTTAAATCTTATGGTTTTTATAAGTATTCTTATATCTTAAATATATCAATATTATATATATAAATTCTTTCAATATAACCACCATCAGTTCAGTTCAGTCGCTCAGTCGTGTCAGACTCTTTGCGACCCCATGGACTGCAGCATGCCAGGCCTCCCTGTCCATCACCAGCTCTAGGAGTTTACTCAAACTCATGTCCATTAAGTTGGTGATGCCATCCAACCATCTCATCCTTTGTTGTCTCCTTCTCCTCCTGCCTTCAATCTTTCCCAGCATCAGGGTCTTTACAAATGAGTCAGTTCTTTGCATCAGGTGGCCAAAGTATTGGAATTTCAGCTTCAGCATCAGTCCTTCCAATGAATATTAGGACTGATTTCCTTTAAGATGGACTGGCTGGATCTCCTTGCAGTCCAAGGGACTCTCAAGAGTCTTCTCTAACACCACAGTTCAAAAGCTCCAATTCTTCGATGCTCAGCTTTCTTCATAGTCCAACTCTCACATCCATACATGACTACTGAAAAAACCATAGCTTTGACTAGACAGTTTTGTTGGCAAAGTAATGTCTCTGCTTTGTAATATGCTGTCTAGGTTGGTCAAAACTTTTCTTCGAAGGAGCAAGCGTCTATTAATTTCATGGCTGCAGTCACCATCTGCAGTGATTTTGGAGCCCCCCCCCCAAAATAAAGTCTCTCACTGTTTCCACTGTTTCCACTGTTTCCCCATCTATTTGCCGTGAAGTGATGGGACCAGATGCCATGACCTTCATTTTCTGAATATTAAGCATAAGCCAACTTTTTCACTCTCCTCTTTCACTTTCATCAAGAGGCTCTTTAATTTTTCTTTTCTTTCTGCCATAAGGGTGGTGTCATCTGCATATGTGAGATTACTGATATTTCTCCTGGCAATCTTGATTCCAGCTTGTGCTTCATCTAGCCCAGTGTTTCTCATGATGTACCCTGCATATACGTTAAATAAGCAGGGTGACAATATACAGCCTTTCCCTATTTGGAACCAGTCTGTTGTTTCATGTTCAGTTTCAGTTGTTGCTTCCTGAACTGCATACAGATTTCTCAAGAGGCATATCAGGTGGTCTGGTATTCCCATCTCTTTAAGAATTTTTCACAGTTTGTTGTGATCCACACAGTCAAAGTCTTTGGCATAGTCAGTAAAGGAAAAGTAGATATTTTTTCTGGAACTCTCTTGCATTTTTGATGATCTGTTGCATATTGGCAATTTGATCTCTGGTTCCTCTGCCTTTTCTAAATCCAGCTTGAATATCTGGAAGTTCATGGTTCACATACTGTTGAAGCCTGGCTTAGAGAATTTTGAGCATTACTTTACTAGCGTGTAAGATGAGTGCAATTTTGCGGTAGTTATAACCACCATGGGATATCTAAATTTAGCTTGTAGAAAATATTACAATGCTAAATTGCATCCAAGCCTTGAAGGGATTGGGCATAAAACAAAACCTGGGATAAAATAAACATTATTCTCTTGAATAAACAATGGAAGAGAATTGTTCCTCATGCTCCATGTTTAGTAAACTCGTTTAGGAGGTATAACACCAGGAAGTAACAGTACTCTCGGAAATATTTATATGTTAATCACAAAATTACTCAATATACCTTTTTGTACAAAATCAGATATTTCAGTCTAAGTATTATTGTGGGAACAGAATAGGAATCCCCTTTAATTTATGTTCTCACACCTATAAAATTGATAACACCGCCCACTCTATTCCAAGAGGCAATCCCTTAGGTTGCCTATGTTCATTTATTTTATTTTATTTTATACAGCCCTGCTCATTCTGACCCAAGGGATGTTTTCCTAAGAGTTCATTTTTAAATATTCTGTTGGAGTCACAATAAGGTTCCATTACATCAAGTCAAATGGTGAGGGAATTCCCTGGTGGTTCATTGGTTAGGACCCTGTGCTTCTGCTGCAAGGGGCTCAGGTTGGCCCCTGGTCAGGGAACAGATCCCTCATGCCATGTGGCATAGCCAAAAAAAAAAAAAAAAGCAAATGGTGAGAATTTTCTCTTCTCCAGAATTATGTTTGAGTAAAACATCATCCACATATAATACTACAAAATTCTGAGCTAGAATATGTTACTTTCTGAGTTAAGTCTTCAGACTTATGCTTAAACAGAAGTTCCTGTTTGCAGGAACTCTTCTAAAGATGATTTTCATGTGGAGGTGAATTGTTCCTGCAAAAATTCAATATGTGCTATTTAATTTTCACACATAATATCAATTTTCACACCTATTCATTTGGTATCAGATGCTTTTATTCTGCAAATCAGGGAAACATAACTTTGGGTTTCCTTTATGACCTCAAATTGAATTTCTTGACATCTAGTGCCTGTCACAGCACACACACACACACACACACACACATACACATACACAAACACACACAAACTGAATCCATTTATTAGCATATGTCATATAAATGTTTTTTGTTTTTTTTTTGTTTTGCTGTCTAGACAGACACATAATCATTCACTTAACATAGATATTAACATATTTTAATTTTTATTTTCCCTTTTCATAGTTATTAGGAAATTAGATTGACGATCTTTGGAAGATAAGATTCCAGAGCATATGTTAGGAAAAAATATGTAGAAGAAAAGAGAGAAGTGATTGTGCAGGACAGTAATGGTTATCTGAGAATAGCTAGCATGATTTATTAAAAAAAATATCACTTATAGCTACATGGTAAGAATGAGGCATTATTAACAATACCAAGCATATGAGAATTTAGAGTCAAAATGGGCTAGCCATTAAAATGGATAAATAAAAGGGATTATTGTTTGGTAAAAGCAATATTCAATAGACCCTGAATAATATGCCAAATGATTATCACTGCATCACTTGTAATTAAATATGCAGTATATGACTATAAGATGCACATTTCTTAGAGCTGAGAACTGTGAAAAGGTTGGTTGCTGCTGCTGATGCTAAGTCACTTCAGTCGTGTCTGACTCTGTGTGACCCCATAGACGGCAGCCCACCAGGCTGCCCCGTCCCTGGGATTCTCCAGGCAAGAACACTGGAGTGGGTTGCCATTTCCTTCTCCAATGCATGCAAGTGAAAAGTGAAAGAGAAGTTGCTCAGTCATGTCCGATTCTTAGCGACCCCATGGACTGCAACCCACCAGGCTCCTCCATCCATGGGATTTTCCAGGCAAGAGTACTGGAGTGGGGTGCCATTGCCTTCTCTGGAAAAGGTTGGTTGTCCCTGCCAAAAATGTAAGCTTCCTTGTACCAGTTTGAAACATTTATAATTCATCTTCACTGTTTTTTTTCTCAGTGCCCATAAGAATTAGCAAAGATCTGTTCAACTTCTCTGGTATTATTATTTTCCTACTTCATAGTGCCCTAACTTGTTGTTCCTTATATTCCTTTAATTTTTTTTTAAGTCTTTATAATCCTGCAACAGTTTTTTTTTTTTAACAACTTCACACATGCTTCAATGTCCCTGAGTATAATACTTCTAATTCCCAACCATGTAATATCCTTTACACTTGTCCCCATATCGTTAGGCACATGCTCTTCTTTAAGTAATTTTTATTGAAGTATAGTTGCTTTACAATGTATTAGCTTCTCTGGCCAACAAAATGAACCAGCTGTTCATATATCCCCCCTCTTTGGATTGTCCTTCCATTTAGGACATTGCAGTACCTTAACTAGAGTTCCCTGTGCTATACAGCATTGGTCCAATCTTTATATTCTTTCTTTACAGACTCCATCAACACCGAATATCTCCTCTTTCCTTTGCTTCAGATTAGATCAGATCAGATCAGTCACTCAGTGGTGTCCGACTCTTTGCGACTCTCACAATGATTTCTTTTTCTCTACTGGGCCTCCATGAGACACAGTTGCCTACCTAATTTTTTTTCCAGTAGTTATAAATAAGTTTTACTGGAACACAACGATGCACGTTCCTTTAGATTCTGAGTGAGGCTTGTGTGTGTGTGTATTCCAATGGCTTCTTTTTTTGTTATTTTTATTGTGGCAAAATATACGTAACATATACCTTACCATGTTAACCATTCTTAAGTGTACAATTCAGGAGAAGGCAATGGCAACCCACTCCAGTACTCTCGCCTGGAAAATCCTATGGTTGGAGGAGCCTGGTAGGCTGCATGCAGTCCATGGGGTCACGAAGAGTCGGACACGACTGAATGACTTCACTCTCTCTTTTCCTTTCATGTACTGGAGAAGGAAGTGGCAACCCACTCCAGTGTTCTTGCCTGGAGAATCCCAGGGACGGGGGAGCCTGGTGGGCTGCCATCCATGGGTCACACAGAGTCAGACACGACTGAAGCAACTTAGCAGCAGCAGCAGCAAGTGTACAATTCAGTGGCATTAAGTACATTCACATCAGTATGCAACCATCACCACTATTCATCTCCAGAACATTTTCATCATCCCAAACTGAACTTCTTACCCATTAAAAATCTTCCTAGTCCCTTCTCCTTAGACCCTGCTAATCTCTATTCCATGTCCTTTCTATACAAATTTGACTATTCTAGGTATCTCTTGTAAGTAGAATCATGTACTATTTTCTTTTTCATTTTATGACTGGCTAATTTCACTTAGGATAATGTTTTCAAGGTTCATGGATGTTGTAGCATATATCAGAATTTCCTTTCCTTTTAACAATCAAGTGTACTCCTTGGTATATGTACACCATGTCTTGTTTATCCATTCATCTGTCAATAGACATTTGGATCATTTCCACCTTTTGGCTGTTATGAATAATGTGTTGTGAACATTGGTGTATAAATATTTGTTCTAATCTTTGATTTCTAGTTCTTTTGTATATATATCCAGAAGTTGTATTTTTGGATTCTGCCTAATTTTAATTAACTTTTACTATGTAAACTGCTGTTACCTTGTAAGCTTTGTGACATTAGTGGTTCTATCTTAGTCTTCTTCATCAGACTTGAGCGCAGTCCCTGACATAATACAGATTTGGTCTTAAATGGGATTTTATGGGGATAAATAAAAGGATGAATTATCTCCCTGTTCACACAGAGAATACACCTTCAATGAGAGTGGGTATGGGCTGCTGTTACTTAAGTGCCTACTGCTCATTCTGAGTCTCCCCACAGTGAGCCCTATGGCAAGTCTAAATTACCAGCACTGATTCCTCAAGTATATATATTTTCTAAAAATTGCAGGTTCTTTATTTAAACAATTGAATGTTCAACAATATACGGTCTGATTCTCACTGCCACTATAATTAAGTCCTAGAAGGCAGGGATATATCTCCCTTTTATGTTCTAAGTACATTCAGTGCCTGACATATGAATTTGTTGAATGAATTAATCAAGAAATCAGTTCATAAATTTATAGCAGCTTTTCCACATGGAGAAGCTTCTCCCCTCTACTGCCACATGAGGAATCCCCAAATGAAATGTAGATGATGGTACTTTCTTGTTCAAGAGTTATTAATCTCCCCTGAGAGTGAAATTCTAGGAACTTGTTGTATCTATTTTGTATAATGAAAATGAAAGTATCATGGCAAGTTGTTATTTGCATGTATAGGGAAAAAATCTATATGAATGCTCAGTAATTTGAAATATTGATATTTACTTTAGCACTGAATTAGGAAAATGTTGCATGGGATACTACTAAAATTCAACTGTCCAAAGAGAAGCATCTCCATTGTAGAAATAAGTTAACTTGTGTACTGGCAGTATCACCTTGACTTTTTTATATCCAACAAAATCAAGGTCTTTCGCCTTAGCCAGCTTTCAGGATGCCTGGTCAGCCACTCTTCAGTAGAGCCTTACTTAAATGTCTCTCTATATGCTGGCTCTCTATATTTTTTTCAGGCTTACTTTTCTGTAGTGTTCATGTGGTATCATCTTCACATCTAATTTTCAGCATAGCTCAATAATACCCTCTACTATAAATTATATTTGGTATTAAACTATAGACTTGTATTTAGGTCTTTTATCTTTATTTAAATTATTCTATATTTTTTTCCTGTAACAATTATTTGTTTTAAGCCAGTCCACCAATAATTTGTATGTAGTTGGTTTATAAACATAAATTTAAGTTTTAGATTATCCATTGAACCTCCAAATAACTTCATGTGGGGAGAAAATGGGAGTAATTTGGTGATGAAACTGAAGAGTAGCCTTTTTATTGTTTGTCCACATAGCTCCATAGTTTTAAAAGTTATGGTTAATAACATTTAGAAAATTAAGATGAATGATAAGCAATATATTTTAGCATCGAGTGAGAAATAGTGAATCCATGTTACTGTTGGAAGAAACAAGAGGGAAAGACAGATCTAAGTGTAACAGTAAGGGTTTAGAGCCTGAGAGAATGAAAGGTTCACCCAAAATTAATCTTGGCTATTTAGTGAAGCTACCTAGAGGAGGATAAATGGGAAACTCTCTCAGGTCTGTGCCCTCAGGATAAGACAAAATGACAGAATCCTGAAGATAGTCAAAAGAAAATGTAACTATAGGCATCAGTGAGCCTAAGATAATAAGTAAGGAAAGAAATCTGAATGAATTCTCAACTTTCAACGCTTGCTCTGACAGTTTCACTTCCATTATGTAGACCTTAATCTTAAGTTGCATATTTGCTTTAATGTGATATATTTTTAAAGTATTCCTAGATACTCATTTTTTTCAGTTAACCTTTTTTTGAGATAATTATAAATTCACATGTAGTTATAAGCTATAATATATGTGCATCCTTAACTCAGCTCTATCCCAGTGGTACATTAACCATATTTATAATATTACCATGGACATCAACATTGATACAATCCACAATAGTATTTATATTCCTCAGTGTGCATGTGCACATTTTTTTTTAGTTCTTTACAACATTGTCACATGTGTACATTTGTATATCCATCATCAGAGTCAAGTGAAGAATAGATCCATCACTACAAGGATGCCTTGAGCTACCCTTTTATAGACACATTCACCCACCCCTCCAATCCCACCCCAGTTCCTAACCTCTGGCAACTGCTACTCTGTTCTTCATTTCTATCATTTTGTCTCTTCAAAGCTGCTATGTAAATAGAATCATATTGCATGTAACCTTTTGTTACTGGCTTTTTTTTTTTTTTTCACTCAGCATGATACCCATGAGATTTACCTAAGTTGCTGCCTGTATCAACTGTATCAATAGCTGTTCCTTTTCATTGCAGAGTGGTAGTCCATGGTATGGACGTACCAATATGTTTAACCATTCACCCTTGAATGGCCTCTGGATTGTTCCCAGTTTTTGACTGTTACAAATACAGCTAGTATGAACACTTATATACAGAGTTTTGTCTAAACATAGCTTTCATTGCTTTGAATATATGTCTAAAAGCCAAATTGCTGGATTGTATGGTAAGCACTTGTTCACTTTTGTAAGAAACTGTCAAAATGTTTTCCAGAGTAGCAGTGCTATTTACATTTCTGCCAGCAACGCATGAGTGACCCAATTTCTCTATATCCTCATCAACATTTGATATTATCACTATTAAAAAAAATTTTTTTTGCCACTATAATCAGTCTGTAGTGCTAGGTCTTTATGGTTATAATTTGCATTTCCTTAATATGTGAAGAAAGCTGAGCACTGAAGAATTGATGCTTTTGAACTGTGGTGTTGGAGAAGACTCTTGAGAGTCCCTTGGACTGCAAGGAGATCCAACCAGTCCATTCTGAAGGAGATCAGCCCTGGGATTTCTTTGGAAGGAATGATGCTAAAGCTGAAACTCCAGTACTTTGGCCACCTCATGCAGAGTTGACTCATTGGAGAAGACTCTGATGCTGGGAGGGATTGGGGGCAGGAGGAGAAGGGGACGACAGAGGATGAGATGGCTGGATGGCATCACTGACTCCATGGACGTGAGTCTGAGTGAACTCTGGGAGTTGGTGATGGACAGGGAAGCCTGGCATGCTGTGATTCATGGGGTCGCAAAGAGTCGGACACGACGAGCGACTGAACTCAACTGAACTGAATATGTTGAAGCTGAAACTCCAATACTTTGGCCACCTCATGCAAAGAGTTGACTCATTGGAAAAGACGCTAATGCTGGGAAGGATTGGGGGCATGAGGAGAAGTGGACGGACGGAGGATGAGATGGCTGGATGGTATCACCAACTCGATGGACATGGGTTTGGGTGAAATCTGGGAGTTGGTGATGGACAGGGAGGCCTGGCGTGCTGTGATTCATGGGGTCGCAAAGAGTCGGACATGACTGAGTGACTGAACTGAATGGCTAGTGATGTTGAATATCTTTTCATGGGCTCATTTTCCTGATGTTTATGTGTAACCTGACTCCACCTAAAAATGTTAAGAGTGTGAAGGACAGGAGATAGGATTTGTCTTGAAAAAATAAAACTCTGCCAGATTTTAATTCCCAAATCCACTCTCAGATAGAGAAAAGAGAGCTGGGCATTAACTCCATTTTTTATTGTTGTTTTTTAGTCCCTAAGTTATGTGTCTGACATTTTTGTGACCCTATGGACTGTACCACCCCTCCCTAGCCCACCGCCCCCAGGTTCCTCTGTCCATGAGATTTCCTAGGCAAGAATAATTAAGTGAGTTGCTATTTCCTCCTCCAGGGGATCTTCCTGACCCAGGGATCTAACCGGGTGTCCTGCGTCTCCCGTGTTCGCAGGCAGGTTCTTTACCACTGAGCCACCTGGGAAGCCCTAACCCCATTGTTTAGTAGAGGACCAACATGTATTTCTAAAGCAAGGACATTTCAGTCGATTGCAGTCACCCCTAATTACAATAGCACTCCCTTGAGCTAGATCAAAGGGTTGATGAAATGTCTTTTTTTGAGTTTCAATTATGTACTAGGAAGCACTTCTAAATGGCAGGCATCCTTTATGAATTAGCCTTGTTATATATTTTATTTGGAGATACTCTTACTGGACTCTCTAATCTGCAGTAATGTATTTATATACTAAAAGTACATTCATTTCCTCTCTCTTTGTAAACATTTGGAGACATTCGTTTGTTATAGAAAATGCAGTTACAAATTGCAGTTTGTTTCATTTTTAGATTATTTTTCAAAAGCTATAATGCTGCTGAGGCTCTGGAAGTAGCTAAATGCAATTACCTTAGCATTTTGTTTTCTTTTCAAACAGTCATTTTGTCTGCTTCCTTCAAATGCTTCCCTTTATCTTTAACAGGTTGATTTAGTGAATATCGGAAGCTCTGACATAGTAGATGGAAATCATAAACTGACTCTTGGCTTGATTTGGAATATAATCCTCCATTGGCAGGTAAGAATCCTGATGAAATTTTTTTTTTTTTTGGAGGGGGAGTACAGTGGAAGGGGAGGTAACACATTGCTGATCCTTCCTTTAATTTTTGCTCTTGACCTGCAAAACAAATGTGTATCTCTAACAATGGAAAGCCCATCTCCATAGTGCTTCATTTTAAATTGGGATGATTGTCATTTGCATTGTGAAGTATCAGCAGATTATAAAACAGGTTCTAGCACATTTGCAGGAATATTTTTCTAAATTTTATTTTACTGGGTACAAATGAGGCAAAAAAAAATCTCATCAATATGTTAATAAAACTATTTTAAAAATATGTGTTTTCTGTAACTCACCTAACAGTAAATCTACATGGTTTTGTAAAAAAAAGAAGTATTTTTTCTGTTAATCACTATCAAATCAGTAAGACTTTGTGAATCGTGTGTATTCTCAATGTAAACTAATGCCAATAAGAGATTACTGGGATATGGTGATCTGTATATCTGTTATATACACAAACTCACTTCATAGTTTGATTTGGAAACTGTGTTGTTTTTCCAGAACCACCTCAGCAAGGGTCTTCTTTTTTAAAATATTTTATTTTATTTTTAATTGGAGGATAATTGCTTCACAATATTGTGATGGTTTCTGTCATACACTAACATGAATCAGCCATAGGTATATCTATCTCCCTCACCTCCTTCCCCATCCCATACCTGTAGGTTGGGTCACCAAAACAGATCACAAGTCATTTTGTTTAGTGAAGATTATGTAATACTTTATTCAGACTGATATGAGCTTAAGTTTTAACTTCTCCATTTACCATCTTAGTGACATGGATATAATGCCATCCATTTCTGGACCAAAATTCCCTTACTCTCAAAAATAAAAAAAAATAATGACCATATATATTTCTTATCAGAATTAAATGAGAGAATTCCATAAAGCACTCAGTACAGAGTAGCATTTTCATGAGAGGCATATCTTGCCAATAATGCTTTATTTCCTACTCATAATTTTAAAAATGGAGGATAATTGAGATGCTGGCTCTTTTTAGTTGTAGAGATTTTTTTTTTTTATAAAACAGCTTTTTTTTTAGATCAAAAGTATGTATCATAAATGTACCTGTTCTATGTGTAAAATTCAAAGTGTACCAAGTTGGTGTAGTTGTATTGCCCAGTGCTTCTCAAACTATTTTGACCCAATCTGTCAAAAATTTTAGAATAGTTACAGCATAGTACAGTCATCACAACAATCTAATTTGGACACATTTCCACGATTCTGAAAATAAATCTCATGTCCATGTTACCATCACTCCTGTTTCCCACCCCAACCCAAGGAACCATTCATCTATTTTCTGTCTCTGTATGTGTGCCTTTTTGGACATTTCATACCCAATGCACTCATACAATATGTATTCTTTTATATCTGGCTTCTTTCACTGAATATAATCTTTGAGGCCCATTCCTATTGTAGCAGGTACCACTACTTCCTTTAGTAAGGTTGACTTTCATCTTGAATTGTAGATTGGTCCTGCTCAGAGTCAGGCAGCATGTAGACCAGAGGTATACCTATTCAACTCAGCACCCATATTGTTCTCCCAATTGACTCGCATATCTTTTTATTCTCAACACTCTGAACTGGCTTAGTCCTATTTTATAGCAATATGGAGAGAGAGAGAGAGAACAAGTATAGCAGCTCACAGCAGAGAGTAGCTCAGAAGAGCCCAAGGTTCCCAATTCGGGGCCTTTTTCATATAGCGATGGTATCAAATAGAACCAGCAAGGCAGCATAGGACCCTCCACCAAACTGGTTTCCTTCTGTTGCTCAATACTTCTCAAACTATCTTGAGGAAGGAACCATCCCGCACGACCCCGCGCTTTCCCATTGTATGTAAATTACAATGAAATTTCAGCATTATGAAAATGAAATAAAAAGACACAGAGAACCCAAGCTTCTTTTTTATCACCAAACTCAAAAGACATAAATAGGACTCTATAAAATTTCTACAGATGTTTCTAATGGGCTATCAACAGTTGTTCTTATAGCCCAATAACAAATTGTTCATGTTGTAGCCACATATTCCAGGAAACAAACTCACTCAGAAGGACAATGCAGATAGTGGAGTGCAATTTATTACACCGGTGGGACCCCGACCAGTTTTTGTGAAAACCTTATATACCCTAAGTGTGTAAGGTTCCCTGAAACTAGTCTGAACAAAGGAAAAAGAAAGAGACAATCAAAATTAACCCACAATCATATGCCTTAAGCCGAGGTAGATAACAGTGGACAATTATCAATAGGCCTGTGGTCATACCCCAATAAGCATAATAGAATGTATGATTCTATTCGATTACACAGATAATTAGGGTATTCTTTTAGGCTTCAGAGAGCCCTGGGGCTCTTCCTTCCGGGGGGGCCTGGTTTTCCAGTTGGTATGTAGTTTCCATAGACACTGGGCATATAGCTCAAAGTCCACAGTCCGGCCCAAGATGGAGTCCTGCTTTCAAGATAGAGCCTGTTCTGTTTCCTCCTTCATTCATGGAGAGACCCCAGAGTGCAGAAAATACTTTGAGTTGCACCAATGGTGGTCATGACAAAGCCATCAGGAGGACATAGGCTTGCTCAGAGCCCACAAAGGCTATTTTAATTGTATCTCTCACTCAAACTGTGTCTCATAGTATCTCACCCTTTCTTATTTCCTCAAAAGCCTTTCCAATTTTATGTCAACTCACTGCAGGATAGTTTCAAAACCACCCTGTCTGATCTTTTCTTTGTTTGCTTGTGAGGGTGCTCATTTTTATTTTATTTTTTAATGAGCATGGGAAAGGACTTTCACATGAGAAGTAGAGAAGGAATGCTTTTACAGTCCTTCCTGGTCTGAGACTTCTTTTATAGTCTTTTTTCCCTGTATGTCCTTGCATCACCATTTCCATTTGATTGCAAGAATGTAGACTCTTCCCAGCGTCTACCTCCTTCCCTCTCTTCTATCACACTGTCCTGTTCTCCTAAAACTTCTAAAACAGTTTAAGAGTTACCCCCACTCAGTACTCCTCATCATAACCCAGTGAATCACAAAAGATATTTTCACCAAGAGTGCATATTTGCCTTCCTATTAAATAGTCAAAGAAGTCCTTGAATCTCAGTCAAGATTAAAGGACATTCTGGACAACCTAATATATTTTTCAGGCCTATCAGGTTAAGAAGGACATGAAGTGATGGAAAGATGTTAATCTTTGGTTCCAGTGTTACATACTTTGCTATTATTCATACCACGGTGGCCTTCTCTCTGAACTTGCAGAAACTCTGGAATGTCCATCCCATTTCCTGTATCACGGGATTTCCAATTTCTACTTAAATGAAATCATTAGCCGGAAAAATAATGCCTGTATTGAGGAGCAAGCAACTTTGAGCAAAATTGTGAAGTAGAAAGTATGTGTTAGGTGTCCCTTTCTTACATCTTTTAAAAGTACAAACCATCTTTTTTTGTGGAGAGGGGGTTTCAACTCAGTTCTGGGAACCAGCTGGAGATAAAAACACATCCTGCTAATGAAGCCAAATCCAGCCCCTGTACCCCAACACAGAATTAATTCTCAGAGACAGAGCTTTGGCTGAAGTAGAAAAGAATAGCTTAATTGCTTTGCCAGGCAAAGGGGGCCACAGGAGGATTATGCCATCAAAACTGTGTGACCACACCTAGGGGGATGGTGCGTAGTGAGGAGTTTTATAGTAAAGGTTCAAAGAAAAGGTTGTGATCAGCTCATGGATTTTCTTCTGGTTGGTTGTAGGGAAGGTACATGGGAATCAGCATCATCAACCTGGTTACAGCCAGTCTGGGGTCTACCGTGCTTGTGGGCAATTTCCAATCATTACCTGTTAATTTCTTCCACCTGGTAGGGGTTTCAGTCTCTGCAAAACAGTTCAAAGTTATTGTTATATGTATCCCTTGAGGGAAAACTGGGACCTTGCTCCCAAGGCTGCACTATTGTTTTCTTGACTGCTCCTCCCTGTCTCTATATCCCCCTACTTCCCTAATTAGCAACTGTTTGAACCTGCTGATTGGAACTCAGGGAAAGTCTTGGAGGCTGCTGCTGCTAAGTCACTTCAGTCGTGTCCGACTCTGTGTGACCCTATAGACAGCAGCCCACCAGGTTACCCCGTCCCTGGGATTCTCCAGGCAAGAACACTGGAGTGGGTTGCCATTTCCTTCTCCAATGCATGAAAGTGAAAAGTGAAAGTGAAGTCGCTCAGTCGTGTCCGACTCCTAGCGACCCCATGGACTGCAGCCTACTAGGCTCCTCCTTCCATGGGATTTTCCAGGCAAGGGTACTGGATTGGGTTGCCATTGCCGTCTCTGCTTGGAGGCTGAAGGAAGCCTATTTCCTGTAATTAAGAAATGGGGGACACAGGAAGGCTTTTATGTCCAGGAGTCCCACAGGGTTCTTGCTCAGTATCAGGTTGAGCCACTAAATTGAGCCGGTATCAGGTCAGCCCCCACCTTTGCTGGCTGCCTACAAAGAAATACCCAGTTGTAGGGCTCCTTCGCACTGGAATGTTTGTATTATCTTATATGGACAAGAGATAGATGGATTTTGTGCTGCTGAAAGCCGTTTCTGTAACCTCCTGCCTACCTAGTGCCTTCTGGGCAAAACAGGCCTTAATCTGGTCTTCTGCAGGTCTTTCACACACTACCATCCATTCTTTGTCTTAAGAGAAAACTACTCCTTCCTCTCTTTAGTCATGCCCCTCTGCTGTAACTCCTTTTAGTCACAGGATGGATTCTGGGACACAGACTCTGAGATTACAGGCAGGATGTTAATGGATACACATCCAAGAGCCTTCTTGAACTCTGTGGAGAGCTGGGAGTTAGAATGAGCCTTCAGAGTTGTCCTTAGTGAGGCTTACATGGTTGAGTCTTTATACACTTTCCTTTTATCAGTTGATAGGCAGGCTGCCCTAGGAGGGTTGTGACCTTAGGTGACATGCCTCAGCAACTCAAGTAGTTCCTGAAGGGACTCAGGGGTAACTTCTGCTCATGACAGTTGGAGAAACAAGCCCCTTCCTTAAAGGAGAATCCTGGTAGTACATCTCCACATCTATCCCACCTTCTTTGCCCCATTAACTCCTGGTCATTTTTTTTAAATGAGTGCTCAAAAACATTTCTTTTTTTTTTCTTTTAAAAATAGCTGTATACACCCCGCCCCCCCAACACACACACATACAGTTCTTTAAACTATAAATACCTCTCTAAGGTGCAATGAGCTCTGAGGGTGGGGGACTTTTTATTTTTTGCTTCAAAACTCACCTTAGGAGCAGCTCAGTGTCTCACTGACTATGTGTGTGTGTGCTTAGTCGCTCAGTCCTATCTGACACTTTGTGACCGCATGGACTGGGGCCTGCCAGGTTCATACTTATCAATAATTACCTTAAACATAAATGGGTTGACTACCCCAACCAAAAGACAAAGACTGGCTGAATGGATACAAAAACAAGACCCCTATATATGCTGTCTACAAGAGACCCACCTCAAAACAGGGGACACATACAGACTGAAAGTGAAGGGCTGAAAAAAGATATTCCACGCAAATAGAGACCAAAAGAAAGCAGGAGTAGCAATACTCATATTGGATAAAATAGACTTTAAAACAAAGACTGTGAAAAGAGACAAAGAAGGACACTAAATAATGACCAAAGGATCAATCCAAAAAGAAGATATAACAATTGTAAATGTATATGCACCCAACATAGGAGCACCACAATATGTAAGACAAATGCTATCAAGTATGAAAGGGGAAACTAACAATAACACAATAATAGTGGGAGACTTTAATACCCCATTCACACCTATGGATAGATCAACTAAACAGAAAATTAACAAGGAAACACAAACTTTAAATGATACAATAGACCAACTAGACCTAATTGATATCTATAGGACATTTAACCCCAAAACAATGAATTTCACCTTTTTCTCAAGCACACATGGAACCTTCTCCAGGATAGATCACATCCTGGGCCATAAATCTAGCCTTGGTAAATTCAAAAAAATTGAAATCATTCCAAGCATCTTTTCTGACCACAATGCAGTAAGATTAGATCTCAATTACAGGAGAAAAACTATTAAATATTGCAACATATGGAGGCTGAACAACACATTGCTGAATAACCAACAAATCACAGAAGAAATCAAAATATGCATAGAAATGAGTGAAAATGAAAACACAACAATCCAAAACCTGTGGGATACTGTAAAAGCAGTGCTAACGGGAAAGTTCATAGCAATACAAGCATACCTTAAGAAACAAGAAAAAGCCAAATAAATAACCTAACTCTACACCTAAAGCAACTAGAAAAGGAAGAAATGAAGAACCCCAGGGTTAGTAGAAGCAAATAAATATTAAAAATTAGGGCAGAAATGAATGCAAAAGAAACAAAAGAGATCACAGCAAAAATCAACAAAGCCAAAAGCTGGTTCTTTGAAAGGATAAATAAAATTGACAAACCATTAGCCAGACTCACCAAGAAACAAAGGGAGAAAAATCAAATTAATAAAATTAGAAATGAAAATGGAGAGATCACAACAGAAAACACAGAAATACAAAGGATCATAAGAGACTACTATCAGCAATTATATGCCAATAAAATGGACAACTTGGAAGAAATGGACAAATTCTTAGGAAAGTACAACTTTCCAAAACTGGACCAGGAAGAAATAGAAAATCTTAACAGACCCATCACAAGCACAGAAATTGAAACTGTAATCAGAAATCTTCCACCAAACAAAAGCCCAGGTCCAGGTGGCTTCACAGCTGAATTCTATCAAAAATTTAGAGAAGAGCTAACACCTATCCTACTCAAACTCTTCCAGAAAATTGCAGAGGAAGGTAAACTTCCAAACTGATTCTATGAGGCCACCATCACCCTAATATCAAAATCAGACAAAGAAGCCACAAAAAAGAAAACTACAGGCCAATATCACTGATGAACATAGATGCAAAATCCCTTAACAAAATTCTAGCAAACAGAATCCAACAACACATTAAAAAGATCATACACCATGACCAAGTGGGCTTTATCCCAGGGATGCAAGGATTCTTCAATATCTGCAAATCAATCAATGTAATACACCACATTAACAAATTGAAAAATAAAAGCCATATGATTATCTCAATAGATGCAGAGAAAGCCTTTGACAAAATTCAACATCCATTTATGATAAAAATCCTCGAGAAAGCAGGAATAGAAGAAACATACCTCAACATAATAAAAGCTATATATGCCAAATCCACAGCAAACATTATCCTCAATGGTGAAAAATTGAAAGCATTTCCCCTAAAGTCAGGAACAAGACAAGGGTGCCCACTTTCACCACTACTATTCAACATAGTTTTGGAAGTTTTGGCCACAGCAATCAGAGCAGAAAAAGAAATCTAAATTGGAAAAGAAGAAGTAAAACTCTCACTGTTTGCAGATAACATGATCCTCTACATAAAAAACCCTAAAGACTCCACCAGAAAACTACTGGAGCTAATCAGTGAATATAGTAAAGTTGCAGGATATAAAATCAACACACAGAAATCCCTTGCATTCCTATACACTAATAATGAGAAAATAGAAAGAAATTAAGAAAACAATTCCATTCACTATTGCAACAAAAAGAATAAAATACTTAGGAATATATCTACCTAAAGAAACTAAAGACCTATATATAGAAGACTATAAAACAGTGATGAAAGAAATCAAAGAGGATGCTAATAGATGGAGAAATATACCATGTTCATGGATCAGAAGAATCAATACAGTGAAAATGAGTATACTACCCAAAGCAATCTGTAGATACAATGCATCCCTATCAAGCTACCAACGGTATTTTTCACAGAGCTAGAACAAATAATTTCACAATTTGTATGGAAATACAAAAAACCTCGAATAGCCAAAGCTATCTTGAGAAAAAAGAATGGAACTGGAGGAATCAACCTGCCTGACTTCAGGCTCTACTACAAAACCACAGTCATCAAGACAGTATGGTACTGGCACAAAGACAGAAATATAGATCAATGGAACAAAACAGAAAGCCCAGAGATAAATCCACACACCTATGGACACCTTATCTTTGACAAAGGAGGCAAAAATATACAATGGAGAAAAGACAATCTCTTTAACAAGTAGTGCCAGGAAAACTGGTCAACCACTTGTAAAAGAATGAAACTAGAACACTTTCTAACACCATACACAAAAATAAACTCAAAATGGATTAAAGATCTAAATGTAAGACCAGAAAGTATAAAACTCTTAGAGGAGAACATAGGCAAAACACTCTCCAACATAAATCACAGCAGGATCTTCTATGACCCACCTCCCAGAATATTGGAAATAAAAGCAAAAATAAACAAATGGGACCTAATTAAAATTAAAAGCTTCTGCACAACAAAGGAAACTCTAAGCAAGGTGGAAAGACAGCCTTCAGAATGGGAGAAAATAATAGCAAATGCAGCAACTGACAAAGAACTAATCTCAAAAATATACAAGCAACTCCTCCAGCTCAATTCCAGAAAAACAAACAACCCAATCAAAAAATGGGCCAAAGAACTAAATAGACATTTCTCCAAAGAAGACATACAGATGGCTAACAAACACATGAAAAGGTGCTCAACATCACTCATTATCAGAGAAATGCAAATCAAAACCATGATGAGGTAACATTTCCTGCCAGTCAGAATGGCTGCGATCCAAAAGTCTACAAGCAATAAATGCTGGAGAGGGTGTGGAGAAAAGGAAGCCCTCTTACACTGTTGGTGGGAATGCAAAGTAGTACAGCCGCTATGGAGAACAGTGTGGAGATTCCTTAAAAATCTGGAAATAGAACTGCCTTATGACCCAGCAATCCCACTGCTGGGCATACACACCAAGGAAACCAGAATTGAAAGAGACATGTGTACCCCAATGTTCATTGCAGCACTGTTTATAATAGCCAGGACATGGAAGCAACCTAGATGCCCATCAGCAGATGAATGGATAAGAAAGCTGTGGTACATATACAGAATGGAGTATTACTCAGCCATTAAACAGAATACATTTGAATCAGTTCTAATGAGGTGGATGAAACTGGAGCCGATTATACAGAGTGAAGTAAGCCAGAAAGAAAAACACCAATACAGTATGCTGCTGCTGAGTCACTTCAGTCGTGTCCGACTCTGTGAGACCCCATAGATGGCAGGCCACCAGGATGCCCCATCCCTGGGATTCTCCAGGCAAATACACTGGAGTGGGTTGCCATTTCCTTCTCCAATGCATGAAAGTGAAAAGTGAAAGTGAAGTCGCTCAGTCGTGTCTGACCCTCAGTGACCCCATGGACTGCAGCCTTCCAGGCTCCTCCATCCATGGGATTTTCCAGGCAAGAGTACTGGAGTGGGGTGCCATTGCCTTCTCCACCAATACAGTATACTAATGCATATATATGGAATTTAGAAAGATGGTAACGATAACCCTGTATGCGAGACAGCAAAAGAGACACAGATGTATAGAACAGTCTTTTGGACTCTGTGGGAGAGGGAGAGGGTGGGATTATTTGGGGGAATGTCATGGAAACATGTATAATATCATATAAGAAACGAATTTCCAGTCCAGGTTTGATACAGGATCCTTGGGGCTGGTGCACTGGGATGACCTGGAGGGATGGTACGGGGAGGGAGGTGGGAGGGGAGTTCAGGATGGGGAACACGTGTATGCCCATGGCGGATTCATGTTGATGTGTGGCAGAACCAATACAATATTGTAAAGTAAATAGTCTCCAATTAAAATAAATAAATTTAAATTAAAAAAAAAATGCTGTATACACCCCGCCCCCCACCCACACACACATATACAGTTATTTAAACTATAACTCTCTAAGGGGCAATGAGCTCTGAGGGTGGGGGACTTTTTATTTTTTGCTTCAAAACTCACCTTAGGAGCAGCTCAGTCTCACTGACTGTGTGTGTGTGCTTAGTCACTTGGTCCTATCTGACACTTTGTGACTGTGTGGACTGGGGCCCTCCAGGTTCCTCTGTCCATGGGATTATGCCTGCAAGAATACTGGAGTGGGTTGCCATTTCCTCCTTCAGGGGATCTTGCCAATCCAAGGATCGAACCCACGTTTCCTGCACTACAGGCAGATTCTTTACCCACTGAACCACCAGGGAAACCTTGTCTGACTGAGGTTGATCCTTAATATGTTGTAGCCACGCATTCCGGGAAACAAACTCAGGACAATGCAGATAGTGGAGTGCAGTTTATTACACTGGCGGGCCCAAGGCAGAATCTCCTCTTAACCAAGGAGCCCGACCGGTTTACCTTAAGCATATGTGTCCAAACCCACTTCCCCAAAATTCCCTGAAACTAGTCTGAACAAAGAAAAAAGAAAGATACAATCAAAGTTAACCCATGATTCATAAGCCTTAAGCCTAGGTAGTTAACAGTGGACAATTATCAATAGGCTTGTGGTCATACCCCAATAAGCATAATAGAATGTATGATTCTATTCGGTTACACAGATAATTAGGGTTTAGGGTATTCTTTTAGGCGATGGAGAGCCCTGGGGCTCTTCCTTCTGGGGGCCTGGTTTTCCAGTAGGTATGTGGTTTCCATAGATACTGGGCATATAGCTCAAAGTCCACAGTCCAGCCCAAGATGGAGTCCTGCTTTCAAGATAGAGCCTGTTCTGTTTGCTACTTCAAATACAGATTTCTTGGGAACTGTCTTTTATGTAGGAATATAAGAACTGTTACCTCACATTGCCCTTAATAATTCTTTTTTCTCAGCAACATTTGCACCCAGGTAGAAGCAACAGCAATGAGGCTGAGGCTGATAAGCTGAATTAGTGACATAATGATGCTAAAGGAGCTTTGGATTGAATACTCTGTCGTCCTTTAACATTATGTGCATAGAGGGCAGTCTGGCCAAGCATTTCACAAATGAATCCCATTCATCATGGGAGGGATGCCTGATCAGTGCGAATCCATCACAACCCCTGAGCCAGTATATGCTATCCCGACCCTGGTTCACCACAGGATTCATCCAATGGTCTCTGTACATGGAGGCTGTGTATTTTATAACTTGAAAATATGATAAGGAAAATGACATATCTTATATAACTATTTGACCTATTTATTCACTAAGTAACTGGCTAAATAAGCAGGTCAGGAAGGAATTAAGAAAACTGGATAATCCACCCCTACATAATAGATTAACTATCAAGGGATGGTGATAAATGTATATAGAGATTTCACATCTTCACATCATTACCACGTTTACAAAACATCATCTTAAATCCTTTTCAAGTATTTTAAAGTTCGATTTAATAGTCTATCCTAAAATTTGCTTTGAATCTTTCATAAAAGGATGACTAACACTGGAGATGTTAAAATATGTATTTTCCCCAAAGGAATTTGTTAACTTCTGCGTGGATGAAGAAGCAAAATGTCATATTTAGAATACACAATAAATATTCATCATCTGATCAAATGTTGGTAGTCTATGGACCTTACACTTGCTGAAAGGGAAGCCCTTGGTGGTAAAACAAATTACATTTACTTATATGCTTCAAGTATGTGATAAGGGGCCTGGCTTATATTAAAGAAGTAGCCTGGTAATTATTCCTTTAACAGAATATGTAGACGGTCTGCCCCATAATGAGGTGTCAACTGCATCCTGGAAACCTAGAAAATGGATTTCTGTGTCAGCTGAGTTAGAAGAATGACAGTTGGAAATACAATCAGCTGCCGAATGGCATTTGCACCTGCACAGAGCCAAGGAGAGAATCAAATGGACAGAAACCAATTCATAAAAAGAAAACCGAATCTGGTCTTTTCCTCCTTCTGCAGTTTTGGTTTCTGCTCCCTTTCAGGGAGCCGGGTAGGAGGGGCCCAACCAACGCCACCGCATGACCTCCGACCCCCTCCCAGGACCCAGGGGTCCCGTGCACCTGCTGGCCCACTGCCGGCGTTCCGGCAGCCTTCCCTTCTCTTCTCGCTCGGAGGCTGCCTGCTCGTGGCAGAGTCGCTTCTCTCCCGCAGCCTCCGTCTGCCTTCCTCACCACCCTCTTGCTTGGGGTCCCTGCCGGCCCTCGATTTTCTCCTCGCTGCTGCCAGGCTGATGAACAAGTGGCAGGGCTGGTGCAGACCCGTGTTGGACTTCCTAAGAGACATCACAGCGGCCCGCATCTGTTTCACCATCTCCATCACGCCTGTTTCGAAATAACAGGGATGGGGCTGCCTAAGCGGCCCCGGCGTTGGGTTTTCTTGGCCTTCATGCTGTTTGCTCTTGACTTCAACCTCATCTTTTTCACCATGGCCAAATTTCTCAAACCAGGGGACGCTGCAGAGATGACCACAGCCGACAAGGCAGAAATAGAGAATTCTGATGATGACTCTGGAGGTGGTCTGGGGACTGTGTGTTGGGAAGGAGGCTATGACTTCTCAGAGGAGCAGTGGCAGTTGCTGATGGAGCAGGCCTCCTGACCACCCGGCGGTGGGGGGTGGGGGGTGAGGGGGGGCGGCGGATGTTCCTGAGCCCAGCACACAAGACTGCATCCTTTGGCTTAGCACCATCTAACTTCTCTGCACGTGTGAGCATCTTGAGTGTTCTACCATGTCTGTTTCATTGACCTGAAGCCCTTTCACTTCCCTGTCCAAAACAAGCACAAAGGGACCCCTTACCCACCTTTTGTGGGAAGGATTTCATGCTTCCAGCAGAGGGGCAAATAAGGCAGAAACCAACCCAGGGCCAACCTGTTGGGACCCCAGTCATTTTTGTCTGCAGTTGGTGCTCTGGTTCACTCCAGACACTTTGTTGAGAATGATCTTTCAAGATTCTTTTGTTCAAGGAGCACTAGCTCCCTGTGCATTCTCGAGGCAAGGAGAAAACTGACCTTTGTCCTGTCTTCTAGGAGTGGGTGAATCTGGGTGCCCATAACTGGCCAAGCCTTCATCATGGGAGGGCTTCTGATCAGCGCAAGTCCATCACCACTGCTGAACTAGTTAGGTTTAAGTTTGTGTGCTTTTTGCTCATGCATTTTCTTATGAAAATTTCTTTCTGCACATAGGTCAAAAATGTAATGAAAAATATCATGGCTGGATTGCAACAAACCAACAGTGAGAAGATACTCCTGAGCTGGGTCCGACAATCAACTCGTAATTATCCACAGGTTAATGTCATCAACTTCACCACCAGCTGGTCTGACGGTTTGGCTTTGAATGCGCTCATCCACAGTCATAGGTAAGGAGATTTCCGAGACACTGAATAATTTTTTGTAAGTATTAATTTAGAGACTGATGTATTTTTGTCCAGGCTGGTTCCAGATCATTTTCCACAATGCAACGTATTTTTATGTTGACCATATTGATCTATCCATCCATTGGGATGCTCTGAATAATATCCTGTTTTTTAAGTGATATATCACTTAGCTGCTGAAATATTAAAACTATCAGATAGTGATTATGATATGGGGGAGGGGATCAGCACCTTTGAAACTGAGACTGCCAGAAAATCAAAGTTACATTCTAACTTTGCCAAGAATAGACTTGGTCTTTCTGTACAAATAACGTGTTAAATATGAGCGTCAACTCTAGCATTACAAATAGTTGCAGATCTTATGTGAGTACCTGTAGTACAATCAATTACCATTATCAGATTAATAATGTGAAAAAGAAACATTTCTCCTGTCAGATACAAAAACTATAAGGCCCTGCATGCGTGTATGTGTGTGTATGTAGATATAATAATATATATATATATATATATATATATATATATAAAAAAAGGTTCTGAGCATCTTAGCAACCAAGGCAGAGAGCAGACCACAATTAATTCTGTGACTCAGGGCTCAGAATAACAAAAGAAACAACTTGTAACAGCAAAGCAATTCCTGTAAAGCATCAGAGAGAGTTGTTCTGTCGGTTTTCATAAGAGGAACTCAGTGTGACATAGTGAACCAAATGTCCTTAACTGTATTCACAATATTATATTTTCTAAGATAGCAAAATAGTAGTTTGCTTTTTCTTTATAAAGGAGATCAGTAAGTGAATTAATAACAGTTCAAGAAAAAGCAAAACAACACGGTAAATACATGCATTATATATAATGAATGCATTCATATACATTCTATGTATAATACATTATCTGTAAGGAACATCTGCTTTGGTTTTCTTATTACCCTTTTCTTTTACCCAACCCAATCCCCAGGGTCAAATGCTTGCCTTATTAACTGTGTTTGAAATGCCGCTGGTCTGCATCTTCCCTGATTTTCAATGCAGTTTATCTTTTCTCACTTTGATCTTACTCTTCTCAACGGGTCTACTCTACCATTTTCCTGTGCCAGTCTTGCTTCTAGAAATGTCCAGAATATAAATTTTCTTTCTGGTTTACTAATCTGGGAGCAAACGCTCTCTAAATAAGCATCTTTGTCAGGTGTCTTGCTCCAGCTGGGTTTAATTAACCCCATCCAGACTGAGTTTCCAGGTGAATGACTCAGCAACCTGATTTTGGAAGGGAGGCAGGCTCACTCTCAGTCGGCATGTTAAACAACGTTAAAATGTTGTTTTCCCCCACGTGTGACACGAAGAAAAATATTCCACAGCCTCAATAAAGCCAGATGAGAGGGTATAGAGATGTTAATTCTGCATTATAAGGCAGTGTTCATTTATGCAGCCACATGCTTCACGGTAAGAGCCAGAACATATTGATCTTGCTGTTCATGTACATATTTGCAGATGAACAGAAATATTGAGGATCAGGTTATGTGGTCCTTGTTGGCTTGTTAACATTTCCTTTTCAAGTGGACCACTTCAGTCCTGCCAGCATGTTCACAGCCTACATTTGTTAATATTTTATTTCATGATTTCTGAATATAGTTCTAAGTAATGCAGTAAACATATCTAGGTTTCCCTCCCTGTCCTTGACCTACTCTTTGCCTCTCCAAATATCTCTGTTGATATATTCTTCTATCATATTGAATGAATCATCAGTAACTCCTTTTTTATACATAACATGGTTACTTCTCAAGAGGTTTCTCTAAGTTGCTAATACTCTTTCATGAATCATCTTTGTCTTCAATTTGTCTCTGACAGATGTTCGTATTATTTATCTAAAGAGAAAGAAAATGGTTGAACTTTTTGTTTCAGGATGATTGTCATTGGAACACAGGAATGTCATGAGGTGTCCTGATTTCAATAATTGAGAGATTATGTAGAACAAAGGCGTGAACTTGATAAAGAGCATAGGAATTGACAAAGAGCCTTGCCAAAGATAAGGCTGCTAGTGGTTTTATTTTTCTTTAAGGCTAAATTTTCTCTTAATATGTAAGGAATTAAAAGTATTAAATTAAAAGACAGAGTTCACTACAGTGCAGTTAAAAGAAAGCCAGATTCTACTTTGTGGGAAAAACAACCAAATAATAATTAGCTCAGCTGGTAAAGAATCCATATGCAATGCAGGAGACTCCGGTTTGATTCCTGGGTTGGGAAGATCCACTGGAGAAGGGATAGGCTACCCACTCCATTATTCCTGGGCTTCCCTGGTGGCTCAGATGGTAAAGAATCTGCCTGCAATGCTGGTGACCTGGGTTTGATCCCCCAAAATGTTGGGAAGAGCCCCTGGAGAAGGAAACAGCTACCCACTCCAGTATTCTTGCCTGGAGAATTCCATGGACAGAGCAGAGGATCCTGACAGGCTACAGTCCATGGGGTCACAAATAGACACAACTGAGCGACTTTCACAAGACATAAGACATGCTCAAAATATGCAAATAAATTGCACTAAGTATACAGTTGTAATAAAATTTTCATTCTAATTTCTTAGTTTATTCCCATAGAAGTAACATAGCACATGATTTAAAAACAGTCAGACATTAGAGAGGGAGGAGAAGGCCAGAAAGAAAATATATCTTCCTGACCCCAGTCCTACTCCATCACACTCTACTTGCTAGTGGTTACTGTTGGCAACTTCTTTTATTCTCTCTGATGGTTTTCATAATTATAAATATTTTATTTCTTGATTAATTCATTTCTGACAGTAGGTGGATTTGTTCCTTAATGTGAAGCCCACACATCTTACATCTCATCCCCATCTATTTCTTGATTTCATTACTATGTTATAATTTTATTCTTACAGTTGTTGCCTGTGTGACTTTAAATGACAGTTGTATACCTGTTTTCATCAAGTTTAGACAAGGTCTCTTAACCACCTGAAAAGAAGGATGAGGAAATTATCATCCTTATACATACTTCCTCTTCTTCTCTTCCACCTTCTATTCTGTTATTATATTATTATTCTTGCATCAACAGTATTGTAAATTTATACCTCTTCTATAAGTTTAGGTGTTCTTGGCTTGAATCTATAAATTGAAAATGTTTTCCTGTTATTTTATAAATATAATTAAGCTTAAAACAAAGTAATAGAAGTTAGTGTTTTGAAGAAATTATTACTGTGTAGGCACTGTTCTATGGACAATGGCCCATCTGTTTCTCATGACATACATACTATTGGTGTCCCCATTTCACAAATTGGGAAACTGAGGCACAGAAAGGTTATGTGATTTATCTAAGACCATTTGACTGTGTCACCCAAAATAGAAAGATAAAAGGAGGCAGTCTCAAATGATCAGAAATTGAGTTTATTCAGGAATAACAGAGGAGTTGCAATTTGGGAAACTTGATATAGTGAGATACAGGTAAGTCTGTTGGGAGTTTGGGGCAGACTGTGTGTATGGGCAAGGATCGCAAAGAGGGAACAGTCCAGCTGGAGTGCAGGCAGTAAGTTCATTGCCTTAAGGAAGGGAAGAGATTCTGAGTGGATATTCATTGGTTGGGAGATAAGGCTTGATTTCTGTAAAATAGGCATTTATAGAAAACTAGGCTTTCAATTCTAACATTACATTCTTCTTAAGGCAGGTGTGTGGAATTCTCCATTTTGTATCCTCTGGTTCCACTTTTGATTGAAATATTTTCACAGTTAATATGTGGTAGAGCCCAGATTATGGATTCATAGAGGACTCTACTAGGCTATGCTATCTCATTCAGTATGTCAGTTTTCTCAGAAGACTGGCGATCCTTGATCACACATTCTTATTTATGAATTACAGTCTAGGTTAGCATAGGAGAGTATGTGGCTTTCCTCTTCAGTTGGTTAGTTTTACAATTCTTTATGCATTTAAAAATCACAGTTATTTAAAGTGTTAATAAATGGTGTATTTTAATGATATAAAACATTTTATTAGATTGATTTTAATGCCATAGGAGACCTCAAAGACCATTCAGTACATCATTGCCTTCTTTTTGAAATGAAAACACTGAAGCTCAAATAGATTACATGGCTCAGATAACTCCTCATCCAGGTGATGAGTTACTGGCTAGGGAGAAGGGGGAGAAGATGAAGGGAAATGGGCTTAAATGTGGAAGCAATCTTTTTTTTTTAAAATCATATTCATTTAACCGTGTTTACTGCTTGCCTGGAAAATCCCATGGATGGAGGAGCCTGGTGGGCTACAGTCCATGGGGTCGCTGAGAGTCAGACACGACTGAGCAACTTCACTTTCACTTTTCACTTTCATGCATTGGAGAAGGAAATGGCGGCCCACTCCAGTGTTCTTGCCTGGAGAATCCCAGGGACGGGGAAGCCTGGTGGGCTGCCGTCTATGGGGTAGCACAGAGTCGGACACGACTGAAGTGACTTAGCAGCAGCAGCAGCAACTGTGCTATAGATGAGAAACTAGTTTCCCACACTCTCCCACCTATATTCTTTTCCACTTCTCTTGCTGAGAGAAGGAGAAATGAAGATGGGGCAGAGGTTGCATAGTGAAGTTAAAACTTTCTCCAAATAGTCTAGGATTTAATTTTTGTTTCATACAGTCACACGACTAGAGACAGCTCCGTGTGTGTGTGTGTGTGTGTGTGTGTGTGTGTGTGTGTATACACATTTTAGGTTCTAAAAGGTTGTTGGTCATTTTAAGTGATCTGGAGTATATAGAGGAGATTATATTTACTAAGAAGTGCACAAAAGCCTGGTGAATTAAACAGGGTAGGAGCAAGTAGAGAAAAAGAAATGAGAATCAGAGGAGAAATAAAGTTGTATGTTTATTTTGAATTCTGCTTTTAGAAAATAGCAGCTAAGCCTTTCCTTGTAGCATCCTCTTTGTGGAGCATGAATTCTTAAGCAGGAGTCCATTGACAGACCCCAAATTCCTAAAATTCTTTGTAATTCTATCTAGAGATTGTCACACAAAATAAAGTAAGTCAGAAAGAGAAAAGTAAATATCATATATTAATGCATGTATGTGGAATTTGAAAAAATTGGTACAGATGATATTCTTTGCAAAGCAGAAATAGAGACAGAGACATAGAGAACAAACATGTGGATACCAAGGGGGAACAAAGAGGTGTTGGCATGATTTGGGAGAATGAAACTGACATATATACACTATGTATAGTCACTATGTATAAAATAGACAGCTAGTTGGAAGCTGTTGTTTAGCATAAGGAACTCTACTCAGTGCTCTGTAGTGACATAAATAGGAAGGAAATCAAAAAAGGGGGATGTACATGTATATGTGTGGCTGATTCACTTTGCTGTACAGCAGAAACTAACACAACATTGTAAACCAACTATACTACAATAAAAATTTAAAAAAATAAAGATATGGATAGGTATTTTGTCTAGGTAGAAGTTTCATAGAACTCATCAGATTCTCAAAGGTATCTGTGATCCAGGAAAGGTGATGAAGCACTTAACAATTGGGTTCCAATGTTGTTGGGATAAATTGTAATTCCTTACCAGCCAAGGCCTTTTGCAAGGATTGGCTCACCCCAATCCCCACTCCTAACCCTATCTCCCACCACTTGATACTGTAAATCTCCCAATGGAGCCAGGCCCATGAGGGCTTGAGTGACTGTCACCTTCTGTTCTTTCCTTCTCTAAGAGCTTTGATTCTCTAATAGCCACACAATTTAAAATTCTATTCTCAAGCACTTTTCATAAGTCTAAGCCCAAACCACCATTTAAGACTCCCTTAAGCCTCAGAAAAAAACTTTATAGTTTTCCTTCAGATTTTAGAAAACCTTATATATTATTATCTGCATTTATCACACTTAAGATGTATTTAATTCATGATGTACACATTTTTTCCTCAATATAGTTAAAATCATTATAGATAAGAACTGCCTCTTACATGACTTGGTATTGCTCTGTCATCAAGGAAAATGATAATCATATAGTATGTTCTCAACCATTCTCTGGTGAAGTCAGTAAATACTTATTGAGCCCCTCCTGTGTGTCAGGCTGGATTTCTTGAAGTGAACACATCTGGCAGAAATTATTGTACATTAAAGTGCAGAAGATAGATAAATAAGATTAAGTAAATGTACAATATGTTGAGTGCTAAGGAGAAAAATATAAAGCCACTAATAAGAATAGTAGATGCCCAATATGCAACTGGAGATCAGTGGAGAAGTAGCTCAGAAAGAATGAAGGGATGGAGCCAAAGCAAAAACAACACCCAATTGTGAATGGGACTGGTGATAGAAGCAAGATTCGATGCTGTAAAGAGCAATATTGCATAGGAACCTGGAATGTTAGGTCCATGAATTAAGGCAAATTGGAAGTGCTCAAATTGGAGATGGCAAGAGTGAACATCAACATTCTAGAAATCAGTGAACTAAGATGGACTGGCATGGGTGAATTTAACTCAGATGACCATTATATCTACTACTGTGGGCAGGAATCCCTCAGAAGAAATGGAGTAGCCATCATAGTCAACAAAAGAGTCTGAAATACAGTACATGAATGCAATCTCAAAAACAACAGAATGATCTCTGTCCGTTTCCAAGGCAAACCATGCAATATCATGGTAATTCAAGTCTATGCCCCAACCAGTAATGCCGAAGAAGCTGAAGTCAAACAGTTCTATGAAGACCTACAAGACCTTCTAGAACTAACACCCAGAAAAGATGTCCTTTTCATTGTAGGGAACTGGAATGCAAAAGTAGGAAGTCAAGAAATACCTGGAGTAACAGGCAAATTTGGCCTTGGAGTACAGAATGAAGCAGGGCAAAGGTTAATAGAGTTCTGCCAAGAGAACACACTGGTCATAGCAAACACCCTCTTCCAACAACACAAGAAAGACTCTACACATGGACATCACCAGATGGTCGACATCAAAATCAGATTGATTATATTCTTTGCAGTGAAAGATGGAGAAGCTCTATACAGTCAGCAAAAATGAGAATGGGAGCTGACTGTAGCTCAGATCATGAACTTCTTATTGCCAAATTCAGACTTAAATTGAAGAAAGTAGGGAAAACCACTAGACCATTCAGATATGATGTAAATCAGATCCCTTATGACTATACAGTGGATTGAGAAATAGATTTAAGGGACTAGATCTGATAGACACCGTGCCTGATGAACTATGGATGGAGGTTCATGACATTGTACAGGAGACAGGAATCAAGACCATCCCCAAGAAAAAGAAATGAAAAAAAAAGCAAAATGGCTGTCTGAGGAAGCCTTACAAATAGCTGTGCAAAGAAGAGAAGTGAAAAGCAAAGGAGAAAAGGAAAGATATACCCATTTGAATGCAGAGTTCCAAAGAATAGCAAAGAGAGATAAGAAAGCCTTCCTCAGCTATCAATGAAAAGAAATAGAGGAAAACAATAGAATGGGAAAGACTAGAGATCTCTTTAAGAAAATTAGAGATACCAAGGGAACATTTCATGCAAAGATGGGCTCAACACAGGACAGAAATGGTAGGGACCTAACAGAAGCAGAAGATATTAAGAAGAGGTGGCAAGAATACACAGAATTGTACAAAAAAGATCTTCATGACCCAGATAATCACCATGGTGTGATCACTCACCTAGAGCCAGACATCCTGGAATATGAAGTCAAGTGGGCCTTAGGAAACATCACTACGAACAAAGCTAGTGGAGGTGATGGAATTCCAGTTGAGCTATTTCAAATCTTGAAAGATGATGCTGTTAAAGTGCTGCACTCAATATGCCAGCAAATTTGGAAATCTCAGCAGTGGCCACAGGACTGGAAAAGATCAGTTTTCATTCCAATCCCAAAGAAAGGCAATGCCAAAGAATGGTCCAACTACCACACAGTTGCACTCATCTCACACGTTAGTAAAGTAATGCTTAAAATTCTCCAAGCCAGGCTTCAGCAATATGTGAACCATGAACTTCCAGATGTTCATGCTGGTTTTAGAAAAGGCAGAGGAACCAGAGATCAAATTGCCAACATCTGCTGGATCATGGAAAAAACAAGAGAGTTCCAGAAAAACATCTATTTCTGCTTTATTGACTATGCCAAAGCCTTTGACTGTGTGGATCACAATAAACTGTGGAAAATTCTGAAAGAGATGGGAATACCAGACCACCTGATCTGCCTCTTGAGAAATTTGTATGCAGGTCACGAAGCAACAGTTAGAACTGGACATGGAACAACAGACTGGTTCCAAATAGGAAAAGGAGTCCGTCAAGGCTGTATACTGTCACCCTGTTTATTTAACTTATATGCAGAGTACATCATGAGAAATGCTGGGCTGGAAGAAGCACAAGCTGGAATCAAGATTGCCGGGAGAAATATCAATAACCTTAGATATGCAGATGACACCACCCTTATGGCAGAAAGTGAAGAGGAACTAAAAAGCCTCTTGATGAAAGTGAAAGTGGAGAGTGAAAAAGTTGACTTAAAGCTCAACATTCAGAAAACGAAGATCATGGCATCCGGTCCCATCATTTCATGGGAAATAGATGGGGAAACAGTGGAAACAGTGTCAGACTTTATTTTTTGGGGCTCCCAAATCACTGCAGATGGTGACTGCAGCCATGAAATTAAAAGACGCTTACTCCTTGGAAGGAAAGTTATGACCAACCTAGATAGCATATTCAAAAGCAGAGACATTACTTTACCAACAAAGGTCCATCTAGTCAAGGCTATGGTTTTTCCAGTGGTCACCTATGGATGTGAGAGTTGGACTGTGAAGAAAGCTGAGCGCTGAAGAATTGATGCTTTTGAACTGTGGTGTTGGAGAAGACTCTTGAGAGGCCCTTGGACTGAAAGGATATCCAACCAGTCCATTCTAAAGGAGATCAGTCCTGGGTGTTCTTTGGAAGGACTGATGCTAAAGCTGAAACTCCAGTACTTTGGCCACCTCATGCGAAGAGTTGACCCACTGGTAAAGACCCTGATGCTGGGAGGAATTGGGGGCAGGAGGAGAAGGGAATGCCAGAGGATGAGATGGCTGGATGACATCACCGATGGATGTACATGAGTTTGGTTAAACTCCAGGAGTTGGTGATGGACAGTTGGTGATTCATGGAGTCGCAAAGAGTCAGACACGACTGAGCGACTGAACCGAACTGAAAAAGGAATAGGAAATGATTCCATGTATGCTTGTTTTGGGGCCAGGCAATTTTAGATGGAAGAAGGGCGGGGAGGAACTCATCAACGTGAAATTTTAGATGGAAGGAGGGCAGGGAAGAACTCATCAACATGGCTTTTGAGTAAATACCCAAAGGCAGTGGAAGAGTGAGCCATGTCAGTGTCTAGGAGAATAGAATTCTAGGCATAGGGAACAGCAAGTGCATATGCAGGAAATGATCTAGCCTGTCTGAGGAACATGAGGGGGGAGGCAAGAAATAAAATCAGAGAGTTAATGGGGAGCCAGAACATGTAGGGTATTATAGGTCACAGTTAAATCAGTGAAGTTTACTCCCTCGATAGGAGGGATTTGAGAAGGTTATGATGAAACATTTTACCAGATCACTGCAACAACTCTGCTGAGAATAGATTAACAAGGGCGAGGGTGGGAAGAGGGAAGCAGTTAGAAAGCTAATGGAGTGATCTGTGCAGGCTATGAGGAGGGGTTGGATTGAGGATAGTGTGAAGTGGCCAAATGCTGGATATATTTCCAACTAAGTGTTCTGTGAGGGTGAAAGAGTCATCAAAGTTGACCCCAAGTTTCTCTACTGAGCACTACAAGTTTGACCTTGTTATTGATTGTTGAAGAAGGGAGAACTATAAGACAAGTAGATGAGGTGGGGTAGTGTGATGGGGATGAATATCAGAAGGTCATTTTTGAACACTTGAGTCTTGCCATGACTCTCAGTAGAAATACTAGGTAAACAGATGGATCTAGAGTCTGAAGTTCAGGCAGGAGATCTGGGCAGGGCTTATAGAATTAGAAGATACCAACAAATGGCTGGTCTTTAAATCCATGAGATTGGATGAGATGAACACGTGTTTGTTGCTTGGATAAGATAGAATCAATTCTACTTTGTTTTCTTCTGGATCTTCTATTATAATTGTGCCTGGTTTGAATGAGAACTGTCATTGAAGAGTACTGAAGAGTAACACTCACCTCTTAAGGAATGTGGGCATGGGTTGTCTGTCAATCAAAAATCAGAATTGAAGTGAATCTCATGAAATGTTTTCAATCAGTTTATATTTGTCTTTATATTTGTGTGTGTTTCAGGCCAGACCTGTTTGATTGGAATAGTGTGGTTCGCCAGCAGTCAGCTACACAACGACTGGAACATGCATTCAACATTGCCAAATATCAATTAGGCATAGAGAAACTACTGGATCCTGAAGGTTGGTGCATTTCTAAACTGCTACTGTTTTTAGCACAGTTTAAAGTTTATCGGCTCAGACCTCACATTTTCACAAACTAAGCACAAACTAGAAACTGTGCATTGTGTTTTTCTGTATTCCAGGTGTATTTAAAATGTTTTGCCTTCCTGAAATGTATTATGAATCATCACATATGATCTTAGTTCTCAAATCCCAATATCTGAAACTAAAATATAAAAGTTTAGAAAAAGACACAAGCCTTTAGAATGTGTATGCTTCACAGATGAAGTATACTATGTTTAGAGTACACTGACTCCAAACAATTCTAAAAAGTTCATGTTTTGCTTTTTCTACCAAGAGATTTGATACACGAATCGGCTGTAATTAGTTAACTACTCTTGGCACTTTCATTCATATACTGTATAAAAGGCAACATGGTTTACTGTTTAAATCAGGGAATCTTTTCCTGGTGCTGATTCTGTTGTAATTGGTTACTGTAGGGGAAGTCCTCCATTGACTAGTTATTCTTTTTCTGCTTCTTTAGTTGATGGGCAGCACTGTATTTATGGGGTCTTCCCTGTAGCTCAAATGGTAAAGAATCTGCCTGCAATGTAGGAGACCCAGGTTTGATTCCTGGATCAGGAAGATCCTCTGGAAAAGGGAATGGCAGTCCACTTCAGTATTCCTCTCTGGAATCCCATGGACAGAGGAGCCTGGCAGGCTACAGTCCATGGGATTGCAAAGATTTGGACATGACTGAGCAACTAACACTACTACTACTGTATTGATATTTTTATAATATTCAGATCAGATCAGTTGCTCAGTCATGTCCGACTCTTTGCGACCCCATGAATCACAGCACGCCAGGCCTCCCTGCCCATCACCAACTCCCGGAGTTCACTCAGACTCACGTCCATCGAGTCAGTGATGCCATCCAGCCATCTCATCCTCTGTCGTCCCCTTCTCCTCCTGCCCCCAATCCCTCCCAGCATCAGAGTCTTTTCCAATGAGTCAACTCTTCGCATGAGGTGGCCAAAGTACTGGAATTTCAGCTTCAGCATCATTCCTTCCAAAGAAATCCCAGGGCTGATCTCCTTCAGAATGGACTGGTTGGACGTAAATTCCATCCTTATGTTTGGTGCTGCGTAGTCATATCTACAAACATGTGGATTAGAGGGATAATAATTCCTGACCTCTGCTTTTCTTCTAGCCTATGAGGCACTTTTTAATCTGCCAACTTCTTTGAAATTGCAAGCTATATTCTCTTTACTGAGGCTTTACCACACTCTAAACCCAGAAGTTGGAGAAGCTGTATCAGTGGGATTGATTATCTGTGATATATTAATAATTCAAGATGATATTTGAGTAGGGTTATATAATTCTTCCATCTTGGGAATATTGAATCAATCCCAAATCAGGAGATCCTTGAGTGGTGATCATGGGTCCCATCAGGAAAAGTTCCAAAATAACTCAGAGGATAGCCTTTCACTGGTGAATTTATCATCAACCAGAATCTATTACTTAGTGTTACAGATCTAGAAACCTGATTGCCTTATCTTATTCATAGCAGACCTATATTATTGGTGGGTCTTATTCATGGCAGACCCATAGTGGTGGGGGAGTTAATTTTAAACAAAACAAGATTTAAAAAAATGACATAATCAAAATGGAAGCTCAGATATTATAAATGAGATATTTAACAATCACGAGAACCAGAATAATCATATCTAATTGACCCCTGTATATGGACTTCGGAAGGGAAAATTATAGCAATGCAAATGTGTTTGTGAAGTGGGAATCAGATTAAGTATACTAGAAATGTTTCCTCTCCTTTAGATAATACATACCTCTAACCTCTTCTTATTGCTTCAATAGATAGATGGTCAGTGTCCTTCCAGTCTCTGTTTAGCTCTAAGGGAGAAATTGTATCAATCATATTTCCTTGTCTTGCAAGATGGGGGAGGGTTACTTCACTATTAACTCCTAGTACCAATATATGTATTTTTTCATACTCCAGTGAGGTAGAGATGCAGACATAATGAAAATATGAACTCTAGTTCCTGAGGATGAGAGCTATAGTGTGTGAACCTGAAGGATAAGCCTGTTAGTAGTTTTTTTTTGTTTTGTTTTGTTAAATCTGCATATGGTCATTTCTTTCATCTGATATATATGCTCAAGTTATTCTTGTGTGTGCCCTCTCCTTTCATAAAATAGTAAGTTTAAAATATATCTTTTCCTTGTTGAGTTATAAAATGGCTTTTGATCTCTAAGTCCTCCTTTGAATAGTGAAGTAAGCGGATCCAGAATAGACATCCAAATCATAATTGGAAAGTAGATTGATATGCCTATAATCAGAAAAAGGCAGTTAAATAATGTATTTTATAGCATAAAAGAGCCTGATATGCCCAATTCCATTTTCCTAAGTGGCAAGTATGTGTCAAAATGCACATCATATAGGCTTGTAGGAACACCCTCAACACAGTAAAGAAATTACCCTCCAATTAAAAATAAATAAATTTAAAAACAAAGGGAAAAAATACCTCAAACCTGACAATTTGAAGTCAACCAAACACAGTATGAAATACAAGCTGATTAATAAAGATCAAACCACTGGTTATAGTTTCATTTTGCCAATGAACTCTTGGATCTGAAAACTTTTGCTGTTTAGGACTCCCTTCCGAGTCAAAGAGCATTCCATTTCCTAAAATGGTTTATTAAAGTTTTTTTATGGATTTCAATAAGGTAAAGATTAAGTATAAATCTTAATGTTTTTTAGCTATCTATCAGTTACCCCCAGTGTGTTAGGGAAATACTCAAATGTGCATTCAAAGACTTAAGTCTTAGATTGTAAGAGATACTATTCTGTCTTTGTGATTAACTAATTAGAAAATAAAAATCCCAATGATTTAGGTAATTTTTTCTTTTAATTATCATTGATATCATCTGTTGAAAATACATTGAGCTATAATTTTTTAATGCACATTTGTGTATTTCCCTAACACACTGGCAGACTCATAGACTTCTTGCATGCCCTGTATGGCATTGCTGACTCGATGGACGTGAGTCTGAGTGAACTCTGGGAGTTGGTGATGGACAGGGAGGCCTGGTGTGCTGCGATTCATGGGGTCGCAAAGAGTTGGACACGACTGAGCGACTGATCTGATCTGATCTGATAGTAATTACCTTTGAGAAGTTCATATTTTTATTTAACCACATATTGGTCCTTTAGCTTATACATGATGATTTCGGCTATTTTTCAAAGCAATTTTCTTTTCATATCTAATATGCCCCTTAGGAGGCTAATGAAACATTCAGCTTTGCATTTGGGGAGATATTTATTATTGGGGGATTGAAGTTACATTTGGTTTAAAGAAATACCCACCCAAAAATGTCTTTAGAATTTTAAACATATGCTTTGTTGATTGGGTTGATTTACAAATTAAACAAGTCATTGAAATATAATTTGGAGCTTTTCATATCTTGTGTATATCGACTTTGGTATGCTTCGTTTGACCTTAACTGTTGTTTTGAGGCCTGAGGTTTGGTTTTAAGTGGAATTGCCTTTTAAAATGAGTAGCAATAGGCATTAGCATAACCAATTTCAGGAGCTATTTCTGGTAGTTTAAATGTTAACATATGCAAAAATAAGTACTACTAAGGTAAAATTATTTAATACTTTATGCGTCTTTATGCTCATAGATATAAAAGGTTTATCTCCTTCCAAACATATCCTATTGTGAGTCATTCGATTCATTTTCTCTTATGATTTCCCTATAAGACACACACAGTAGTGCTTTGTGGGTTTCATATGCATTGTTTGCTTCCCTGAGTTTCAAACAAATTGGTTTGTTTGCAGATCCACACAATACTTTATGCATTAAAAGAGTGCTTTGTCAGCTTTTCCTTGTGAATAGCAAAGTGAAGATGCTCTTCTTAAAGAAATAAAAAAAAAAAAAACAAAATCAGGGATAAAAATATATGCCAGTTCTAGATGACTTTTGACTATAGTAAGTCATTTCCATCTGGGATGTGCAAGATGATGCTCACATCATCCATGGTTTACCAGACTGACTTTAGAATGAAAAATTAATGACAGGAGTAAAATTTGATGAACACTAGGGCTTTCAAGAAATATTTATGACCTCAAAATGACATTAACAAGCCAATTAGTTTGGTTTTAATCCACTTCATTTTCCCAGGGTGAGGATGGTGACACAGAGTCTATTTTCTGCCTGGCTAATCTGTGCATCGCTCTTGAGTTGCTTTTAGAGCCTACCTTTCCAAGAATTAGCTCTTCTTTTTTAAAGTTTTCTTCCTGAATGGTTTCTGACTTCACTTGACCTGCATGCAGTTGATTAGTCTTCAGAAAGTAATCAAGAGAAGATATATAGCTTTTGTTGTAAAAGAAAGTCCTTAAGACTTCTTTTTAGGTGGTTTGAGCAAGTAGTGTGCTTTTTTTTTGTTTCTATCCTTCTTCCGTTCATCACATTTTGATACCATTAACAATAAGAATGCTAATAAGTAATTTACACTAAGCTAAAGTGGAAAGAGAAAACCAACTCAGATGGATCTTGTTAATGTAAATAACTCGAGCTTTTTATGGACAGGCACACTCATTTCATATCATTTAGACTGTTTTTTTTTTTTTTTTTTTCCTAGAACCCATTGTGAAATACCTTGGTTTTCAGAGAATGTAATGAGGTTGAAATATACTGGTGTTTCTTATGTGTATAACATTTCAAGTAGAAGTTATTATTGTAAATATATGACACACTTTACCACCAAACTCTCTGCAGTACAAAATGTTCTTTTTCCCCATATATTAAAGTATTTTAATAGTACATATTGAATTAAAATGGCCATTGCCTTTTTGATGGCAAAGCAACAAAATATATATATTCTTTTGTATTACTGATTAATATTGTTATCTCTGGCAGAGTGGTTTTAGAGATATTATAAATTGTAATTATCTAATAGGAAATCTCAAGTTTTTTGGATAACAGTTCTTAGTCTACCTATTTTGCTATGGAAAATAGAAAATATCATCAACTGCTTTTACAGATATGATAACAGAATGAAAGAAAGTGAAAGTGAAGTCGCTCAGTCGTGTCTGACTCTTTGCGACCCCATGAACTGTAGCTCACCAGGCTCCTCAGTCTATGGAATTTTCCAGGCAAGAGTACTGGAGTGGGTTGCCATTTCCTTTTCCAGGGGATCTTCCCAACCCAGGGATCGAACCCAGGTCTCCTGCACTGCAGGCAGACACTTTACTGTCTGAGCCACCAGGGAAGCCTATTATATCAACAGGAGACCAGTTTTTCCAGGGTTTCTTTTTAAAGGAAGCATTAAAATTTGATCATTAGAGCCGAATTATATCATTTAATGGTGTTAAGTAATAATAATGAAAATATTTCTTTAATTTTGAACTTCAGTAGATTGCAGTTGAAATGAATAAATTAGAGATGGCATTATTGTATTAGCAAAGGAATGGGCAACATTAGATTTAGTGTTGGCATCTTATTTGCTTAATGTATATTCAGCACAACCTTTTAGTAAAGGAATTTGGGAAATATTGTGTTAAATTATTTAAATATATACTTTGATTAGCATTGATTAGAACAGAAAATAGCATTGACTGTCTATTGCCACTTTAATATAATTTAATGCATTTGAGTTACGATTACTTTAGCTGAGTATCTGGAGGCATCCTCAAATTTATCATTGCTACTATATAAGAAAGATCTTTGAGGGGCAGGGAGGCAGTACTTTGTAATACATAGCAAAATAAATAGATGAAAACTTTCTATGTGGGTAAAAAGGTTACCAATATTAGTAAATAAATATTAGCATATAAATGAAGCTAAAGATACTGCATTAATATTGTGATAGAGGTAAATGTACTAACATTAAGATATTAGTGTTGTAATCTGTTTCCTGATCAAGAACTTTCAAATTGCTTATTGCAACAGAAATTTTAAAAATGGTTATGTTACTATACAGTTTCCAGTAACCTGAAATGCTAACAAAGCATATGAGACAGAGAGAGAGAGAGAGAGGAAGAGAAAGAGAGAATGAATCTCATGTTTATTTTTGATATCCTATCATCTACCTTTATTCTCAGTTCAGATAACCTAGCAAACGAATATTTTCAGGACAGTTTGAACGAATCACTAATAAATTGAAGTGATTCTTGTTCTGTTGATCCATTTCAATTGCTTGGATGACAGAAATAATTGAATGCAACCATCCCAAATTCAGCCATTTAGACAACTTGCAAAATATTAAAAAGGCAGTGTGTGTACATGGCGTGAATTTACTCTTTAAGTATTTTCTACTCATTTTTATGTTCTTTTTTAATTCATCACAATTTTGACCTTATGGAAAATAGTCGGCCAATTTATATATATTTTTAATCTCTGTTAGGAGTTTGTTAAAAGGAATATTATTCATTGTTAAGCAGTGGGCTTCCCAGGTGGCTCAGTGGTAAAGACTCCGCCTGCCAATGCAGGAAACACAAGAGACCCAGGTTCGATCCCTGGGTCAGGAAGATCTTCTGTAGAAGGAAATGGCAACCCAACCCAGTATTCTTGCCTGAAAAATCTCATGAGGAGCCTGGTGTGCTACAATCCATGGGGTAGCGAAGAGTCGGACACAACTCAGTGACTGAACACACACTGAAGTAATGTAGTTTCTTGCTAGGTTGTGGAACTTAAATAATGACATATAATCTAATCATGTGATTTAAGGTTTTCATCCTGGATGAGTGTCTTTAACAAATTTGTTCAGAAGTGTTTGAGTATAATCCTTGTCTATGTTACTAAGAATCTCTTTTTAATTACTTTACCAGGATGGTTTTTACAACTAGTTTTTATTTAAGTAGGGGCTTCCCTGGTGGCTCAGCTGGTAAAGAATCTGCCTGCAATGCCAGAGATCTGGGTTCGATCCCTGGGTTGGGATGATACCCTGGAGAAGGGAACAGCTACCCAATCCAGCATTCTGGCCTGGAGAGTTCCGTGGATGTATAGCCCATGGGGTCGCAAAGAGTCAGACATGAATGAAGGACTTTCACCTTATTTAAGTGGGGGAAACATAACATCCTATGCCTATGCAGTCACAATAAATAATATTGAATGACAGGCCATCTATAAATTCTTTAAACAGTTGGAAAATATGTCCACCGTGTTCCAGTGCTGAATGACATACAGTAGATATTTTGTGGATGGTGTCCCCAGGTATGTCATCACTAGGAATCCATTAGTCTGTTAAGGAAATATATTTGAAACAAAATTTGTTGTTCCTTTGTTACTGATTTTAATAAGACATATCTAATAAGTGAGATAGTAGCAATTATGAGTAAAGTTTTTTTGTAATTATTATTTGTATTATTTATCATGGGACAATGTAGAGTTAATTAAAAACATTTTAAATATTCAAATGATTATAGAAAATGATAAAATGGCATAAATAGTTTTGAAATTTATATGCAGTTTTAATAAAATCAGTGATGATGTTTGAAAGTAAAGCATATGTTCCTTATAGTTGGGATATTTTTGTTCATTTCACAGTCTTCAAAATGGAATTAGCTGTGTTTGATTAAAAAAATAGATGGTATCATAGAACTTTCAAATGAATATATGAAAACCTAAAAGCTGAGTGCTAAGAAAAATAGGTGTCAGGTTGGTACATATGTTTTCTGATTAAATCACATCTCTATATAAAAATACATGGGCCATTGAACAGCTAGAATATGAAATAAAAATGAAAATATATTAGTTACAATGGTATTTGGATAAAATAGTAATGAACTAGAGTCTTGGTGAATGCCATTTAATTTTTATAACAGGATAATTTAATTCTCATAAAAATGAAATTTAATTATTGTAAAGAATTATATAATCACAAGACTTAAGTGTAGTCTTGTGATTATACTAAAAACTAATATAGTATACTTTTATATTTATTTGCTTATGGCAAACTTGTGGAGTTAGTGGGTCATATGCTATCTCCTTGAGAGATGAGAAAACTGAAACAGCTATTAAATGATTGGGGAGGTTATGTATTATTAAAATTTAATAAGTTGGTTGAAATCAAGTATTTTTACTTTTTAGAAATAATCAATTGTTCTGCAGTATTATTCTTGTGAGATTTTAAAAAATATTGCTGGAAAGTTTCTACCTGAACTCAAAGTACTGTTTTTCCTAAAAATAATTTTCTTATTTATCACTAGTGATATAAATTAAAATATATGAAGTTCTTTTTGATGAAATCTAACGAAAATTTCAGTAAGACAACCATGTTTTAGGAACCTCACATTTGTTTTGTGCAGTAGTTCTTGGGCAGTTTATCTTTATTTTATAGATGGAAAAACTGAGGCTTAGAGAGCTTTACTAAGACCAGGATCACCCAGCCAATAGAAAGATGTGCAAAAATCAAATTCAGTTTTACCTCTCCTCAAAGTTGATATTCTTTCCAATGGGGTTGCTCAGTAAAATCACCTGGGGAGACTTATGAAAACATTGGGATTAGAGCTGATATTTTTATTTTATTGATTAATTTTTTTTATAATTTTTTTATTTTGTTATTATTTTTTTTGTTGGGCCCTGACATTAGAAATTTTTAAAAGCTCGTCAGGTGAGACTGTCATATAACTAAGGTAAAGTAGTTGCAATAGAACAATGGCTTCTGTAGATAAGTCTTTTTAGAGGATAAAACCCAGAATCTGTTGTACCAGGGTTTTAAAAAGATTTCTAGCATTTTCTTCCTCAAGAGGTGACTAAGCCTGCTGTTCAAATCTTCAGTTATTGGAGCATTGCTTATTGCTAACAGTCCTGTTGTTAATGAGAAATGGTTCGTCCACCAGATAAAATGGAAATAGACTAGCTGTCACGTAAGACTGGCTACCAAAAACATTCTCTTTTAGGATTAAGGGACTTACCTTATCTGCTGTCCACACAGCTCGCTCTCTCTCTCCATCCCTTCTGTTTATTACTCATGGACGTATTTGTGATAGAATGACGCTCTCACGCACACACTGATTCCACCAAAGGCTTGTCCCAGACAACCTGTGTGTGGAGGTCGTACCTGGCTTTCTGTCCTTTTATTTATTTGTTCTTTATACTCTTCCTCTCTCACTTTGATCCTAATTAGTGTCTCTGTGCCCTGTCATCAAGGGTTTGGTGATCCCTTTTTCAGCTAGTAAATCTCTCTTTCATTGGCACAGCTGATAAAGCCTCATTCCAGAGGAAATTTTTAATAATAACAAAGGGATAATAAAAGAAAAAACTGTTTAAAAGTGGCAGTGAAATAATTTTTTCACAGGACAAGTCTGTGATCCTATAAATCCATTTAAAAGAGGGAAATAGCTTTAGTTAACTTCATGATCTCTGATATTAATGCCAGAAATAGATTGACTTTAATCACAAGCCATTTATCTAGGATTAGTTTTGCTAAGCAGTCTGTTTTTCAGCCGAATATGACTTTTAGTGACAATATATAAGTCATTGGAGCCTGCAGTATCACTGTGGTTTTAAGGGATCAAATTGGCAATTTTACTCACAGATGCAATGGAATTCAGTCTAATACTACGTTGACTTAGCTGTATAGAAGGATACAAGGAAGAGATAAGCTGGAATCTTTATGACATTGAGTGGCCCAGAAGCACCCAGAATACACACATTTGCACCTTATGCACATGGGGTAGGAGCTAGGGTTCATGTGGGCCACTTGACACGAGGAAGCTCTATCCATGATTTCCCGCTAATAATGACAGTCCTTCTGCTAACAGAGGATAAAGGCTTGCATGTCAGTACACAGCCCCTCCTCATAAGCCTAAGAGCAGTCGTACTTAGCCAACAAAAGTGGCACGACTTTACCAGTTGTCTCAGCTCCCTAGTTCTTGGAAAACACAATTCTCCAGTCATTTTCCCAGGAAAGCTTAGACCTGATTTTAACCTTTTATTCCTAGAGCCAACTAGTCTTGGGTTGAAATCCAGTTTTTGCATTTAATTATTTATATGGTGCTGGGAAACTTTCTGAGCCTCGGTTTTGCTCATTGTGCAAAGTTGAATCAATGATATATACCTGATAGAGTTACTGTAAGGATTAAGTTGAATAATGTGTGTATGTGCTCAGTCCTGCCTGACTCTTTTGCAGTCCCATGGACTATAGCCATCGGATTCTCTAGGCAAGAATACTGGAGTGGGTTACCATTTCCTTTTCTAACCCGTGTCTCTTGCATCTCCTGCCTTGGCAGGTGGATCCTTTACCTCTGCACTGCCTGGTTCCCATCAGTTAAGCAATACCTGGTGCTAGTGGTAAAGAACCTGCCTGCCAATGCAGGAGACACAAGAGATGTGGGTTCAATCCCTGGGTCGGGAAGATCCCCTGGAGGAAAGCATGGCAACCCACTCCAGTATTCTTGCCTGGAGAATCCCATAGACAGAGGAACCTGGTGGGCTACAGTCCATGGGGTTGCAAAGAGTCAGACATGACCGAAGTGACTTAGTACACACGCACAGGCATTCGGAAATAGCAGCTAAAACATATGTCAAGTGTCTGGAATATTGAGGAAATTAAATGTTACTTCACTTTGTATTCCTATAAATTGTCTTGATTAGAGAGAGCTGATCTTCCTAATTATTTTGCTTTCCTCCAGGATAAATGCTGACTTTCCCCATATTAAATAATTCCCCATGTTAAATCTTCCTGTTTTTCCTGTGAACTTCCCATTCATTCCAATTTCCTGATCTGAGAGATTTTCTGGTTCACAGCTTTATTTCTGCGTCATAGCCCTTGACGTCCTTGAGTTCCAGAATATAATCTAATATTTCACAACAAACTTAAACTACATCTTGAATTCATCAGTGGTGGCATTGCACACACATGGCACACACACATGTACACATGCACATACATAGACTCGATTACACTAAAGATTCTAAACAAGTCTCCTTAAGACTGGTTCATAATTATAATACATGTTTCCTATAATTGTCATGGTATTTGTCAGGTGCTGATTAGCATACTTGCGAAAATACAGTTTTCCATCTGCAACCATAACTTTATTTAATGACATGTGGGTGGTTGAACTGGTTCCCAAGAATCTAAGGAACTTTCTTGTCTTCTGAAACCCAGAGTAGTCTTTGTACGGGAATGTTTATGTGCTCTGGTGTAATGTTTACTGTGCATTTATAAGGGCTGGCACAGTAACTAACATTTTATAAACATAATTTTATTTTATTCTCACGGCAACCTCAGGAAGAGGACACTATTATGATGACCATTTACAACTACAAAGCTTAAGAAACTTGTTCACATCTTTCAGCTCGTGGGTTGGAGTTGAGAGTCCCTGCTTGTAACTACTACAGAAAATAGTTGTAATGCAGAATATTTCTGTATTTCCTCCCTGATTTTTTTCTTTGCATTAATTATTACAGACCTAATTGACTTTCTTTGAAAATAGAGGGACATTAATCAGTTGCTTCCAATTGTGCTGGAAATAAATGTAAAAATCATACAAATGGGAGTCCAGACTAAGAGAGATACTGGATTCCATGTCTATACTATGATATCTCCCTCAGAGAATACTAAAATAATTAATCAAAGTGGAAAGATGTTTACAAATCTTGTGAGTTTGGGATCATATCCAAGCCACACTAGAGTTATCAAAGGGAAACACTAACCAGTTATGAATATATACCCTTCTGTTCTGTCTCTTCTTAACTCTAGATGGCAAAAGCATCACTTAAGGTATGTCAAAATATCTATCGCAAATATCTCCTCATTGGTTTGTGATGTAAACATTTCTTAAATACCGTCTAAAATATTGATTAGCAAAAATAGAGGGAGAGACAAGGAGAGAAAGAGTCCTAAGAAGGACTAAATAAATACGTACATTTTACCTAGACTTGAATATCTAAGTTTCTCTGTGTGGCACAGTTCTTTGTGTGGATATATTATTTGAGTCAGTTGAGAACTTGGGTCTGTATAGAAGCAGCTGGACAAGTGAGCACTTTGGAAAAGTGTTTTAGAAACGGTTTCATTAGTGTTCTAGCAGTAGAGGTGCTATAGGCGAAAGCGTTTAAAGTGGAATGAGTCCATGTATACGCCTCAGGAAAAGGAGTGGCTCTTTTGTGATCTCTTGAGAACTCTTTTATTTAAAATTAATGCTATTCAGTAGGCAAGAGTATGTGGTGGAGCCCTTGATAAATGTACCTCATATCACCCAGAACATAATAGTAGACCGTGATAATGGTGTAGTTGTTGCTAACCAAAGGGAGTCTGAGCATATGTAGCAGGAAGTGGGGAAAGACTAGCCTAGAATAATAAGAATCATTGAGCACTTGGGTATTTGGAGAACCTCAGTTCAAGAAGCAGGTTTCAAAAGGCGAAAAATAAGGACAAATCCCACCTACTTCAGAATATAGCAAGTATAAAAATTAGTAAGGTATAAGCTCCTGAATAAAAACATTAAATTAATTTATGTAATTTTCTCTGCACTATTTTATCTTCAGCTTTCCTTCCGCTGAAATATAAAAAAAGTGCATATGAAGAATGAGGAAAAACCATAAAATATAGAATATTAAGAAACTAGAAGACAAATTAATCTTCACTTTGTCATGACACAAATAAATCTGATGGTTTATAATATTAGTTGCAGCAAGATTTTAGTAATATATGATGCAGTGAAAGTGTGAATGTGAGAGTGTTAGTTGCTCAGTTGTGTCTCTTTGCAACCCCATGGACTGTAGCCCACCAGGCTCCTCTGTCCATGGGGATTCTCCAGGCAAGAATGTCCTCCCCCAGGGATATGATGCAGTTTCTATTAAATGATAATATCTCTGTGTCTGTGTATTCATAGTAAGTGGAAGCATATATTTTAAGCAAAAAATATTGCAAAAGGAAAAATAATAACTTCTACATTTACTTTAGTCCTAATATATACTGGTAAGGTAACCAGTGACTAAGCACACACACATAGCCAGTGCTTGAAGGAATGCTTTCATTTGTTTAAAGTACTTTTTTCTGAGATTGATCAAGAGGCCCTTAAAAACCATTATAATTCTGAGAACTGTAATCTTGCGGAAGAAATAGAAACTTTTGACATTAGACTTTACTGTCAGAACCTGAACAGTGGTTGCCAATTCCAGCCAATTTCAGCCAATTCCAGCATTATTATAGAGCAATTCTTTTACTGGGTTGACTGTATATAGATGAATCTAAAAATGAAATAAAAAAAAGGATTATTTTATAGAGCTCAAATGTTGGACAAGTAGCTAGATAGACTTGGATTTTGTTTTTCCAATGAGTATATCTACCCACACAACTAATAATCTAGGAATCTTGGAGCTTCTACTTCTATTTCTGACATTGTAATTTGTCTCAGACACTAAAGAAGCTTTTAAAATTTAGTTGCCTTGGGGTCATTATTTTATCAAGTAGAAATTCATTTTAAGTCATCAAACTCTTTTTGATTTACAACTTTACGTAAGAAAGGGTGTTGTATACTCCACATGTATAAAAAAGAAAAAGTATAGAATCTTCCAAGGAATGGATAATTCAGTATGGGCCAAAAAGGAAGTACATGGGTAATTATTATACATGACAGAATGTGACCTCATCCACAAAAATTGTTACGTATAGTCAGTTCAGTTCAGTCGCTCAGTCGTGTCTGACTCTGTGACCCCATGAATCACAGCACGCCAGGCCTCCCTGTCCATCACCAACTCCCAGAGTTCACTCAGACTCACGTCCATCGAGTCAGTGATGCCATCCAGCCATCTCATCCTCTGTCGTCCGCTTCTCCTCCTGCCCCCAATCCCTCCCAGCATCAGAGTCTTTTCCAACGAGTCAACTTTTCTCATGAGGTGGCCAAAGTATCAGAGTTTCAGCTTCAGCATCAGTCCTTCCAATGAACACCCAGGACTGATCTCCTTTAGGATGGACTGGTTGGATCTCCTTGCAGTCCAAGGGACTCTCAAGAGTCTTCTCCAACACCACAGTTCAAAAGCATTAATTCTTCGGCGCTCAGCCTTCTTCACAGTCCAACTCTCACATCCATACATGACCACTGGAAAAACCATAGCCTTGACTAGATGGACCTTTCTTGGCAAAGTAATGTCTCTGCTTTTCAATATGCTATCTAGGTTGGTCATAACATATAGTAGAATATTTTTTAAAGTATTTAAACATGCTCAAGGACAGTATCCCCTTCTAATATATGTCTATGTCCAGTGAAAATGTGGATGGATCATAATCTTTTAGGTAGAATATTGAATAAATTAAAATCCACTGGATCTGTACAGTTGTCCTTGCTCTGCTTCCTTATTTTAATTCTCTGGAATTAAATACAACAATATATAAACAGAGAAGGTGATTTTGGAGCAGGAACCTAACCTGCTGTTCTGTTTCCTTATTTCTTTCAAAGTCCATTGATTTCTTAAGTAATAAACTCTTTCACCATTTTGAATGAGGTTTGGTAGATGCTGCTATATTTTTAATACATGTGATTTCTGATAAACTATTCTGGATTTTTTGGTCATTTGTTTAAACCTGTTCTTTAGGATTGATGCCAGCTTACTTCGGTAAAAGTCATTGTGAATCTGCACGTGTGCACGTGCATGCACATATGACAGATACTCATAGGTTTGAACAGGGGTTTTTTTAAAGTTAAACCTAGTAAGATGAATCACCTCCAATGTGAGAAAAAGCTCTTTAGACTATTTTAAAGTCAACATGGAGAAGAGAAATTGGCCTATAATGCACCTTTGATTCTTAACCTTTTTGAGAGTTATCGAAGAGATGCTTCTCTATAAAGTTAACATATATTGACCATAAAATATATAAGGGAGGATGTCTACGTATAAAACTTAGAAAACGGTTTAGTGGGAACAGTTGTTTTATTAGCCTTCTGCTCTTTAATGACTGAGACCATCCTGGGGCTATTTAAAAGATGATTTAATTTGTCCTCTAAACACATGGATGAGTTCACAGTGTTCTTTTTTTCTCCTTGAATCGACCATGTCTGCATTGATATTAAAAGCATGGATCAGGAATCTTTGTAATAATAAATCAGTCTTTTAAATGACTTGAAGTTGGTAATTTAAACTGCTTTAAACATAGATAAAATGAGTATTATAAATATTTGTAGCGAAATATTCCATAAACTTTCTACTTCACAATTAAAGGTTGTTTCAAGTGTAATTTTATTGTGAACTGTACTTGGGTATAACCTCAGTTTTTATGTAGTATCTATACCATTATGTTCTTCATGAAAATGATCAGTGGAACAAATAATCTTCCTAGAGATAACCTCTTCAAGTTTGCCCTAGATCAATAAATGATGCTATCATCTATTTGCTCAGCTGCTCCAAGCAAAATCTATACATCATCCTTTCACCAATCCCTGTTATCTCTAATTTTCAATTCATTCATGATGCCTTGTGGGTTATACTTTCAGAATAGATCACTAAGTCTTCACTGTCTCTCCCTCTTTACAGCCACCACTCTAGGTCAGAGTTGTCATCTTTTGACCACAGGAAGTACTTGCTAATTGCCAACTCTGCTTCCATTCTGGTTCTACCCTTAGTACCTTTATGCACAGCATCTAGGATGGTATCACACGATTCAAGTCCTTCACATTTGCTCTCCCAACTGTGTGGGTGCTTTTCTTTCACACTACATTTCACAGCCAAGGGAAATGAGCCCCAGAAAGATTTTGTACTTTTGCAAACTACTGTCAGAATAGCATGCTCCTGTGGTCCTAGGTCATGTTAAACAAGTCTCCTGTTTTAAATCTGTCCTTATGTTATTTCATATTATGCACACTGCATTTGAGAGCAGTTTTTTTTTTCTTTTATATTCTAGTGGTTTCTAATCATAATATCAAGTGGATATATGAGAAACGAAATATTTTTCATTAATAGCTGTTAATGGAGAGCATAACCTGTGAACTTATCTGTCTTATATTTCATCTACCTTATGAAAATGTTGTCTTCATAATTTTTGTTGAAATATATTCAAAATTGTTTTTTTTTTTTAAATTACCATGTTGCTAGTCAATATTTAACTGAAATGTGGATTAGGCAAATTACATAATAACTTCCTTTCTTATCTGGTAGCCCACATGAATATTGAGAGTATTAAGATATTAATTAAGGTATCTGCTGTCCTCTGAGGAGAATATGATCTATTTGTAGAATAAAGACAAAGCACAGCAGAAATATCTAATTTTATTTCTGTCAAGAGTGGTTTAGATGATATTTACTTACACCTTAAAAGTTTTAGTTGAATGTTCTTCCATTTCACCTAGTTTAATCTCTTAGGTAAGAGAGGTAAAGGGAGCGGTACTGCCTTATTTTCTGTGTGTTTGTTTATGTACATTCATGGGGAGATCTTGATGCAAGGAGAGAGAGAATAAGAGCAACAAGGTAGGTACGGGCCAGAAATTTGATCATACAGTAGAGGACTGACACAGTCCGAAGCACTAGGAAGGCAAGGAGACTATTGCGATAGGTAGGAGGAAGGTACCTCAATTTACTTTTTTCAGTTACTCACATAATAAATACTTATTTAGTACCTACAATGGTTTTTCCACTTGTATTTGAGTTAGGTGATGGATGTAAGAGTAAGACATTACTGCATTAGGGTATGATATACGAGGTGCAATTATGTATCTTCAAAAATCTGTTCTATTGTTGATGGTTTTTTAAATTTAATATTGTTTAGTACAATATTAATAGAGTAGACAGTACTATTGGTCCTCCTCACGTTTAACATTGGTTGTATGAATGATACACAATGCAACAGAAAACTCTTCAACTCTCTGGGAAGAATTCATTCTGACTTAGATACAGTGGGTCAGTGGAGATTGTTCTTACCGTAGTACTGCTGGCTTATCCCAATACTGTTGATAATTCTGGACTTGTCCAGTCATCTAATAGATGGTGACTTCCTCATAAGTAGGACTTGTTCACAGCTGAATTCTTTTAAGGGCCTAAAAGAGTGCCTGCTTTTTAGTAAGTGCACAATACTTGTTTGTTGAAGGCATGGGATTTAGATTAGCCGATTAGTGATGGAGGCAAGGCTAGTAATATGTGCAAAGATCAAGTCAGGAGTTTCTCTTTTTTTGGCTGTGACATGAGGGATCTCAGTTTCCTGACCAGAGGTCGAACTCATGCCCCCTGCAGTGGACGCACAGAATTTTAACCTTTGGACTGCCAGGGAAATCCCTCAAGTCAGAATTTTAAAGTTCTAAGTAGGATTGATCATATAAGCTATCATCAGACTGATAGGCTAAATTCATTTTATTACTAATTAAATTAATACAAAGAATTGTAATACTAAAAACTAAATGGTCAGCATCCCAGTGTTGGAATTATTATTTGGGTTCCATCTCATATTTTCCTTCTTTTTCTTGGCTATTTCATTGTCTATTTAAGTTGGAAAAAAGATTTTCCTGATTATTTTACTTTGTTTAAAGAACAGAATACTGGTAAAGGTGATTTTTAAAATTAAAATATGAAGTATGCTAAATTGTAGACCTAAGGTTAGATTTACAAGAAGCTACATATAGGTTTTAATTTTAAGAATAGTATAAAATAATTTATCCCCAAACTAAATGATAATCATACTCATTATTGTGGAACAGGTTATTTTAAAGTATAGCACATCTTATTAATGGTATTAAATGGTTCTGTTGGATAGATGAATGCTAAGTTGTAGTTGTGATTTCCATATATGGTGGAAGGATTGACAGTGATAGAGATGAGAGAGTATGTTGCTATAGTACTCTCTATGTGAATCATATAATTTTATGAAAACTCTTTGGTACTTCCCATGGTATAGATTGACTGTTCTGATTAGAAACATGAAACACACTTTGTCTCAATGGGTTTTATTATTACTGTATATGCTTAAGCAATACATACTGCTTTGCTTTTTAGGTAAATGTATGCACTATGAGAAGAGAGCCATGTAAATGTACAGATCATGATTTATATGGAAAATTATGTGCTGCTTATAAAGGAGAAGCTATATTACAAGTGATTTCTTAGATAAAAATTAAAGTGGTAACATATTTAAACTGAAGTACAAATTAGAATGTAAAATTTAAATGTTCTCTCAAAACTTATTTTTGCATGGGAGAAAAATAATCTATAAAATGTGTGGATAATTTACTTCAAAAGGTAACTTTAAAAATGTCAAACTCTCATGCTAAAAAGAGTACTTGAACAAGTAGATAATTTTTAAAACATTTAAAAAATCTCGTGAAAAAAGAAATGTTCAATGGAGAATTATTTGATGTGACTCTCAAAAATCTGCATAAAAAATAGTAGCAAATGAATATAAATATTATGTGTCACTGTGTCTGAGCAGTGTTTTTCATGGTTCTAAGCCAACAGTAATTCCCTTGTATGGAGTTAAATCAATAATAAAAGAGGGGGAATAGGATGACTTTCATTTGAAACTCAATTTCTTGGTACTTTGCGAACTACTGTGCTGCCTGTCAGTGGAATAATAAAATAATTCATACATCACAAGTTGGCTTAAAATGGCCATTTTAATTCAGTAAATTTTACTACAATAGCCATTTCACAAAAATAATGTGTGACCATAAAGATATTGAATGGTTGTGGATGCCAGAACAGAATTATATCATAGACCAAGTGAGAACTGGGTACTAAATATGAATTTTATTTTTAGGTTTATAGGTTTAAACCTCCTATGGTAGGTAGGAAAATGGCTCCCCAAAGATGTCCACATCCTAATCCCTGGAAACTATAAATATGTATGCTACATGACAACAAAGTAATTTTTTTCCTTAGGATGGGGAGCACATGTATACCTGTGATGGATTCATTTTGATATTTGGCAAAACTAATACAATTATGTAAAGTTTAAAAATAAAATTTAAAAAATTTTTTAATTAGAGGATCTTTACAATATCACCATGGTTTCTGCCATAATCTATATGAATCAGCTGTAGGTGTACATAAATCCCCTCCTTCTTAAAGCTTACCCCCCCGACCACCTCCCTCCCCCTCCCACCCCTCTAGGTTGTCACAGAGTACCAGCTTTGAGTTCTCTGCTTCATACAGCAAATTCCCACTGGCTATCTATTTTACATATAATAACATCTATGTTTCAATGATATTCTATCAAATCATCCCACCCTCTCCTTCCCCGACTGTGTCTACAAGTCTGCTCTGTAAGTCTGTGTCTCCATTGCTGCCCTGCAAATGGATTCATCAGTATCATCTTTCTAGATTCCATATATATGTTAATATAGAATATATGTCTTTCTCTTTCGGACTTACTTCACTTTGTATAATAGGCTCTAGGTTTGTCCACCTCACTAGAACCAACTCAAATGCATTACTTTTTATAGCTGAGTAATATTCCATTATGTTTTTGTACCCCAGCTTTCTTATCTATTCATCTGTTGATGGATATCTGGGTTGCTTACATGTCCTAGCTACTGTATATAGTGCTGCAATGAACTTTGGGGTACATGTGTCTGTTTCCATTATGATTTCCTCAGGGTATATGCCCAGCGGTGGAATTGCTGGATTGTATGGTAGTTTTAGATTTTTTTTAAATCCCCATACTGTTCTCCATAGTGGCTACATCAATTTGTATCCCCACCAGCAGTGTAGGAGGGTTCCCTTTTCTCCACACCCTCTCCAGCATTTGTTGTTTGTAAACTTTTTGATGGCCGTTTTGACTGGTGTGAGATGATTGCCTCATTGTAGTTTTGATTTGCATTTCTCTAATAATGAGCGATGTTGAGCATCTTTTCATGTGTTATCAGCCATCTGTATGTATTCTTTGGAGAGATGTTGGTTTAGGTCTGCTGCTCACTTTTTGATTGGATAGTTTGTTTTTTCTGGTATTGAACTACATGAGCTTCTTGTATATTTTGAAGATTAATTCTTTGTCACTTGTTTTGTTTGTAATTATTTTCTCCCATTCTGAGGGTTGCCCTTTCACCTTGCTTATAGTTTCCTTTGTTGTGCAAAAGCTTTTAAGTTTCATTAAGTCCCATTTGTTTATTTTTGTTTTTATTTCCATTACTCTATGAGGTGGGTCATAGAAGGTCTTTCTGTGATTTATGTCAGAGGGTGTTCTGCCTATGTTTTCTTCTAAGAGTTGTATAATTTCTAGTCTTATGTTTAGATCTTTAATCCATTTTGAGTTTATTTTTGGTTTTAAAATTTATTTAAAATTTTTGATATTAGGAAGTGTTCTAATTTCATTCTTCTACGTGGAGCAGACCAGTTTTCCCAGCACTGCTTGTTGAAGACACTATCTCTTCTCCATTGTATATTTTTGCCTCCTTTGTCAAAGATAAGGTATACATAGTTTAATAATTAGCTGACTTTAAAATAGGAAGATCATGCTGGGTTAACTGTGTAGATCCTATAGCTACATGGATACTAAAAATGTGACAGAGGAGTAGATTAGTGTGATGCAGTTTGACAAAAACAGTACCCTCTGTCACTAGCTTTGGAGATGGAAGAAAAGGACCATGAGCCAAGAGTTATAGGAGTCAGTCTTCTAAAAACTGGCAAAAGCTAGAAAGCTGATTCTCCCCTAGAGCCTGCAGAGAGGAACACAGCCCTGCTGACACTTGACTTTAGTCTAATGAGACCCATGGCAGACTGATCTACTTGACTATAAGATAATTTGTGTTGTTTTAATCCACGAAGTTCTGGGTAATTTGTTACAGCAGCGGTTGACAATTAATGCAGCTTCCATAGAGCTTTCTGCTATCCAAATCTTGGTCTAACTGGCCTGTTGAACTGTAGCTTTGGGGCCCACGGAATCCCCTTCAGTGGGAGTAGTCGTGCAATGCTCATCTCTGCAGGACTTAAATCACAAGTACCAAGAAACTTCTCCCCTCACCCTAGATCAAAATCCTTTTCTTTTGCTAGAACTTATTATTTTAAAGGATGATTGACAATGGGAATTCTTACTTCCTTTTGGGGAAATTATTCTGTACCTCTGAGCTGGTAGTGTCATATGACAGTTATACCATCACCCAATCATCAGTGCATCCCTTATATTCTGTTGAACTACATCGAGCCTGGGTTTCATTCATAGTCTCTTTTCCAGTAATGACTAGATATATACCTCCTTCCAGAATTCTCACTGGGATCACTTCTTAGAGGCACACCTTGCTTTTCACTTTACTGTGCTTTGCAGATAATTGCATTTTTTTTTTAACAGATTGACGGTTTGTGGTGATCTTGCTTCAACCTAATCTACCGTCACCATTTTTCCAACATTTGCTCACTTTGTGTCTCTCTGTCACATTTTGGTAATTCTTGCAATATTTTAAACTTCTTTATTGTTATTTCATTGGTTAGGGTGATCTGTGATGGATGATCTTTGAGGTTATTATTGTAGTTGTTTTGATGTTTTTTAGATATAATGTATTTTTAAAATAAGGTATATACATTTTTTAAAACATGATGCTGTTACACACCTAGTTGGCACAGTGGTAAAGAAGCTGCCTGCCAGTGCAGGAGATGTGGGTTTGATCCCTGTGTCGGGAAGATCCCCTGGAGTTGGAAATGGCAACCCACTCCAGTATTCTTGCTTGGGAAATTCCATGGACAGAGGAGCCTGGTGGACTACAGTTGATGGGATCACAAAGCATCAGACATGACTGAGTGAGCACGCATATGCACACACACATGTAACAGACTACCCTATTGTGTAAACATAATTGTTATAGTTACTGGGAAACCAAAACATTCATGTGACTCACTTCATTATGATATTCACTTTATTACAATGGTCTGGAACCAAACCCACAAAATCTGCAAGGTATGCTTGTACACAGGTGGTTACGTATGCATGTATGTATAGTTATGTGCATGAACACACACATGCATACATACCCCTCAACATCCAGATTTGAGCAACAATGTGCATGGGGCATAAGGATGCCTAATTCCATGCTGAGGGAAAAAAAAAAGCCTTTCCAAAGTAAAGCTAATCTGTAGAACGTAACTTCTCCCATCCCTATAATAGACTTTTACATGAGTGCGTGAAACAGTTTGGCTCTTTGGGGAAGCATCTGAAATTCCCCCTTTGCAAAAGATTGGTTTTGCTTTGCGCTTGCATATATAAATGCTTATAGAAAAGGAAGGTGAAGCTTTGCTCAATGAAAAGGATAATCTGTCCTAAAGTTTCAAATATCTCCATTTCTTTTGGATCACTGTTTTCCTCAAGTCCCCTAAAGGAAGCATCATTCCCCTCACATGAGTGAAAGAATAATGAGATTAACAAGAAGAATAAGAACAAATAAAAAAGTATATTTAATTCTCACCATAAACAATAAAGAGTCCTGTTTATTTCAGAGTAGGTTCTCTGAGATTTCCATGTTTACTTAAAGTGTGTTTAAATTAATAACCACTAATATCAATATTTATTGAGTGTTTACAACACATTAGTCACTGTACTAATTATTTTAAATGCATCTTCCCATTGATTCCTCAGCTTGATAGGATTTTTTCCCTAAAAAATCAATCTTAACAACTAGGAACTCCTTGTCTAGTTCACAGTGCTGGCTGCGAGATTCTGACCTGGATATAAATTAATAATGGTGCAAAATAAAGTGACCTAGAAATGAAGCTAATCTTATCAGCATTCGTTTTTAATTGAGAAAGTCTAATTACTCAGATAATTGTGGGGCTTTTTGCTTACTTTTAATTACTGTAAAAACAAAAACGAAAGGAGAGACATTTTTGCTGCTATGTATGCCTCATGCCCTATAAAACTGGATATACATTTTTATGACCCATTTAGCTTCATTCATTTTATCAGTGAATAAAATGCAATATAATGTGTTTCTGATTTCATACTACTTTTGTCTGACTTTTTATAGCCATAAAACATCAGCTCCACACACAGGCATATTTTTGGTTGGGTGAGTTTATTTACTTTGTTTAGATAATTAAGCATTTCAGAAGATCAGTGGTGTAGCTTTGAGGTTTCACAAAAGTTTTCAGGAAAGCTTGGGGAACAATGCCTCATTATACTTGAAACAATTGATTCTGCATTAATCAGTGCACTACCTCAAAGAGCTCCTCTGAAAGAATAAATCCAGATTAAATGAAAACATGCTTGGAATTAGTGTTTTAGTGTAATTTGCTGTAGACCTAAACAGCTTGAAAGGAGAAGTTGTGTCTTAAGAATTGTTCTCCTTCTCTTGTCTCATGACTCGCCTGACAGAATCCTCAGTACATGTTGAGTCCATTATTAAATAATTTTAATAACTTATTTTAGCAAAATGGAGTATAAAACTTTTTTTTGGTTACAATCCTGGAACTCTTGCCTACTAGCAGGCCATTTCTCCTTCTCTGTAATTTCAAACATCCTTAATCTTTACATGTCTCTTTCTGATGGCCACTTCATCTTAAGTTGACCTCATTATGTTCCTCACCATTTCACGTGTTTTCCTACTGAGAATCATATTTATCCTGGGTTCCAGGCTGAGTCAGATATCGGAATATCACATACTGCAAGTGTAAGCTGAAACCCAGAGAAGTCATTAGGGTGGAATTAAGCTATAAATAGAAATACAGGCCCAATATGGGATATCAAAAAATAAATTGTGTGAATGGACCAGATTTAAAAGTCAAGTTATACAGAAAATAAAGCATTGGAAACTAACAAACAGCACTCATGAGACATTAAAATAAATAAGAATAGAATGAAAATGGGCTGCATCTAATAACTGGACATCTCTCTTAGGACAAACTCCAAACTTTCAGTCAATTCTAGTTTTGGTTTATCAGTGAGCACTGTAGAAACACCCACAGAATCCTCCAAGGAAATGTGATCATCAAGCAAAGCTGATTTTGTAAAACTTATTGCACAACAGAAAGCAGGTCTTTCATGAACTTATCATAGTCTCTCAAGAGAGGAAGAGCAGGGAAAGGTACTTAAAAGATTTTACAGGCTGCACTGAATGGTTCTAAAACTATTCTGAACTGGAGTTGGTCAGAGTTGGTTAACTAGATGAACTGCTGTGACACTCTTTGGAGTTGTCTTGGAACATTATGAGTCTGAATGAGTTACCATGAGACCATGTGAACTTGAACAATTACGTTATATTTGAAGTGTGAGTTATGCTCACCATCATGGGAAATTAGGCTTAGTCTCAGTACTGTTGACATAGAGGACTCAGCTGGATCTCAGTTCCTAGTTCATTCATTAACACTTTAGAATACAGAGGTGGATTGGAGATTAGAGAGTGGTAACTTAGTTCACATACAGTACAGTGAAAAATTCTCCTTACTTCTCAGACGATTGCTATTCACCTAAAACACCTACTACAGTAGCACTCTACACATACAAGTTAAGAGCATGGGCTCTGAAGACATACTGTCTTCATCTGTATCCTGGCTCTGCTAGTCAGCAGCTGTGTGTACCCTTGAACACTTTACATAATCAATTTGTGCCTCTGTTTCCTCATTTGCAAAATGGGGCCAGTAATAATAGATGAGCTAATGTATGTGAAATACTTAGTATGATGCTCAGTAATGGCTATTATCATTCATGCTATTACCGATTTTTTAAATGATGTTTATATTTATTTTAATTAAATGGCTATTTTCCCCCTTGTAAAAGCAGAGAGAAAAGGTTAGGAAATGGAGATGTGTAATTTATTTCCATTATTAATGACTTAATGTTAAATTAGTAGTTGGGCCAGTAGGCCATAAAAAGGAGATCTATCTTGTGGGTTATAAGTGCATATAGTAGAATATTCCATCAATTAATAATGGAATTAAAGAATGAAGCAAAATCTATTTAAATGACCTCAGGGAGGAATCAGAATCATTTTGCAACAGTATGTACTTTGTGGACCGGCTGGTGATTTACCAGAGTAAATTATGAGTGGCAAACCAAAACCCTTAATTAGTTTGACTATGACAGTCTACTTTTTTATACCTGTCTTCAAGGTCTGTCTTCTTCTAGGTTGGTTTCAGGGTTTTTTCTCCAGCTAACCCCAGCATGGGTATGGTATAATCTGTGGGAATATCAGAGAATTGCTAATTTAGCTAGGGCTTACTAGGGCTTTGATAAATGCATTGGTATTCTCTTATCCTTAGACTTGGAATTGTTTCATTTAACTTCTAGGCTATTTTTAGGTCTTGAACTAATCCTTAAGAATAATGTACCTAAGAGATGAAATGAAAGCCTCTCATTCTTAATAACCTGTGTGTGCGTGCATGCTCAATTGCTAAATCGGTTTAACTCTTTTGTGATCTCTAGGACTGTAGCCCACCAGGCTCCTCTGTCCATGGGATTATCCCAGCAAGAATACTGGAGTGGGTTGCCATTTCCTCCTCTAGGGGATTGAAGCCACGTCTCCTGCAGCTCTTGCCTTGGCAGGTGGATTCTTTACCAATGCTACCTGGGAAGCCCTCTTGACAACCTAACTTGTGCTTTTAATATGAGTTTGTTGCTTAGATTATTTTCTCTTTCTGTAGTGCTAAAATAGTTGACCATTGAAATAGCAGATGTAACATAGAGACCCATAGAGACTAGAGGATCATCACAGGGAATCTTATTTGATTCCATTCAGCTAACTGTTACGTACCTTCTGGGAATCTGCCATTTTGAAAATACTAGGAAGACAGAACCACAACCCTTGATAAGATGTTAATATGAACAAAGCTCTGTGAGAATGCAAGAGTGGGTGTTGGCTTAGGGTTGTGTGTGTGTTGGTGTATGAATATATGTGTGTGTCTGTGTGTTAGGGATGAGAATTGGGTAATTCTTCATAGGTGAGGTAACATTTACGGTGTCAGTAGCTAAAACCTTTAGAAATCTTAGATTGGCGTGTTTGTAGTGGCTGTGTGTATGTATGTATGTGTATATATATTTTTTTTTCTTTTTTTTTTCCCTCTGTGTCAGACCTTATGTGTGACAAACTCTCATTTACGTAATCTGTTTTAGTCTTTCTAAGGCTGGCACAATCACTAAATGGGAATGGCCCCATCTGCCTTTCCACATGGCTTCACAATTACAGGAATGTGAATCCCTCCAAAGAATGCTTAGATATAGGCCAAAGGATTTTGTGGTCTCTGAAAAGTGTTTTACTGGAGATAAATGTAATTCAGTTCAAAATACAGTGATGTTTTAATCCAAACGAGTATTGTATGAGCTAATGATTTGCTCTCCATGACCTTAGTTTGTATTCAGATCCAGCCTCACCACGGGCATTTGTGCCAGGTTGGGACCTGCCTCAGGGCCTTTGCACTTGCTGATCCTTTAGAATGGAAATAACTTTTCTTGAGAGAGTCATTACTGGGATCAACTGCTCTTTTCATCCAACATTATTTTTAAATGTCATTTTTTTTAAAGGCCTGCCCTGTGGATCCTCTATAAATAGAACTAACCCCTCCATCCCTTTCATTCTTTTTAGCCTGTTCTGGTTTTCTTTATAGCATTTTCTATGGCCTGAATTTGTTTATTTATTTATTCTTATTTTCACCTTTAGTATTCAAATTTAAGCTTCATAAGGCAAGAATTTCGTTCATTTTCTTCAGTATTGTATTTCCAGGGCCTAAAACAGTAGGGAATCAATACTTAATGAATAGTAAAATAATGGATAAATGAATTAATATTAGAGTTAGTATATTCTCTCAAGGGTTTCCCTGGTGGATCAGTGGTAAAGAATCCGCCTGCCAATGAAGGAGAAGCAGGTTCAACCCCTGGGTTGGGAAGATCCCTTAAAGAAGGAAATGGCAACCCACTCCCATATTCTTGCCTGGGAAATCCCATGGACAGAGAAGCCTGGTGGGTTGCAGTCCATGGGGGTCACAAAAGAGTCAGGCATAACTACTAAACAACAACCATAGCAAATAGTCTCTCAAATGTATATTTTGGGTTGTACACATTTAATTGCATGCAATTCATTATCTAATATCTTTATATGGCTTTAGAAACTAGTTGCTTTGAATATATTTAGATTAGAAAGACTAAAAATAATACATCAGTTGATCAGCAGAGAGAAAAAATTCCAAGAAGTAAAACTCCTTTTTATACCTAAGAATTTATTATACTTTTGATATTAATTTATGAGTATTAGATTGTTGTCAATATAGTTTCCCATTGCATATAGTAGTAGTAGAAAGAGAGGCTTTAAATTCTACCCTCACTGCTCAATAACCCTGGAAAATTGCTGCCTGGACTTTTGCAGTAGTCTCTTATCTAGTCTCTCAGTCCCTGACTTTTTTTTGTGCATCAAACCGTTGACCATATTCTACCATAATTAGTATTTGACAGTGATAGATCTGAGCATGTCATCCTTCTGCTCATAAAATCTCATTTTACTACTAAATAAAATCTAGCTTGCTATGCCTAGCCAGCTTTCTATGCTTAGCCTTTACTGCTTTCCAAAATGTGTTCTGTACTCAGTATCCAACTAACTTCCAGTTACAGCAAAGTTGGGAACACCTGTCCCTGAATCACAAAAGGTTTTATTTCATTTTTCTATACTACAAAATTCATTCCACTTGGTACTAATAATTTATTGGTAGTAACTATGTTTAACTGTTGGGTTCTTTTTTTTTTTTTTAGTTTTGTCATTCTTCTAGACTTTAAAGATGACCTCTCCATGAAACTGGATTATATTTCAAATGCAAAATGCCACATTTACCATAAGCCTCCTAATTTTTTTCCCTAGTTTTGATTGAATAGTAATATTTTCTCAGTTTATTAGTAAAATTAGAGTATATCACTTGGCTGACATGCTGTAGTCCCATAGACTTTGAGGTGACCCAAACAGTTTAACTGTTCATCTGCCCTTTCTCTCCCAAAGGACATACTTTATACTGGATGACCTTTATCCTGGATGACTGAATGATACAGCCAGATTTTTATAATTTTATTTAACTCAATAGACACAAAGTGTGATTGCATGATATTTTATAAGCTAGGATAGCATGGCTGCTGTACCACATAAACACATATGGGGATGTGTCAGTGACTTAAAACAATGCTTTATTTGTAGTGTAGTTATAAATCCAATGCAGGTGTTCCTTGTTGGTGACAAATAATTTTTCAGGAGTCATCAAGGGCCATCTTCCTTTATTGTGGGTCTGCTTTCTCTAAAGGCCAAGTCATGATTTTCTTCTGCATCTAGCCACTGAATAGAGGAAGAGAAGATAGAAAAGCCACAGTAGCTTCTGAAAAGTCTTGCTATAGAAATGTTGAATGTCAGTTCTCTGCACTTTCCACTGGACAAAACACGCATATGGCCACACTGAACTGCCAGGAAAATGTACTGCCTGGCTGAGTGGTTGGTTTTCAGCAAAAACTCCACAGTCTGAAAGGTGGAGAGTGAGTTTGATTGTCTCACTTCCTATTTCTGTCATAGTTTACAGCTTCAAAGGGAAAACTATCTAGTGGGCTTACAAATAGGAAGATAAAGCTTAATTACCAAAATATATGAGGAAAATGTGCATCAATGTCAATTCTGTATTAAGAAATCTTTAATCATAATGGGGTTTTAATTACAGAAATGAATAAAGGTCAGCAAATTTCATGGAACCTTAAGAACAAAATATAATATCAAGCTACCAACAGTATTCTTCACAGAGCTAGAACAAATAATTTCACAATTTGTATGGAAATACAAAAAACCTCGAATAGCCAAAGTGATCTTAAGAAAGAAGAATGGAACTGGAGGAATCAACCTACCTGACTTCAGGCTCTACTACAAAGCCACAGTTATCAAGACAGTATGGTACTGGCACAAAGACAGAAATATAGATCAATGGAACAAAACAGAAAGCCCAGAGATAAATCCATGCACATATGGACACCTTATCTTTGACAAAGGGGGCAAGAATATACAATGGATTAAAGACAATCTCTTTAACAAGTGGTGCTGGGAAATCTGGTCAACCACTTGTAAAAGAATGAAAATAGAACACTTTCTAACACCATACACAAAAATAAACTCAAAGTGGATTAAAGATCTCAACGTAAGGCCAGAAACTATAAAACTCCTAGAGGAGAACATAGGCAAAACACTCTCCGACATACATCACAGCAGGATCCTCTATGACCCACCTCCCAGAATATTGGAAATAAAAGCAAAAATAAACAAATGGGACCTAATTAACCTTAAAAGCTTCTGCACATCAAAGGAAACTATTAGCAAGGTGAAAAGACAGCCTTCAGAATGGGAGAAAATAATAGCAAATGAAACAACTGACAAAGAACTAATCTCAAAAATATACAAGCAACTCCTCCAGCTCAACTCCAGAAAAATAAATGACTCAATCAAAAAATGGGCCAAAGAACTAAATAGACATTTCTCCAAAGAAGACATACAGATGGCTAACAAACACATGAAAAGATGCTCAACATCACTCATTATCAGAGAAATGCAAATCAAAACCACTATGAGGTACCATTTCACACCAGTCAGAATGGCTGCAATCCAAAAGTCTACAAGCAATAAATGCTGGAGAGGGTGTGGAGAAAAGGGAACCCTCTTACACTGTTGGTGGGAATGCAAACTAGTACAGCCACTATGGAGAACAGTGTGGAGATTCCTTAAAAAACTGGAAATAGAACTGCCTTATGACCCAGCAATCCCACTGCTGGGCATACACACTGAGGAAACCAGAAGGGAAAGAGACACGTGTACCCCAATGTTCATTGCAGCACTGTTTATAATAGCCAGGACATGGAAGCAACCTAGATGTCCATCAGCAGATGAATGGATAAGCAAGCTGTGGTACATATACACAATGGAGTGTTACTCAGCCATTAAAAAGAATACATTTGAATCAGTTCTAATGAGGTGGATGAAACTGGAGCCTATTATACAGAGTGAAGTAAGCCAGAAGGAAAAACACCATTACAGTATACTAACGCATATATATGGAATTTAGAAAGATGGTAATAATAAATAAATAAATAATAAATCAACTGTGTTTTTCATTGTCATGATATTGACACTTGACCCAAGACACCTCCAAGGAGGACTAACTCTATTTCCAAACTTCTAAGGGCTGTACCTGCAGAAAATCTAATCAGTATTCTTGCTATTGAACAAGATTTCTGAATGACTGCCATAGTAGGAAGCATTTGAAAGGTAGAATATTCATTTTTAAATCTTATTTTTCTTTAACATGCTATAAATTCAATTAATATAGTGTCATTAAAAATGTTCTATTAGTATGTTTTGACTTTTCTCTTAGTTCTATTTTGGCATCATCACCATTAGTTTGATTTTTTGCTATTTATACATTTATTATTATTAATATTTTAAAATTGAAATATAGTTGATTTACAGTATTATTGATATACAACATAGTGATTCATTATTTTTATATATTATGCCCCGTTTAAAGTTATTATAAAACATAGCCACGTTTCTCTGTGCTGTATAATATATCCTTGTCACTTATTTATTTTAAACACAGTACAGTAGTTTATATCTCCTAATCCCCTACTGCGATCTTCCTCCTCCCCTTCCCTTTTCTCACTGGTAACCACTAGTTTGTTCAGTCTATCTTGGAGTCTGTTTCTCTTTCATTATGTTAATTCATTCATTTTATTTATTTTTTTGATTCCTCATACAGGTGATAACATGGAGAATTTTTCTGTATTACTTATTTCGCTAAGCATAATACCGTCTAGGTACATTCATATTGTTGCAAATGGCAAAAATTGATTTTTAATGACTGAGGAATATTCTATTGTATTTACAGACCGCTTCTACTTTATCCATTCATCTGTTGATGGACACGAGTTGCTACTATATCTTGGATGTTGTAATTAATGCTGCTATGAACATTGGGGTGTGTGTGTCTCTTTTATAATTAGTGATTTGTTTTGTTTGGATATGTACCGAAGAGTGCAATTATTCAGTCATATGATAGTTCGTCTTAGTCTTTTGAGGAACCTCCATGGTATTTTGGGAGAAGGCAATGTCACCCGACTCCAGTACTCTTGCCTGGAAAATCCCATGGACTGAGGAGCCTGGTACGCTGCAGTCCATGGGGTCGCTAGGAGTCGGACACGACTGAGCGACTTCACTTTCACTGTTCACTTTCATGCATTGGAGGAGGAAATGGCAACCCACTCCAGTGTTCTTGCCTAGAGAATCCCAGGGACAGCGGGGCCTGGTGGGCTGCCGTCTATGGGGTCGCACAGAGTTGGACACGACTAAAGCGACTTAGCAGCAGCAGTAGCAGCCATGGTGTTTTCCGTAGTGACTGCACCAGATTATGTCCCCATCAACGGTATACTAGGGTTTTCTTTTATATCACATCCTCTCCAACATGTGTTATTTGTAGACTTTTTGATGGTAGCCATTTTGACAGGCATGAGGTGATATCTCATTGTGGTTTTGATTTGCATTTCTCCAGTAATTACTGGTATTGAACATCTTTTCATTTGCCTGTTGCCAATGTGTATATTTTCTTCAGAAAAGCACATCTATGTAAATCTTCTGCCCAGCTTTTTATTGGATTGTTTGATTTTTTTGATATTGAGTTGTATGAGCTATTTATATATTTTGGATATTAACCCCTTATCACTCTTAACATTTGCAAGTATTTTCTCCCATTCAGTAGGTAGTCTTTTCCTGTTATTGATGGTTTCCTTTGCTGCACAGCGTTAGGGTCTTTTCAAATGAGTCAGCTCTTCACATCAGGTGGCCTAAGTATTGGAGCTTCAGCTTCAGCATCAGTCCTTCCAATGAACATTCAGGACTGATTTCCTTTAGGATGGACTGGTTGGATCTCATTGCTGTCCAAGGGACTCTCAAGAGTCTTCTCCAACACCACAGTTCAAAAGCATCAATTCTTCGGCGCTCAGTCCTCTTCACAGTCCAACTCTCACATCCATACATGACCATTGGAAAAACCATAGCCTTGACTAGATGGACCTTTGTTGGCAAAGTAAAGACTCTGCTTTTCAACATGCTGTCTAGTTTGGTCATAACTTTCCTTCCAAGGAGTACGCGTCTTTTAATTTCATGGCTGCAGTCACCATCTGCAGTGATTTTGGAGCCCAAAAAAATAGTTTGACACTGTTTCCCCATCTATTTCCCATGAAGTGATGGGACCAGATGCCATGATCTTCGTTTTCTGAATGTTGAGCTTTAAGCCAACTTTTTCACTCTCCTCTTTCACTTTCATCAAGAGGCTTTTTAGTTCCTCTTCACTTTCTGCCATAAGGGTGGTGTCATCTGCATATCTGAGGTTATTGATATTTCTCCTGGCAATCTTGATTCCAGCTTGTGCTTCTTCTAGCCCAGCGTTTCTCATGATGTACTCTGCATATAAGTTAAATCAGCAGGGTGACAATATACAGCCTTGACGTACTCTTTTCCTATTTGGAACTAGTCTGTTGTTCCATGTCCAGTTCTAACTATTGCTTCTTGACCTGCATGCAGGTTTCTCAAGAGGCAGGTCAGGTGGTCTGCTATTCCCATCTCTTTCAGAATTTTCCACAGTTTATTGTGATCCACACAGTCAAAGGCTTTGGCATAGTCAATAAAGCAGAAATAGATGTTTTTCTGGAACCCTCTTGCTTTTTTGATGATACAGCGGATGTTGGTAAATTGATCTCTGGTTCCTCTGCCTTTTCTAAAACCAGCTTTAACATCTGGAAGTTCACAGTTCATGTAATGCTGAAGCCTGTCTTGGAGAATTTTGAGCATTACTTTATTAGCGTGTGAGATGAATGCAGTTGTGTGGTAGTTTGAGCATTCTTTGGCATTGCCTTTCTTTGGGATTGGAATGGAAACTGACCTTTTCCAGTCCTGTGGCCACTGCTGAGTTTTCCAAATTTGCTGGCATATTGAGTGCAGCACTTTCACAGCGTCATCTTTCAGGATTTGAAATAGCTCAACTGGAATTCCATCACTTCCACTAGCTTTGTTCGTAGTGATGCTTTCTAAGGCCCACTTGACTTCATATTCCATAATGTCTGGCTCTAGGTGATCTATGTATATTTTTTATGCCAGTGAAATGCTGATTTGATTACTATAGCTTTGTATTATAGTCTCATGTCTGGGAGGGCAGTGCCTTTTGCTTTGTTCTTTTTCCTTAAGTTTGCTTTAGCAAATCATGTTCTTTTGTGGTTCCATATAATTTTAAGATTATTTTTGTTTTTTTTTTTATGAAAAATACCATAGGTATTTTGATAGGTAGTGTGTTAGATATGTATATTGCTTTGGGTAACATGTACAGATGTAATATTTTTGGAGCTGTTCATTTATTCTTAGAAATGGAATAAAATTGTTCTTTATGTATTTCTTAGATAACTCAGATAACAGTATGTCTCTGTCTTTTGTCAATATTTAAGCACATATAACAATAATTCATTCTTTAGCATGACATTTTTCAACTATTCCAAAACATACTCAGAAAGATAGACACATAGTTTTGTGGGTTTGTCCATGAGCATTTTATATATATATACACACATATAGAAAAACATATAATTATATATGTAAGTATATAATGTGTCATCATATATTTTTGTATGTGTACATTATATGTGTCAGTGTCTGAATTAAATATTTTTAAACAGCATTTTTTCCTGTAATAATAAATACTTATATTTGCAAAATACCCCAAAAAAGTCCTTACTGTAATCCTCACAGAAATCCTGTTGGTAAAAATAGCATTAGCTTCATATTTCAGATGAGAAAACTTGGGCTACAAGCAATTAAATACCTTGTTCCTGGTTAAATACCATGTGGAATCAAACCCAGCTTCTGCAGTCTTTTCTTGCTGTACTACATTAGCCTGGCTCTGAAAAAAATAGGACATAGGAAAGACTCTGACACTCTGAATTGAGTCAGTTCTGTTCAGTTCAGTCTCTCAGTTGTGTCTGACTTTGCGACCCCGTGAATCGCATATGAACATCAAAATTAGGAATTCCAGCCTAGAAAAAAGAAATATATTTAATGACATGTAATACAATTTAGAGTCTGAAAATGCTAAGGTTTCTGATCAACCAAAGTTCAGAATATGATCCTCCATAACACAGAGAATCATCCTGTGTATGTGAATGTGAATAATTCAATTCATAAAATTAGGTAGACTAAAGAAAATAAAACATAAATGAGATAGCACGGAAAATGTTTTGCCAACTGGCTGCAAGTTGAATATTTTACTACTTTACTACTTTTTTACACCTCTTTTCTAAATTGTTCACTGGGGTTTCCTTTAAATGGCTACATTTTTTCGGAAGAGAATTCTGAGCATGCACATACATGCAAATGAGCCAAAAAACTTCTAGATGCCTTTAACTTCCATTAATATGACATTACTAATTCATGATGAAGATATTTTATTTTAATATTAGTGGTGTTGCTTTTGGTTGGGAGCCAGGTGAATTTAATCCTATTACTATGCCTATTATGGAGAGTAATTTTGTTTAATGATATGTATTAGTGCGACAGTGGGCAGCTTGAATGGAGTCAGAGAAATGGCTGTTGGCAAACACTAAAGACAGAGAATTCAAATTTTTATGTGCCTTCTTAACTAGCATTCCAAATAATCTTCAAGAAAAATATTTAAAGAATCCATGTAAAAATTCTGTAATCTTCATAGGTGACTCAGTCTTATTTATAGAAAATCCTAAAGATTTAACCAAAAAAAAAAAAACTTATTAAAATAACAAATTCAGCAAGCTTGCAGGATATAAAGTCGATATGTAAAAATAAATTTTATGTACATTCACAATGAATAACAGAGGAAGGAAATTAAGAGAAAATTCTATTTCAAGTATCATTAAAAAGAATAAAATACTTAGGAATTAACAAAACAGGTGAAATATTTGTATGCTGAAAACTATAAAGCACTCCTGAAATTCAAAGATGTCAATAAATTAGAAGGCATCCTGTATTCATGAATTGGAAGATTTAATATTTTAAGATGTGAGTACTATTCCAGGTTATCTACAGATTCAGAGCAATCTGTATGAAAATCCAAATGGCAATTTTCCAAAAAACTAAAAAAAATCCTAAAATTCCTATGAAATCTCATGGGACTCAGAATAGCCCAGATAATTGTGAAAAGGAAGAACAAATTTGGAGGAAATCACAGTTCCCTGAGTTCAAATTTTCTTACAAATCTGTAGTAGTCAAAAAGTGTCATATGGACATAAAGACAGACATACACTGGGTTTAGCAATGAAATTTCTGACTAGGAAAAATTCTTTGTAAATCTTATATCAAATAAGGGATTTACAATTAGATATCACCTCCTACCTTTAGGGTAGCTATTACTTAAAAACAATGAAATAAAAAATATGTAAATGTTGGTGAGGATATGGAAAAATTGAGATACTCATGCATTGGTAGTGGGAATGTAAAATGATGTAGCCTCTGTGGAAAAACCATGGCAGTTCACCAAAATATTAGACATAGAGTTACTATCTGATCCAGCAATTCCATTTGGTATATATCCAAAAGAACTGAAAAAAGGAACTTCAACGCATATTAGTGTACTCATGTTCATATCAGCATTATTCACAGTAGCAAAAGGTAGAAGCAACTCAAAATGTCATCTGTAGATGAATGGATAAAGAAAATACAGTGTATACATACCGTGGAATGCTATTTAGACTTAAAAAGGAGTGAAATTCTAACACATGGACAAACCTTGAAGACAATGTGCTAAGTGAAATATGCCAGACACAAAAGGATAAATATTATTTGATTCTACTTATATTAGTTACTTAGAGCAGTTGAGAGCTTCTCAGATGGCTCTAGTCATAAAGAATCCACCTGCTAATGCAGGACATGCAAGAGACGTGAGTTCAGTCCCTGGGTCGGGAAGATCCGCTGGTGGAGGAAATGGCTACCCACTGTAGTATTCTTGCCTGGGAAATCCCATGGACAGAGGAGCCTGGCAGACTACAATTCACGGGGCCACAGGAGTTGGACATGATTAAAGCACATGCTCACAAAGTAGTTGAACTCAGAGACAGAGGGTAGAACAGTGGTTTTCAAGGGCCAGAGGAGAAGGGAATGAAGTTATTGTTTTATGAGTACAGAGTGTCAATTTGGGAAGAATAAAATTTCTGGACATTGATGGAGATATGTTTGCATGACAGTGTGAATGTTTTTGATATCAGTAAATTATACATTTATAATTGATTAAAATTGATCAATTCTATGTTGTATCTGTTTTGCCACAATAAAACCCCTGGGAGCTTCTGAGTAAAGTTTTAGAAAATGTTTGGAGTTATGAATATGGAGACAGCAGTTTCATAATGTGAATATAAATTAATGCAGTTGTTTTCAGTTGTCAATTGCATATTTATTGTTGTTGTGTATATATTTCCAAAATTACCCTGTAATATATGTACAGGCTTCCCTGGTGGCTCAGATGGTAAAGAATCTGCCTGCAATGAGGGAGACTTGGGTTTGATCCCTGGGTTGGGAAGATTCCCTGGAGGAGAGCATGGCAATCCACTCCAGTATCCTTGCCTGGAGAATCCCCATGGACAAACAAGCCTGGCAGCTATGGTCCTTGGGGTCACAAAGAATCGGACATGACTGAGCGACTAACACACATACACATATGTATAGGATTTTTAGCCATTTGGATTTTAAAAAGTGCTTACTTTACACCCCCCCCCCCAATGATATACCTTTGTTAATGCTTACTATACAACGCTCAACATTCAGAAAACAAAGATCATGGCATCTGGTCCCATCACTTCATGGCAAATAGATGGGGAAACAGTGGAAACAGTGTCAGACTTTATTTTTTGGGCTCCAAAATCACTGCAGATGGTGACTGCAGCCATGAAATTAAAAGACGCTTACTCCTTGGAAGGAAAGTTATGACCAACCTAGATAGCATATTGAAAAGCAGAGACATTACGTTGCCAACAAAGGTCCGTCTAGTCAAGGCTATGGTTTTTCCAGTGGTCATGTATGGATGTGAGAGTTGGACTGTGAAGAAAGCTGAGCACCGAAGAACTGATGCTTTTGAACTGTGGTGTTGGAGAAGACTCTCGAGAGGCCCTTGGACTGCAAGGAGATCCAACCAGTCCATTCTGAAGGAGATCAGCCCTGGGATTTCTTTGGAAGGAATGATGCTAAAGCTGAAACTCCAGTATTTTGGCCATCTCATGCGAAGAGTTGACTCATTGGAAAAGACCCTGATGCTGGGAGGGATTGGGGGCAGGAGGAGAAGGGGACGACAGAGGATGAGATGGCTGGATGGCATCACTGACTGGATGGACGTGAGTCTGAGTGAACTCCGGGAATTGGTGATGGACAGGGAGGCCTGGCGTGCTGCAATTCATGGGGTTGCAAAGAGTCAGACATGACTGAGCGACTGAACTGAACTGATACAATGTACTAGTAACAAACGAAATGGATAAACATTTTAAAATACTAATTTATGAGTTGGATAACTTTTAATTCCTTAATGTACAGGTGCTGTATGTAGGCAATATTCAATATTGTTTGCAGTCTTTTGAACTTTGGGTCATTTAAAAAAAAATCAGCAATACCTGTTATTTTCCTTATGCTACATAATACTCCTTGTATTTTAAGCCTTGCTTTAGTTAAAGTGAAAGTGGGGGAGGGTGTTGGAGAGGATTTCCAAATGTAAGACTGGAAATGTGTATCTACCTAGATTGTTCTTACAAGAA